>NW_028274813.1:141998143-142302045 GCF_037043125.1 Eumetopias jubatus
TTTTTCTTTCTTTCTTTCTTTCTTTCTTTCTTTCTTTCTTTCTTTCTTTCTTTCTCTCTCTCTCTCTTTCTTTCTTTTCTTTCTTTCTTTCTTTCCTTTTCTTTCTTTCTTTCTTTCTTTCTTTCTTTCTTTCTTTCTTTCTTTCTTTCTTTCTTTCTTTCTCTCTTTCTTTCTCTCTTTCTTTCTCTCTTTCTTTCTCTCTTTCTTTCTCTCTTTCTTCTTTCCTTCTTCCTTCCTTCCTTCCTTCCTTCCTTCCTTCCTTCCTTCCTTCCTTCCTTCCTTCCTTCCTTCCTTCTTTCTTTCTTTCTTTCTTTCTTTCTTTCTTTCTTTCTTTCTTTCTTTCTTTCTTTCTTTCTTTCGAGATAGTGTGAGGGATGTGCAGGGAGAGACAGAGAAAGAGAACCTTAAGCAGGCTTCACACTCCATGCACAGCAATAAGCCTGATGTGGGGTTCCAACTCACCACTCAGAAATCATGACCTGAGCCAAATTCAAGAGTCTGGCACTTAACTGACTGAACAAACAAGGCACCCCGTATTTTTTAACTTTTTAAAGAATCTCCATACTGTTTTCCAGAGTGGCTGCACCAATTTGCATTCTCACCAACAGTGCAGGAGGGATCCCTTTTTTCCACATCCTCACCAACACCTTTTCCTTCTTACGTTTTTGATTCTGTCATTCTGACAGTGTGAGGTGATACCTCATTGTAGTTTATATTTGTATTTCTCTAATGTTGAGTGAAGTTGACCAGCTTTCACGTGACTGCTGGCCATCAGTATATATTCTTTGGAAAAATGTCTGTTCATGTCTTCTGTCCATTTTTAATTGGATTATTGGTTTTTTGGTTGTTGAGTTTGATAAGTTCTTTATACATTTTGAACACTAACCCTTTATCAGATATGTCATTTGCAAATATCTTCTCCCATTCTCTAGGCTGTCTTGAAGTCTTGTTTTTTCCCTTGTTGTGCAGAAGCTTCTTATTTCAATGAAGTCCCAGTTTATTTTTGGTTTTGTTTCCCTTGCCTCAGGAGACATATCTAGTAAGAAGTTGCTACAACAAATGTCAAAGAGGTTACTGCCTATGCTCTCCTCTAGGATTTTAATGGTTTCCTGTCTCACATTTAGGTCCTTAATTCATTTTGAATTTATTTTTGTATATGGTGGAAGAAAGTGGTCCAGTTTCATTCTTTTGTATATTGCTGTCCAATTATCCCAACACTGTTTGTTGAAGAGACCCATTTTCCCAATGGATATTCTTTCCTGCTTTGTCAAAGATTAGTTGACCATACAGTTGCTGGTTTGTTTCTGGGATTTCTGTTCTGTTCCATTGATCTATTTGTCTATTTCTGTGCCTGTACCACACTGTCTTGATCACTACAACTTTGTAATATAAATTTGAAGTCCGGAATTGTGATACCTTCAGCTTTGCTTTTTTTTTTTCAAGATTGCTTTGGCAATTTGGGGTCTTTTGTGGTTCCGTACAGATTTTAGCATTGTTTATTTTAGCTCTATGAAAAAAATGCTGTTGGTATTTTGATAAGGATTGCATTAAATGTGTGGATTGCTTTGGGTAGTATAGGCATTTTAACAATATTTGTTTTTTCCAATCCATGAGCATAGAATATTTCTCCATTACTTTGTGTCATCTCCAATTTCTTTCATCAGGGTTTTATAGCTTTCTGAGTACAGATCTTTTATCTTTTTGGTTAGGTTTATTCCTAGGGATCTTACGGTTTTTGGAGCAACTGTAAATGGGATTGATTCTTTGATTTTTCTTTCTATTGCTTCATTATTGGTGTATAGGAATGCAACAGGTTTCTGTACTTTGTGTATCCTGCAACTTTACTGAATTCATGTAACCGTAATAGCAATTTTTTTTTTGGTGGAGTCTTTTGTGTTTTCTATATAGAGTATCATGTCATCTGCAAAGAGTGAAAATTTTACTTCTTCCTTGCTGATTTGGATGCCTTTTTTTCCTTTTTGTTGTCTTATCGCTAAGGCTAGAACTTCCAGTACTATGCTAAATAACAATGGTGAGAGTGGACATTTCTGTCTTATTCATGACCAAAGAGGAAAAGCTCTCAATTTTTCCCAATTAAGGACAATATTAGCTGTGGGTTTTTCATTTATGGCCTTTATTATGTTGAGGTGTATTCCCTCTAAATCTTTGTTGAGGGTTTTTATCCTGAATGGATGTTGTACTTTGTCAAATGCTTTTTCTGCATCTATTGAAAGGATCATACGGTTCTTACCTTTTCTTTTATCAGTGTGGTGTATCACCTTGATTAATTTGTGAATATTAAACCACCCTTGCATCCCAGGAAAAAAAAATCTCGATTGTGGTGAGCGATTCTTATAATGAACTGTTGGATTTGATTTGTTAGTATTTTCTTGAGAATTTTTGCATTCATGTTCATCAGGGATATTGGTCTGTAGTTCTCTCTTTTTTAGTGGAATCTTTGTCTGGTTTTAGAATCAGGGTAATGCTGGTCTTGTAGAATGAGTTTGGAAGCTTTCCTTCTATTTCTATTTTTTGGAACAGTTTGAGTAGAATAGGTATTAACTCTTCTTTAAATGTCTGTAGAACTTTCGGGGAAGCCATCTGGCTGTGGGTTTTTGTTTGTTGGAAGATTTTTGATTACTGATTCAATTTCTTTGCTGGTTATCAGCCTGTTCAAATTTTCTGTTTCTTCCTGTTTCAGTTTTGGTAGTTTGCATGTTTCTAGGAATGTATCTATTCTTCCAGGTGGTCCAATTTTTTGGCATATAGTTTTTCATAATATTCTCCTAACATTGTTTCTATTTCTCAGGTGTTGGTTATTATTTCTCCTCTCTCATTTGTGATTTCATTTGTGTCTTTTCTCTTTTCTTTTTGATAAGTCCAGTTAAGGATTTGTTAATTTTGTTAATTCTTTCAAAGAACCAGCTCCTGGTTTCATTGGTCTGTTCTATTGTTTTATTTAGTTTCTATATCATTTATTTCTGCTCCAATCTTTATTATTGCCCTTATGCTGGTTTTAGGTTTCAGTTTTGTTTTCTTTTTCCAGGTCCTTTAGGTGTAAGGTTAGGTTGTTTATTTGAGATTTTTCTTGCTTCTTGAGATAGGCCTGTATTGCTATATACTTCCCTCTTAGGACCACTTTTGCTGTATCCCAGAGATTTTAGACTCTAGTATTTTCATTTTCATTTTCATTTGCTCCATGTATATTTTTACTTCTCTGATTTCCTGCTTGACCCATTCATTTTTTTAGTAGGATATTCTTTAACCTCCATGCATTTATGGTCTATCCAAATGTTGTTTTGTGGTTGACTTCAAGTTTAATAGTATTGTGGTCTGAAAGAAAATGCATGATATAATCTCAATCTTTTTCTACTTGTTGAGGCCATATTTGTGACCTAGTATGTGATCTATTCTGGAGAATGTCCAAAATGCACCCAAAAAGAATGTGCATTCTGTTGCTTTAGGATGAAATGTTCTGAAAATATTGATAGTCCATCTGTTCCAGTATGTCATTCAAAGCCATGTTTCCTTGTTGATTTTCTGCTTAGATGATCTGTCCATTGATTCAAGTGGGGTTTTAAAGTTCCCTACACACACACACACACACACACACACACACACACACAAGTCCCGTAAAATTATTGTATTTACTATCAATGAGTTTATGTTTGTTATTAATTGATTTATGTATTTGGGTTTTCCCATGTTGGGGGCGTAAATATTTACAGCTATTCAATTTTGTTAGATAATCCCCTTTAAAATGATATATTGCCCTTCTTCATCTCTTGTTATAGCCCTTGGTTTAAAATCTAGTTTGTCTGATATAGTATTGCTACTCCAACTTTCTTTTGATGTGCAATTGCATGGTTAATGATTCTCCATCCCCTCATTTTCAATCTAGAGGTGTCTTTATGTCTAAAGTTAGTGTCTTATAGGCAGCATATCAATGGGTGTTATGTTTTTGTTTGTTTGTTTTGCATTCTGATACCCTATGTCTTTTGGTTGGAGCAACATTTACATTCATAGTAATTATTGGTAGATCTGACTTTAATGCTATTTTATTATTTATTTTATCATTGTTTCTGGTTCCTTTCTAGTCTTTGTCACTTTTGGTCTTTCTTTCCCATTCAAAGAGTCCCCTTTAATGTTTATTGCAGGGCTGGTTTAGTGGTCACAAACTCCTTTGTTTTTATTTGTCTGGAAAACTCTTTATCTCTCCTTCTAGCTAACCTTGCTAGATAGAGTATTCTTAGCTACAGATTTTTCCAATTCAGCACTTTCAATACACCATGCCACTCCCTCTGGCTTGCCATGTTTCTTTTAAAAGATCCACAGTACAACTATTGAATCATTGAACACTACAACAAAAACTAATGATGTACTACATGGTGGCTAACTGAACATAATAAAAAAAAAAAACAGAAAGAAAGAAAGAAAGAAGAAAGATCTGCAGCTAGCTTTATGGATCTTCCCTTGTAAGTTATGGGCCTCTTTTTTCTGGGTGCTTTTAGGATTTTTTTCTTTATCACTACATTTTGCTAATTTAACTATAATATGTTTTGGTGTTTGCCTGCTTTTGTTGATTTTGATGGGAGTTCTCTGTGCCTCCTGGATTTGGGTGTCTATTTCCTTCCCAGATTACGGAAGTTTTTTCAGCTATTATTTCCTCAAATAAACCTTCTGCCCGCCCCACCCCCCCCACCCCGTGTCTCTTCTTCTGGGAATCCTATGATATGGATGTTATTACATTTGATGAAGTGACTGAGTTTCCTAAGTCTATTCTCATGTTACATAATTCTTCTTTCTCTTTTTTGTTCACCTTCATTATTTTCCATTATTTTATCTTCTATATCACTTATTTGTTTCTCTACTTCTTCCATCTTTGTGGTTATTACAACCAGCCTGTTTCGAATCTCAGTTATTGACTTTTTTTTAACTCTCTTATCTCTGTGGTAAGACTCTTCCTGTCGTCCATGCTTTTCTCAAACCCAGCTAGTATCCGTATGACTGTTGCTCCTTCAGGTATATTACTTATATCTGTTTTGATAGATCTCTGGCCATGATCTTTCTCTTTCTTTTGGGATGAATTCTTCTGTCTTGGCATTTTATGTACATCGCTGTCTTCTGTGTGTTTAGAAAATTTTGCCTGTTATGTTTCCTGGTTCTGAGAGTAATGGCTTTATGAAGAAGAGGTGGTATAATGTCCAGGGCCTGGCGCTTCAGGGAGTGTCTCTGGTGTGTGCTGCATGTACTCTGCTGCTATATTTTGGTTGCTATATCCTTCAGACCAGCCATCTGCAGAGACTCTCCTTGCCTGCAGTGGGCAGTGTTTGGGCCTTGGCCAGAGTGTGGCAAGTTTTCATTAGGTGTGCTCTAGTCTGCTTGTAAATGAGACCTAATGCTGTTTACACTAGAACTAAGCTTTGCAGAATGCTATGTCAATAGCATGATTATGCAGGGGTTCTGCTGGTCTTCTGGGGAAGGGGTAAACTCACTGGGTTAGGCACACTTGCCTGAGAAAGCAGTAGCAGCAGAATGCAGGGGGCAGGACTTGCTGTAAACAGATTAGGCAGCCAGTGTGGGCACTGTGATGTTTACTGAGGTTGGTTTTTGCTGAGGGGCAGGGGAAGGAAATAGTGCCAGCCAGCTCCTTTGTCCCAGGAAAGGTTTCTCCGTGCTTGCTGCTCTCAGGGAAGCACTCCCAGAAGAGCAAATAATTTCCCCTTATGCATCCCAAGCATTTTTCAAATCGCTGTTTTCATGCTATCTATTTCTGGGTTGCTTGCCTGCCTGGAGCAGTGCAGTGCACTTTGGGCTATATCCCTGCCAAGCAGGATGACTTTTAAAACTCCAAACTTTAGGGACATGCTGTGACATGTGCCTGGACTGGTCTTCTGGGGGAGGGTCTTGCTGCATTGGGACAGATGCAAGTTTGACCAAAAAGAGCAGTTGTACCAGATGCAGGGGCATGAGATTTGGAGCAAAACAGACTAAACAGCCTGGGTCCCTCCAGGTTAGCTGCCCTCAGCAGGTGTCTCTGCCCCTATTCTGAGGGGCAGGGGAAAGAAATGGCACCCCCAGCTCTTTTATCCCTGGAGAGGCATCTCTGAACACCACCTCTCATAGATGCACTCCAAGAAGAGCAAACAGTGTCTCCCTGTGCACCTTAGGTGATCCTCAGATGACAACATCTCCTGGGTTGTTTGCCTGCCTTCTTTCCAGAAATAGGGAATGCACCCTCAGGGCTCTGTCCCAGCCAAACCCAGTGACATTTTAAAACTCCAGTCTTTGAGTCCCACTGTTGCAAAAAGTCATGAAAATCAGCCCTTCTCATTTTTTCAGGCAATGATGTTGGGGAAGTGTTCTCCTTGTGCATATCCCTGTGTGCTTCACTCTCTCTCACCTTTCTTTGTGACCAGGGCTCCCTCCCCTCTGCAACACCTGTGATCCATTTCTCCTCCAAACCATGTCTCCACACTTCCTACCTTCCTCAATGTGGCCTCTTTTCTCCCTCTAGGGTCTCCCTCTAAGGACAATTTCTTGGGTATTCAGAGTTATTTGATAGTTATCTAGTTGTATTCAAGGGATGAGACAAGCCTAGGGTCCTTCTACTATGTTGTCATCCTAACTCCACCTCTGTTTTAGAACTTTTAAAATATACACTCTTCTGTCTTCAACTACAGTAAATCTGTAGCTCCGGCTCACATCTTTCTCTTTAGAGCCTAATGTGCATTTGCTTCTTTTTTTATTATGTTATGTTAATCACCAAACATTACATCATTTGTTTTTGATGTAGTGTTCCATGATTCATTGTTTGCGTATAACACCCAGTGCTCCATGCAGAACGTGCCCTCTTTAATACCCATCACCAGGCTTTGTGTGCTTCACAGCTTACCCAAATTCACTACACTTCCTAGTCAAACTTATTTTCTATCCCATATTTCCAAAGTTGATTATTGACTCCATCATCAATCCTGCCGTCCAAACTAGAGATCTTAGAATCATTCATGACTTTTCTTTCTTTATCAGTCTCATCAAATTCATTGGTTGCTGTGGCACTGCCCAGAAATTTTTATTTTTAACTAGTACCCCAAGTGACCCTCACATAGTGTTTGGTGGGCCTTCTTTGAGAAACACTCCCTGTTCCATGGAAAGGTGGCATCTTTTCCATGTTTATTTTATTTTTACTGGCTTATTCCCTGGTCTGTAAATATGCTCAAATTATCCCCACTAGAAAGAGAATTCTCACTCAATCTCTTTACTCTGTATTCTTTTATAGCTAAGATCTCCTGAAGAACTAAGCCCATATTGGTTGCTTATTTCCTCATTCTCAGTCACTTTTCATTTCTTTGCAATCCAGTGTTTGTCCCCACCACTCCACATATACTTTTATTACCCTTAAAACAACTAAGATCCACCAGCTAACCCAAACCTTAACCCTCTAATGAAGCCTATAGAGCCCTGTGTGTCTTATTCCACCACCTCTCCTTACCCTGTCTGTCTCATTTGCTGCCCTACACTCCTAGGCTTTCTTATAGTTTCTTATAGTTTCTTGATATGCAGAACTCTTTCCTTCCTTGGGGCCTTTGCACTGCTCCCATCTGGAACCCTTGCTTCCTCCTCATAGCTTGTCATTTGGATATCAGAGAGAGGCCTCACCTCCTTACCTGATTTAAGGTAAGCCTCCTTATTATTCTCTTTCTTATAATTCCTGTTCTTTTTCTTGAGAGTACGTTGAATAAACTATATCTATCTGTATCTATATTATCTATCTATCTATACATATATATCTATATCATCTATTTATCTATCATCTGTCATCTATCTATTATCTATCTATCTATCTATCTATCATCTATCTATCTATCTATCTATCATCTATCATCTATCATCATCATCATCTACCTATCATCTCTCTATCATCTCTCTATCTATCATCATCCCTCTCGATGAACTTCAAAGGATAGGAGCTGCATTTGTGTAGGTTATCACTATACCAAGACCAGTTCCTGGAACATGGTAGTTGCCTTGCTTGTAGAAAAAGTGAATGAATGAAGATGTTTTGTCAGAGGTAACCAATAACCCCTTTGCTTCCAAGTCCTATGCCTGGATGCAAAAGTGAGCTAGCAGAAAATCTTTGACTCAGCATTCCACACCTCCCCCACCCCCAGATGTTCTGAGTTCCCTGGCAATTTGTGTTGCTGTCTGATCTCCATGTTAGAAAGGTCTTGGGGAGTTTTGTTTTTAACAATTTCACTCAACAGAAAAACCAAAGTCCAATTTCTTCCTCTGTACAGAAAGATGGTACTGTTGATGTTAAGTGAATAAACTCAAGGGTGAATTACAGTACCTACCAGATGCCATCTTCCTGTGTATTGCTGTGATTTCCAGGTTTCCTTTAGAAATGAAAGTTTTAAGAGTTCAAAGGTTTTGCCTTTCAGCATTCCTCCACATGCCACCTTGGCTCCTGAGTGCAGTACCTAATAGAGATTCCTTTTTTTTTTTCTGAATTTCACTTTCCTTCCGGGGGGTATAAATATGCTAACAATAAAATATTCAAGTGAGTAATAATGTGTGCAATGTACATTGTCAGCGTTCCTAATAGCTATTAGATGGTGATGGGACTTAACTCTTCTGGATGGAGGACTTAAACAGTCATTTAAAAAAAAGCTGGTGTCTGCCTAGATACCTTAAATGCACACACACACAATGAAAACTTCAACAAATCATTGTATCTGTCTGTCAAGATGCTTTCTTAGCAGAGGAGACACTGACACTCTGAGTGGGAATTTGGGTACTTTGTTGTTTCTTTTATTATTTAAGAATGTTTTGAAATGTAATGCAAAAGAAATGAAGGTAAAAAAATATAATTATTCAAAAGAGGAAAGTGGCCACTATTTTTAAATAACAAGATTAGAAACCCCATGAGAATCACTTGCTTAGAATTAGTTTAGGAGAATGGCTAGGTATGAAATAAACTAATGAATCACTGAACACTACATCAAAAACTAATGAATGATGTACTATACAGTGGTTAGCTGAACATAATAAAAAAACAAAGAAAGAAAGAAAAAAAGAGAAACCAGTGGGAAGGCAGGTGTGACATCATGGCAAGAATGAGTGCTTTGTTTCCAAACTGATGTTAGTTTTCACTCCAATTTGCTACTTTTCTGCTGTGGGACAATTTATACAATCTATTCCAACATCAATTTTTTTGTTTACTTATAAGGAAGAAAAATACATATCCTACTGAGTTACTAGTGAGATTAAAATGAAATATCCATCCTATAAAAATAAGTTAAATATTAAAAAGAAATATAATATGGCTTGCTATATGCTTACTTGTATGTGCTTTATACACAAAATGCTGGAGAGATACAGGAGGTCTTGAGGTCACACAAGTCAATTGTTAGTATGTCTTTGCTACTCCTTGCAGTTTCCAGTGTCACCGTCAACTCAATCCAGGTCCTTTATATAGTTTATCTGAATTATTGGGGATGAATTGTTCCCACTTCTAGGACTCAATAGCTGATCAGATGAAGACAAAGGGTCATTCATAAATGCACTGAGAATCTACCATTCTGTGTTAGGCTTTGTGTGCTAGGTGCCTGAGCCAGTGTGATGAAGACCCAATGCTACCTCATGGACACACAGAGAAGGTTGTGCCAAAACTCCTAGATTTAGTGATGGGACCAGAAAGAGATCCACAGAGAAGAGTGAATTGGGGAGAAAGGTGGTGAGTTCTGACTTGGACACTAAGGATTTGCGTTTTCAAAGTGCTATTTAGACAGTGATGCCCAATAAACAAACAGGCACTAGAGACTGGAACAAAGGTAGAGTCCAGAGTCTGAGATGGACTCCAGAGGCAGGCCCAAAATAGGACTGAAGTCCTACTAGGTGATGTATCTGCTAAGAAAATTTACACAGAAAAGGGGAAATTTCTGAGAATCGAAGTTTAAAGAGGGCTCATGAATTTGGGGTGTACACTAAGAAATAAAATAGTAAAGGAGAAATGCATTGAGGCCAGAAAACAGCTTTGATGTGATGAGAGATGCTGGGGACAATTGTTCCTCAGAGCAAGGAAGATGAAAATTATCTGCAAGGGCTATGGAATCAAGGGATGTGAGGGGTGGAGGCTGCAAGGGAGCCTGATCTGGGGTGTGTGGGCAGTTAATGAAAAGGGAAAATGTGAGAGAAGAGAGACTGATAATGCTGGGTATCAACAGATGGTTTCCAAATGGAGTTGACTGCAAAAGAAAGCAACAAAAGAAGAAGATAGCTAAGAAGACATGAGATGAGGTGGAATGACAAGAAAGTAGAAAAAGTTTTACAATACTGGGAGGAGAGGTAATTTGATAAAAATGAAGGGGGCGGAGATGTAACTGGGGGCTTGAAGAGGGTGACACATACTTGGAGCAGTCACTTTAGATAATGCATGATAAAGTTAAGAAAAGATTAAATGAAAAAGGCTGAGTACTGTGCAGTCCCTCTGAGGGCCAAATTATAGTTAGCACACATTTTGAGAATCAAAACAGCAGTTTTATTTTCTTCCAGAAATTCTTGGACAAGAAAAGTGTGATAGGTTGGAAAAGCAGAAATTCCAAGGTCCTAAAAAGTCAATGATTTCAAATGACTAACCATGGAGCCCAGCCTGAGTAGATGTAAAAGTGATGACCAAAAGGGGAAGAAAAGCCAGGAGAACACAGAAGGTTTTAAAGACATGACACTGCACTGAGATGAATAGTTCCATACCCTTGAAAGGAGATATTCCATTTCAAAAAGCAGTAATGTTCCCCTTTTCCCCTTACTTGCTTCCCCCTTCCTCACAGGCGATGATTGATGTGGGAAACAAAAGCAGAAGAAAGATTGTTGAATTTCCTAACTACCTAGACCCCACTGACAAGTTTGAAACAGGCAGAGTGACATTCCTCTAGGGACGCAACGCAATGGCCTCCATGTTGACACTTTGCTAAGGGCAAAAGGTAATCTTAGCCCAACCCCCCCCCCCACCGACCCTGTAAGCCTACTTTAACTATAAAAATTCCTTAAGAAATTTCCTTTATCTCTACCCCCCAAGATACGTGTTGGCAATCATCCCCCAAGCATATGGCTCACCGATATATATCTGAAGGGTTTCATGACTAAGGATTTATTAGAGAGTAATAAATGACATTTTCCCAAGAATACCTAGCCTCCTCAAGGTCCTGGAAACCTTGCTTCCAAATTCCTTAGAGACCTACACTATCCCTAACCCCCTCCCAACTTGAAGGTATATAATGGGTCACTCTTCATGACCCCAGTGCAGCTCTTTCTGCCCACGGGTCTTGTCCCAGTGCTTTAATAAAATCACCTTTTTGTACCAAAGACATCTCAAGAATTCTTTCTTGGCTGTTGGCTTCGAACCCTAACATTCTTTCCTACATTAATGATGAATTGTAACCACAGTCACCTGAGAGAAGCCCATATTTCTTTTTTTTTTAATTTTTATTATGTTACGTTAGTCGCCATACAATACATCATTAGTTTTTGATGTGGTGATCCATGAGCCATTGTTTTTGTATGCCACCCAGTGCTCCATGCAGTATGTGCCCTCCTTAATACCCATTACCGGGCTAACCAATCCCCCACCCCCTCCCCTCTAAAACTCTGTTTCTCAGAGTGGCTTCCCTGGGATGCCCAGGTCTCCCTTACTTTATGCAAATGTCTACACTGCAGGAGAGGATGTTGCACTAATTAAGGGCTTGGGATTGAATAAACCACATCCATAATGTCTGTCAATGTTAACAAACTACCAAAATCATAAAGGTGATTAATAATAACAATGCTCTCCTGCAAGTAATACAATCTCACACATATACCAAGTCATTGATCTAAACTGTTAGCGTCCTGGAGGATTTAAGCAGCCCAAGATGAAAGCTGTGACTTTTGCATGTCCTGAAAGGCATATATATGCCCCACTGCCTACCTCTCAATATAGAAGGTTATAATTAATCACAGAGATGTGGCTGAATGCAGTACCATTCCTTCTGTTGTTTCTTGCTGCCAGGAAAGAAAACAGCAGCCCCTGAAAGACCTGTAAAAGCATCTCTGTTGCCATGTGAAGTATTGGCTTTAAATCCCTGTTACTCAGTCCTGCCTCCCTGCTGTCTTGGCTTTCCTTTTTCTGTTCTTTCCTTTTCTCTTGGCTTGCCAAATTTGGGCTTAGTCAGTGCCGTGGTGTTAACACTGCAGCTCATAATGAGCCAACTCATGCTGACTCAGAACCAAAGAGCCGGATCAGCACTCTACCTAGAACCAAGGACAAAAGCAAGGGCCAAGATACTTGGGCCAGATATCTTTCCTGGAGTGCCTCTCTTTGTTCAAAATTCTACAGATGCCTGAGGGGAGAAGGCAGGGACAATGTGAGAGGAGAAAAGCTCCCAAGAGGAAGATTCTATTTCACTAGTAAAGAAAGATTGCAAGTTTTAATCTGTGTGTGTGTTGTGTGAGTATGTTTGTGCATGCATGTATTTTTTTTTTAAGATTTTATTTATTTATTTGAGAGAGGGAGAATGGGAGAGAGAGAGGAGGGGAGGGTCAGAGGGAAAAGCAGACTCCCCCACTGAGCGGGGAGCCAGATGTGGGACTCAATCCTGGGACTCCAGGATCATAACCTGAGCCAAAGGCAATCGCTTAACCAATTGAGCCACCCAGGTGCCCTCATGCATGTATGTTTTAAAACAACTCTGAATATGTAAATTATTTTTAATTGAAAAATTTACTGATATAAATATAGATTCACATATAATTATAAGAAATAATACAGAGAGATCCTATATTTACTTTCCCAGTTTTCCCCAGTGATAATATTTTGTGAACTTATAATATCAAAACCAGAATACTGACATTGATACAATGCATATTTCATATTCCCCAGTTTTACTTATACTCAGTGTATGTATGTGCATGTGTATGTATGTATTTAGTTATATACAATTTGATCTCATTTTAGGTTTGTATATTATCCACCACAGTCAGGATACTGAAAGTTTTATCATCCCTAGAACCCCCCCAACCCCATTTTGCTCTTTCGTAACCACATCCACCTTCCCCCACTCCTATCCCCATCCTCATCCTCATCCTCGCCCCTAAGCCCTGGTAACCTTGTTCTCCATTTCTAAAATGTTGTCATTTCAAAACTGTTATATAAGGAAATCACACAGCACATAACATATATGATTGTTTTTTTTCACTTAGCATAACTCTTTTGAGATCCATTGAAGTAATTGTGTATATCCAGAATTTGTTCCTTTTAATGCTGAGTAGTATTTCATGGTATGCATGAAACAGATGAATTATTTACCCATTTAACTTACCTGTATTGTTATAGGTACTCTCTTCTCTAGAAGAGAAGTGAGTCTCTTCTAGTCAGCATTAAAAGTGTTATATTTTTTCATCTAATTCACCAATCTGTCTTTTTACTGCTATATTCATTTATATTGAAGGTAGATATTTACATGTTGACACTTCAGTCTGCCTTTTCATTGTTAATTTTCTGTTTCTTTCCTCTGGTTCTTGTTCCTTTGTTTCTATTTTCTTGCCTTCCTTGGGTTATTTGAACAATTTTTTTGGATTCAACTTTGATTTATTTATAGTGTTCTTGAGTATATTTCTTTGTATAATTTTTTTTGTGGTCATTCTGGGCATTACAATATAAATATGTGATATTACAGTCTACCAATATCGACATTTTACTACTTTGTGTTAAGTGCAGAGTTTCACTTCTACCTAGATCTCTTTAATTTCTCCTCTTTTAAATTTATCAGCTTGAGTATCAGATGGTATTAACAATTTTGCTTCAATAATCAAACATGATTGATTTATGAAACCCATGAAAAGAAGGATAGTCCATTGTATGTACCCACATTCCTGTTATTTCTGTTGTTCCTTCTTTTCTGATGCTCCAAGATATCTTCTCTTAACAGTCTTTTTCCATTTGACAAATTACTTTTGGCAGTCCTTAAGGGTACATTTGCTAGCAAAAAATCCTTTTTTTTTTTAAATCTGAAAATGTCTTTTTTTCTTTTTTCCTGAAGGGCAGTGTTCCCAGCCATAATGTTCATGGTTGATTTATTTCCCTTTCAATTCTTGAAAATGATGTGACATTTTCTTCTTTTTCCCATGGTTTTAGATGAGAAATCTAATGACATTTGAACATTTTCCTCTCACAGGTAATGTATCATTTATCTCTAGTTTCTTTCAAGACTTTTTTAATTTGTCTTTGGCACAGATTTCTTTTGGTTTATCCTGTCTGAGGTCCCTCAGCTTCTTGAATTTATAAGTTGGTGTGTGTCATCGAATTTGGGAAGTTTTCAGTTATTTCTTCTTCAAGTACTCATTGAACCCACTCTCTACTCTTTTTCTAGGGCTCCAATGACAGAAATGTTTTTTTCATAGTCTTTTAGGTGTCTTAGATTCTGTTTATTTTTTTTACTTTTATTTTATTATGTTGTGTTAATCACCATACATTACATCATTAGTTTTTGATGTAGTGTTACATGATTCATTGTTTGCATATAACACCCAGTGCTCCATTCAATACATGCCCTCTTTAATACCAATCACCAGGCTAACCCATCCCCCCATCCCCCTCCCCTCCAGAACCCTCAGTTTGTTTCTCAGAGTCCATAGTCTTTCATGGTGCTTCTCCCCCTCCGATTTTCCCTGCTTCATTATTCCCTTCCTACTATCTTTTTTTTTTTAAAACATATAATGTATTATTTGTTTCAGAGGTACAGGTCTATGATTCATCAGTCTTGCACAATTCACAGTGCTCACCATAGCACATACACTCCCCATTGTCTAGCACCCAGCCACCTCATCCCTCCCATCCACCACTCCAGCAACTCTCAGTTTATTTCCTGAGATTAAGAATTCCTCATATCAATGAGGTCATATGATACATGTCTTTCTCTGATTGACTTAATTCGTTTAGCATAATACCCTCTAGTTCCATCCACGTTGTTGCAAATGGCAAGATTTTGGGGTTTTTTTGATGGCTGCATAATATTCCAGTGTGTGTGTGTGTGTGTGTGTGTGTGTGTGTGTGTGTGTGTGTGTGTATCACATTTTCGTTATCCATTCATCTTTTGATGGACATCATGGCTCTTTCCACAGTTTGGCTATTGTGGACATTGCTGCTATAAACATCACGGTGCATGTACCCCTTCAGATCACTATATTCATACCTTTGGGGTAAATACCCAGTAGTGTGATTCCTGGATCTTATGGTAGCTTTATTTTCAACTTTTTGAGGACCATCCATACTGTTTTCCAGAGTGTAGGACGGTTCCCCTTTCTCTGCATCCCCACCAATATCTGTCGTTTCCTGAATTAATTTTAGCCATTCTGACTGGTGTCAGGTGGTTTCTCATTGAGGTTTTGATATGGATTTCCTTGATGCCAAGCAATGTTGAGCACTTTTTCATGTGTCTGTTGGCCATTTGGATGTCTTCTTGAAAAAATGTCTGTTCAGGTCTTCTGCCCATTTTGATTGGATTATTTATTCTTTGGGTGTTGAGTTTGATAAGTTCTTTATAGATTTTGGATACTAGTCCTTTATCTGATATATCATTTGCAAATATATTCTCCCATTTTTGGTTGTTTTTTGGTTTGTTAACTGTTTACTTTGCTGTGCAAAAGTTTTTAATCTTGATGAAGTCCTAGTAGTTCATTTCTGCCCTTGCTTCCCTTGCCTTTGGTGACATTTCTAGGAAGTAGTTGCTGTGGCTGAGGTCAAAGAGGTTGCTGCCTGAGTTCTCCTCTAGGATTTTGATGGACTCCTGTCTCACATTGAGGTCTTTCAACCATTTGGAGTCTATTTTTGTGTGTGGTGTAAGAAAATGGTCCAGATTCATTCTTCTGAATGTAGCTGTCCAATTTTTCCAACACCATTTGTTGAAGAGACTGTCTTTTATCCATTGGACATTCTTTCCTGCTTTGTTGAAGATTAATTGGCTGTAGAGTTGAGGGTCCATTTCTGGTCTCTCTATTCTGTTCCATTGATCAATGTGTCTGTTTTTGTGCCAGTGCCATAATGTCTTGATGATTACAGCTTTGTAATAGCTTAAAGGCCGGAACTGTGATGCCACCAGCTTTGCTTTTCTTTTTCAACATTCCTCTGGCTATTCATGGTCTTTTCTGGTTCCATGCAAATTTTAGGATTATTTGTTCCATTTCTTTGAAAAAAGTGCATGGTATTTTGATAGGGATTGCACTGAATGTGTAGATTGCTCTAAGTAGCATTGACATCTTCACAATATTTGTTCTTCCAATCCATGAGCATGGAACATTTTTCCATTTCTTTGTTTCTTCCTCAATTTCTTTCATGAGTATTTTATAGTTTTCTGAGTACAGATCCTTTGCCTCTTTGGTTAGATTTATTCCTAGGTATCTTATGGTTTTGGGTGCAATTGTAAATGGGACCAAGTCCTTAATTTCTCTTTGTTCTGTCTTGCTATTGGTGTATAAGAATGCCACTGATTTCTGTGCATTGATTTTATATCCTACCACTTTACTGAAGTCCTGTATGAGTTCTAGCAGTTTTGGGGTAGAGTCTTTTGGGTTTTCTACATAAAGTATCATATCATCTGCAAAGAGTGAGAGTTTGACTTCTTCTTTGCCAATTTGGATGCCTTTATTTTCTTTTTGTTGCCTGACTGGTGTGGCTAGGACTTCTAGTGCTATGTTGAATAGCAGTATTGAGAGTGGACATCCCTGCCATGTTCCTGACCTTAGGGGAAAATCTCTCAGGTTTTCCCCATTGAGAATGATATTCACTGTGGGTTTTTCATAGATGGCTTTTATGGTATTGAGGTATGTGCCCTCTATCCCTATACTCTGAAGAGTTTGACCAAGAAAAAATGCTATACCTTGTAAAATGCTTTTTCTGCATCTATTGAGATGATCATATGGTTCTTATTCATTTTTTTATTAATGTAATCTTTTATTAATTAAAATCAATCATTGATTGATTTATGGATGTTGAACCACCCTTGCATGCCAGGAATAAATTCTACTTGATCGTGGTGAATAATCCTTTTAATGTACTGTTGGGTCCTATTGGCTAGTATTTTGGTGAGAATTTTCGCATCCATGTTCATCAGGGATATTTGTCTGTAATTCTTCTTTTTGATTGGGTCTTTGTCTGGTTTTCGGATCAAGGTAATGGTGGCCTCGTAAAATGAGTTTGGAAGTTTTCTCTCCATTTCTATTTCTTGGAAGAGTTTCAGAAGAATAGGTATGAATTCTTCTTTAAATGTTTGGTAACATTACCCTGGGAAGCCATCTGGCCCTGGGCTCTTGTTTTTTGGGAGATTTTTGATGACAGCTTCAATTTCCTTAGTGGTTATGGGTCTGTTCAGGTCTTCTATTTCATCCTGGTACAGTATTGGTAGTTGATACATCTCTAGGAATGCATCCATTTCTTCCAGATTATCTGATTTGCTGGCATATAGTTGCTCATAATATGTTCTTGTAATTGTTTGTATTTCTTTGGTACTGTTTGTGATCTCTCCTCTTTCATTCATGATTTTATTTATTTGGGTCCTTTCTCTTTTCTTTTTGATAAGTCTGGCCAGCGGTTTATCAATCTTGTAAATTCTTTCAGAGAACCAGCTCCTAGTTTTGTTGATCTGTTCTACTGATCTTTTGGTTTCTATTTCATTGATTTCTGCTCTGAGCTTTACTATTTCTCTTCTCCTGCTGGGTTTAGGCTTTATTTGCTGTTTTTTCTCCAGCTCCTTTAGGTGTAGCGTTAGGTTGTATATTTGAGACCTTTCTTGTTTCTTCAGAAAGGCTTGTATTGCTACATACTTTCCCCTTAGGACAACTTTTGCTCCATCCCAAAGATTTGGAACAGTTGTGTTTTCATTTTCATTGGTTTCCATTAATTTTTTTAATTCTTCTTTAATGTCCTGGTTGACTTATTCATTCCTTAGAATGATGCTCTTTAGCCTCCATGTATTTGAGTTCTTTCCGACTTTCCTCTTGTGATTGAGTTCTAGTTTCAAAGCATTGTGGTCTGAAAATATGCAGGGAATGATCCCAAACTTTTGGTACTGGTTGAGACCTGATTTGTGACCTAGGATGTGATCTATTCTGGAGAATGTTCCATGGACACTAGAGAAGAATGTGTTGTTTTGGGATGGAATGTTCTGAATATGTCTGTGAAGTCCATTTGGTCCAGTGTGTCATTTAAAGTCTTTATTTCCTTTTGATCTTTTGCTTAGAGGATCTGTCCATTTCAGTGAGGGTGGTGTTAAAGTCCCCCACTATTATTGTATTGTTGTCAATGGTTTCTTTGCTTTTGTTATTAATTGGCTTATGTAATTGGCTGCTCCCATGTTAGGGGCATAGATATTTAAAATTGTTGTATCTTCTTGTTGGACAGACACTTCAAGTATGATATAGTGTCCTTCCTCATCTCTTATCATAGTCTTTGGTTTAAAATCTAATTTGTCTGATATAAGGATTGCCACCCCAGCTTTCTTTTGATGTTCATTACAATGGTAAATGGTTTCCTACCCCCTCACTTTCAATCTTAAGGTGTCTTTGGGTATAAAATTACTCTCTTAGAGACAGCGTATCGATGGGTCTTGTTTTTTTTCTTTAAATTTTTTATTGTTATGTTAATCACCATAGATCACATCATTAGTTTTTGATGTAGTGTTCCATGATTCATGGTTTGTGCATAACACCCAGTGCTCCACGCAGAATGTGCCCTCCTTAATACCCATCACCAGGCTAACCCATCCCCCAAACCCCGCCCCTCTAGAACCTTCAGTTAGTTTTTCAGAGTCCATCATCTCTCATGGTTCGTCTCCCCCTCTGATTTACTCCCCTTCATTCTTCCCCTCCAGCTATCTTCTTTTTCTTTCTTTTTTTTTTTTTAACATATATTGCATTATTTTTTTCAGAGGTTCAGATCTGTGATTCAACAGTCTTGCACAATTCACAGCGCTCACATTAGCACATACCATCCCCACTGTCTATCACCCAGCCACCCCCTCCCTCCCATCCCCCCACCACTCCAGCAACCCTCAGTTTGTTTCCTGGGATTAAGAATTCCTCACATCAGTGAGGTCATATGATACATGTCTTTCTCTGATTGACTTATTTCACTCAGCATAACACCCACCAGTTCCATCCACGTCGTTGCAAATGGCGAGATCTCATTCCTTTGATGGCTGCATAATATTCCATTGTGTATATATACTACGTCTTCTTTATCCATTCGTCTGTCATTGGACATCTTGGTTCTTTCCACAATTGGCTATTGTGGACATTGCTGCTATAAATATTGGGGTGCATGTACCCTTTCGGGTTCCTACGTTTGTATCTTCATGGTAAATATGAGTAGTGCAATTGCTGGATCGTATGGTAGCTCTATTTTCAACATTTTGAGGAAACTCTATAGTGTTTTCCAGAGTGGCTGCACCAGCTTGCATTCCCACCAACAGCGTAGGAGGGTTCCCCTTTCTCCACATCCCCACCAATATCTGTCGTTTCTTGACTTGTTAATTTTAGCCATTCTGACTGGTGTGAGGTGGTATCTCATTGAGGTTTTGATTTGGTTTTCCCTGATGCCAAGCGATGTTGAGCACATTTTCATGTTGTCTGTGGCCATCTGGATATCTTCTTTGGAAAAATGTCTGTTCATGTCTTCTTCCCATTTCTTGATTGGATTATTTGTTCTTTGGGTGTTGAGTTTGATAAGTTCTCATAGATTTTGAATACTAGCCCTTTATCTGATATGTCATTTGCAAATATTTTCTCCCATTCTGTCGATTGTCTTTTAGTTTTGTGGACTGTTTCTTTTGCTGTGCAAAAGCTTTTTCTTTTGATGAAATTCCAATAATTCATTTTTGCCCTTGCTTCCCTTGCCTTTGGTGATGTTTCTATGAAGAAGTTGCTGTGGCTGAGGTCATAGAGGTTGCTGCCTGTGTTCTCCTTTAGGATTTTGATGGACTCCTGTCTCACATTGAAGTCTTTCAGCCATTTGGAGTCTATTTTTGTGTGTGGTGTAAGGAAATGGTCCAGTTACATTCTTCTGCATGTGGCTGTCCAATTTTCCCATTCGGGGTCTCTTCTGGTTCCTTATATATTTTAGGATTATTTGTTCCATTTCTTTGAAAAAAGTGGATGGTATTTTGATGGCGATTGCATTGAATGTGTAGATTTCTCTAGGTAACATTGACATCTTCACAATGTTTGTTCTTCCAATCCATGAGCATGGAATGTTTTTCCATTTCTTTGTGTCTTCCGCAATTTCTTTCATGAGTTTTTATAGTTTTCTGAGTACAGATCCTTTGCCTCTTTGGTTAGATTTATTCCTAGTTATCTTATGGTTTTGGGTTCAATTGTAAATGGGATTGACTCCTTAATTTCTCTCTCTTCTGTCTTGTTGTTGGTATATAGAAATGCCACCGATTTCGGGGCATTGATTATATATACTTCCACTTGACTGAATTCCTGTATGAGTTCTAGCAATTTTGGGGTGGAGCCTTTTGGGTTTTGCACTTAAAGTATCATATCATCAGCAAAGAGTGAGAGTTTGCCTTCTTCTTTCCGATTTGGATGCCTTTGATTTCTTTTTGTTGTCTGATTGCTGTGGCTAGGACTTCTAATACTATGTTGAATAGCAGTGGTGAGAGTGGACATCCCTGCCACATTCCTGACCTTAGGGAGAAAGCTTTCAGCTTTTCACCATTGAGAATGATATTCGTTGTAGGATTTTCATAGATGGCTTTTATGATATTGAGGTATGTATCCTCTATCCCTATACTCTGAAGAGTTTTGATCAAGAAAGGACACTGGACTTTGTCAAATGCTTTTTCTGCATCTACTGAGAGGATCATATGATTCTTGTTCTTTCTTTTGTTAATCTCTTGTATCACGTTGATTGATTTGCAGATGTTGAACCAACCTTGCAGCTCAGGGATAAATCCCACTTGGTCATGGTGAATAATCCTTCTTATGTACTGTTGGATTCTATTGGCTAGTATTTTGGTGAGAATTTTTGCATCCATGTTCATCAAGGATATTGGTCTGTAATTCTCCTTTTTGATGGGGTCTTTGTCTGGTTTTGGGATCAAGGTAGTGTTGGCCTCATAAAACGAGTTTGGAAGTTTTCCTTCCATTTCTATTTTTTGGAACAGTTTCAGGAGAATAGGTATTAATTCCTCTTGAAATGTTTGGTAGAATTCCCTTGGGAAGCCATCTGGCCCTGGGCTTTTGTTTGTTGGGAGATTTCTGATGACTGCTTCAATTTCCTTAGTGGTTATAGGTTTGTTCAGGTTTTCCATTTCTTCCTGGTTCAATTTTGGTTGTTGATACATCTCTAAGAATGCACCCATTTCTTCCAGGTTATCTAATTTTCTGGCATAGAGTTGCTCATAATATGTCCTTATAATTGTTTGTATTTCTTTGGTGTTGGTTGTGATCTCTCCTCTTTCATTCATGATTTGGTTGATTTGGGTCCTTTCTCTTTTCTTTTTGATATCTGGCCAGGGGTTTATCAATCTTGTGAATTCTTTCAAAGAACCAGCTCCTAGTTTCGTTGATGTGTTCTAATGTTCTTTTGGTTTCTATTTCATTGATTTCTGCTCTGATCTTTATTATTTCTCTTCTCCTGCTGGGTTTAGGCTTTATTTGCTGTTTTTTCTCTAGCTCCTTTAGGTGTAGAGTTAGGTTGTATATTTGAGACCTTTCTTGTTTCTTCAGAAAATCTTGTATTGCTATATACTTTCCTCTTAGGACTGCCTTTCCTGCATCTCACAGATTTTGAACAGTTGTGTTTTCATTTTCATTGGTTTCCATGGATTTTTTAAATTCTTTAATTTCCTGGCTGACCCATCCATACTTTAGTACGATGCTCTTTAGCCTCCATGTATTTGAGTTCTTTCCAAGTTTCCTCTTGTGATTGAGTTCTAGTTTCAAAGCATTGTGGTCTGAAAATATGCAGGGAATAATCCCAATCTTTTGGTACTGGTTGAGAACTGATTTCTCACCTAGAATGTGATGTATTCTGGAGAATGTTCCATGGACACTGGAGAAGAATGTGCATTCCGTTTCTTTGGGATGGAATATTCTGAATATGTCTGTGAAGTCCTTTTGGTCCAGTGTGTCATTTAAAGTCTTTATTTCCTTGTTGATCTTTTTCTTAGATGATTTGTCCGTTTTAGTCAAGGGGTGTTAAAGTCCCCCACTGTTATTGTGTTGTTGTCAATGTCTTTCTTTGCTTTTGTTATTAATTGCCTTATATAATTGGCTGCTCCCATGTTCGGGGCATAGATATTTACAATTGTTAGATCTTCTTGTTGGATAGACCCTTTAAGTAGGATATAGTGTCCTTCCTCATCTCTTATTACAGTCTTTGGTTTAAAATCTAATTTGTGTGATACAAGGATTGTCACCCCAGCTTTCTTTTGTTGTCCATTAGCATGGTAAATTGTTTTCCTCCTCACTTTCAATCTGGGGGTTTCTTCGGGTCTAAAATGAGTCTCTTGCAGACAGCATATCGATGGGTCTTGTTTTTTTAATCCAATCTGACAGCCTGTGTGTTTTGATTGGGGCATTTAGCCCATTTGCCTTCAGGGTAACTATTGAAAGATATGAATTTAGTGCCATTGTATTGCCTGTAAGGTGACTGTGACTGTATATTGTCTGTGTTCCTTTCTGATCTATGCTGCTTTTAGGCTCTCTCTTTGCTTAGAGGACACCTTTCAATATTTCTTGGAGGGCTGGTTTCGTGTTTGCAAATTTCTTTAGTTTTTTTTTTGTCCTGGAAGCTTTTTATCTCTCCTTCTATTTTCAATGAGAGCCTAGCTGGATATAATATTCTTGGCTGCATATTTTTCTCATTTAGTGCTCTGAAGATATCATGCCAGTCCATTCTGTCCTGCCAGGTCTCTGTGGATAGGTCTGTTGCCAATATAATATTTCTACCGTCATAGGTTACATATCTCTTCTCCCGAGTTGTTTTCAAGATTTTCTCTTTGTCTCTGAGACTCGTAAGTTTTACTATTAGATGTCGGGGTGTTGACCTATTTTTCTTGATTTTGAGAGGGGTTCTCTGTGCCTCCTGGATTTTGATGCCTGTTTTCTTCCTCACATTAGGGAAGTTCTCTGTTATTATTTGCTCCAATATACCTTCTGCCCCCCTCTCTCTTTCTTGTTCTGCGATCTCAATTATTCTAATGTTGTTTCATCTTATCATTTTGCTTATCTCTCGAATTCTGCCCTCGTGATCCAGTAGTTGTTTCTCTCTCTTTTTCTCAGCCTCTTTATTTTCCATCATTTGGTCTTCTATATCGCTGATTCTCTCTTCTGCCTCATTTATCCTAGCAATTAGTGCCCCCATTTTTTATTGCACCTCATTAATAGCCTTTTTGATTTCGACTTGGTTAGATTTTAGTTCTTTTATATCTCCAGAAGGTTTTCTCTAATAACTTCCATGCATTTTTCAAGCCCAGCTAGTATCTTTAAAATCATGATTCTGAACTCTAGGTCCGACATTGTACTAATGTCCGTATTGAGTAAGTCCCTGGCAGACGGTACTACCTCTTGTTCTTTTTGTTGAGGTGATTTTTTTCATCTTGTCATTTTGTTCAGAGGAGAATAGATGAATGAGAGATCAAAATGCTAACAGGTTAATATCGTCCCCAGAAAATATACTCTAAACAAATCAGAAAAGGCTTGAAACCAGGGGAAAAGAAAGTGAAAGAAAGAACAAAGAAAGAGAAAAAAAGAAAAATACAAAGATAAAAACAAAAGCAGAACAAAAAAACAGAATATGATCAAATATGATCAGGCTAGTTCTTAGATCAGTGCCACACACTAGATTTTCAGTGTATTTTGGTCTGTTAGAAGAAAGTCCCTCCTAAAATTTTAAAGAAGGAAAGACTTATATATGTACAAAATAAGGGTTGATACAAAGACTGGATGGAATATGACTGTAAAGATAAAAATTATAAAAAATTTTAAAAGAGGAATTGATAAGGTGCTTGAAAAAAGAAAGAAGAGGTTTAAAAAAAAAAAAGAAAAAAGGGGAGAGAATGTGATCAGGCAGGAGATTAGAACAAAGCCATACACTAGTGATTTAGGGTATATTTTGATTTGTTAGAAGAAACTGTATCTCAAAATTTTAAGGAGAGAAAAACTTATATATGTATGCCAAGAATAAGGGTAACTACTATGAAGGGATAGAATATAACTCTAAAAATTTAAAATAAAAATGGTTTTTTTTTTTGGAAAAAGGGATTGATAAGATGTTGGTTGACAAAGGGAAAAAGAAATATTAAAAAAAAACAGTTAAAAAATTAACTTTGAAAGACTAATGAATCATGTTAAAAAAACCATGAATTCTATGTGCAGTATTCTCCTAGCGCTGGAGTTCTGCCGTTCTCATTGATCGTTAAACTTGGTCTTGGCTGGCTGTTCTTGCTGATCTTCTGGGGGAGGGGCCTATTGCCGTGGTTCCCAAATGTCTTTGCCAGAGGCAGAATTGCCCTGCCCTTGCCAGTCCCGGCTAAGCAATCTGCTCGGGTTTGCTCTCGGGAGATTTTGTTCCCTGCAATCTTTCAGTACCGCTTTGGAGGACGAGAGTGAAAATGGTTGCCTTCCAATCTCTGCCCCAGAGGAGCCGAGGACTCGGGGTCCTGCTCCTCAGTGCACCCCCAGAGAAAAGCAGTCAGTTACTCCCGTGTCCCCAGTCTCCGGCCTCACTCCATGCTCACCTGGCCTGTGACCGGGAGTTTCTATGTCTGGCACCCGACCCCATGTGGAGTCTCCAAACCCAGGAGATCCCTGTGTTGCGCTCCCGTGCCGCTCCTCCCCGGGGGAGGAAGGGGAGTCTCCCTGGTTCTGCTGCTTGTTGGGTCCCTGCTCGAGGAGCAGTGGCCCAACTGTCACCATTCACAGTTTATGGCAACCCCGAGCTGAGAGCTCGCGCCTCAGCTCCATCTGCAGCTGGCTTCCCTGCTCCAATACCTGGGAGCTCTGCCTCACTCAGGCACCCCCAGTCTTTCTGTGACCCCAAGGGTCCTGAGACCACACTGTCCCGCGAGGGTTCCACCCCACTGCTTAGTCACTGGAGCGACGTCCCTTAGTGGAGCTGACTTCTCAAAGTTCTGATTTTGTGCTCCACGGCTCTATCACTTGCCAGAAGCAGCCCACGGAGGCCCCCTACCCCGCTGTCTATCCTCCCGAATATTGCCTCGGATTCACTTCTCTGCACGTCCTACCTTCCAGAAAGTGGTCGCTTTTCTGTTCAGAGAATTTTTGCTATTCTTTTCTTCGATCTCCTGTCGAGTTAGTAGGTGTTCAGAATGGTTTGATCCCTATCCAGCTGAATTGCTGAGACCAGACGAAAGCCAGGTCTCCTACTCCTCCGCCATCTTGCTCCACCCCCTGTTGTTTTTTTTCATCTAATCTGAAAGCCTGTGTCTTTTGATTGGGGCATTTAGCCCATTTACATTCAGGTTAACTATTGAATGATATGAATTTAGTGCAATTTTATTGCATGTATGGCGATTGTTACTGTGTATTGTCTGTGTTCCTTTCTGGTCTATGTTACTTTTAGCCTCTCTCTTTGCTTAGAGAACCCCTTTCAATATTTCTTGTAGGGCTGATTTCATGTTTGCAAATTCTTTTAGTTTTTGTTTCTCCTGGAATCTTTTTATCTCTCTTTTTATTTTCAATGACAGCCTAGTTGGATATAGTATTCTTGGCTGCATATTTTTCTCATTTAGTGCTCTGAAGATATCATGCCAGTCCTTTCTGTCCTGCCAGGTCTTTGTGGATAGATCTGCAGCCAATCTAATATTTCTACCACTGTAGGTTACATACCCTTTGTCCCAAGCTGCTTTCAGGATTTTCTCTTTGTCTCTATGACTTGTTAGTTTTACTAGTAGTTGTTAGGGTGTTGTCCTATTTTTATTGATTTTGAGAGGGGTTCTCTGTGCCTCTTGGATTTTGATGTCTGTTTCCTTCCCCAAATTAAGGAAGTTCTCTGGTATAATTTGTTCCAATATACTTTCTGACCTTCTCTCTCTTTTTCTTCTGGGATACCAATTATTCTAATATTATTTCGTCTTATGGTACCACTTATCTCTCGAATTCTGCCCTCGTGATCCTGTAGTTGTTTATCGCTGTTTTTCTCAGTTTCTTTATTCTCCATCATTTGGTCTTCTGTATCACTATTTCTCTCTTCTGCCTCATTTATCCTAGCAGTTATAACCTCCATTTTGATTGCACCTCATTAATAGCCTTTTTTATTTTGATTTGGTTACATTTTAGTTCTTTCATTTCTCCAGAAAAGGTTTCTCTAGTATATTCCACGTTTTTTTCAAGCCCAGCTAGTATCTTTATAATCGTCATTCTGAACTCTACTTCTGACATCTTACTAATGTCTGTATTGATTAGGTCCCTGGTAGTTGGTACTGCCTCTTGTTCTTTCTTTTTTTTTTTTTTGAGGTGAGTTTTTCCATCTTGTCATTCTGTCCAGAGAGGATAGATGAATGAGACAACAAAATGCTAACATGGTAACAGGAAACCCAGAAAATGTACATTAAACAAATCAGAAGAGACCTGAAACCAGGGGAAAAGAAAGGGAAAAAAAGAAGAAAGAAAAGAAAAAAGAAAAAAAAAGAATATGATCAAATATGATTGGGCTGGTGAATAGTTCAGTGCCATGCACTAGATTTTATGCAATTTTGGTCTGTTAGAAGAAACTTCCTCCCAAAATTTTAAAGAAAGAAAAACTTATATATGTACAAAAATAAGGGTAAATATGATGAAGGGATAGAATATGAATGTAAAGATGAAATTTATAAAAGATTTTATAAAAAGAATTGATAAGAAGTTGGTTGAAAAACGAAAGAAGAGGGCGCCTGGGTGGCTCAGATAGTTAAGCATCTGCCTTCGGCTCAGGTCATGGTCCCAGGGTCCTGGGATCGAGTCCCACATCGGGCTCCCTGCGGGGAGCCTGCTTCTCCCTCTGCTTCTCTCTCTCTCTCTCATGAATAAATAAATAAAAAATCTTTAAAAAAAAAAAAGAAAAAGAAAAACGAAAGAAAGGAAATTAAAAAAAAGGGGGGGAGAGAATGTGATCAGGCAGGAAACTAGAATAAAGCCATACACTAGAGATTTAAGGTATATTTTGATCTTTTAGAAGAAACTGTAACCCAAAATTTTAAAGAGAGAACAACTACAATGAAGGGATAGAATATGATTCTAAAAATGAAAAATAAAAAAGATTTTTAAAAAAAGGGATGTGTAAGATGTTGGTTGAAAAAGGTAAAAAGCAAACTTCAAAACAATAGAAAAAGAAAAAAGGAAAATTAAAAATTTAACTTTGAAAAAATAAGGAATCAGTGGAAAAAAAGCCATGAATTATATGTGCTGTATTCCCCTAGCGTTGGAGTTCTGCCATTCTCATTGATTGGTAAACTTGGTCTTGGCTGGCTGTTCTTGCTGATCTTCTGGGGGAGGGGCCTGTTGCCATGGTTCTCAAATGTCTTTGCCTGAGGTGGAATTGCCCTGCCCTTGTGTGGGGCCAGGCTAAGTAATCTGCTCAGGTTTGCTCTCAGGAGCTTTTGCTCCCTGCAAGCTTTCTGGACAGCTTTGGAGGAGGAGAGTGAAAGTGGCTGCCTCCCAATCTCCACTCCGGAGGATCGGAGAACTCGGGTCCCCACTCCTCAGTGAGCCCCCAGAGAAATGCAGTCAATCATTCCCATCTCCCTGGTCTCCAGCTGCACTCTGTGCTCACCGGCCTGTGACTGAGCGTTTCTCTCTCTGGCACATGACCCTGTGTGGAGTCTCCAAACCCAGCAGAATCCTGCAGTGCACTCCCGTGTCGCTCCTCCTGGTGGAGGAAGGGGGTCTCGCTGAATGTACCACTTGTTGGGTCCCTGCTGGAGGAGTAGTGGCCCAACTGTGCCACCGATCATGGCTTATGACAACCCCGAGCTGAGAGCCCACTCCTCAACTACATCTTTGCAGCCAGCTTCCCTGCTCTGATACTTGGGAGCTCTGCTGCACTCAGGCACCCCGGTCTTTCTGTGACTCCGAGGGTCCTGAGACCACACTGTCCCAGAGAGGTTTCCATCCCCTGTTTAGCCACTGGAGCGATGTCCCTCAGTGGAGCAGACTTTTAAAAGTTCTGGTTTTGTGCTCCACTGCTCTATCACTTGCGGGTAGCCAGCTGAGCAGGCTCCCTCCCCGCCTTGCTCTATCTTCCCGAATATCACCTTACGTTCACTTCTCCATGTGTCCTACCTTCCAGAAAGTGGTCGCTCTTCTGTTCAGAGAGTTGCTACTATTCTTTTCTTCAATCTCCTGTTGAGTTTGTAGGTGTTCAGAATGGTTTGATCCCTATCTAGATGAATTCCTGGGACCAGACAAAATTTAGGTCTCCTACTCCTCTGCCATCTTGCTCCTCCTACTCTGTTTATTTTTTCAAGTCTATTTCTCTCTGTTGTTTAGATCACCTGTCCAAATTGGGCAAATTATATCCTCCAGTTCTGTAATTCTATCCTCTGTCATTACCATTATACTATTGAGCCCATCCAGTGAGGTTTTTTTTTTTTTTAATTGCTGTTGTATTTTTCAGTTCTTTAATTTCCATTTGGGTCTATTTTTGTAATTTATATTTCTTTGGTGAGATTTTGTAATTGTTTTTATTTGCTTAAGGAAATTTGTTATTAATTGTTGGAGCATTTTTATAACAGCTGTTTTAAAATCCTTATCAGATAATTTCAACTTATTCAATTTCAGATCTTATTTATCTCAGTGTTAATGTTAGTTGATTGTCTTTTCTCATTCCAGTTGTGTTCTTAGTTCTTGACATGGAAGATAATTTTTTTGTTGTATTCTTTTTTAAAAATTGTATTTATTTATTTGACAGAGAGAGAGACAGCGAGAAAGGGAACACAAGCAGGGGGAGTGGGAGAGGGAGAAGAAGTCTTCCCACCAAGCAGGGAGCCTGATGTGGGGCTCGATCCCAGGACCCTGGGATCATGACCTGAGCCGAAGGCAGATGCTTAATGACTGAGCCACCCAGGCGCCCCTTTTTGTTGTATTCTTGACATTTAGTCTATTGTGTTAGGAGACTCTTTAAATCTTATTTAAATATTTGATTTTAACAGGCAGTTACCCTGTCTAGGTTTAAGACAGAAGTCCTGGCTTAATTTTCCAGGCTGTGGTTTTAAATCAGTTTTATTTCAGAGCCTTGACTTAGGTTTTCTTGATTCATCTACTGGTTTTGGGGCTTCCACTCCCTCTTAGTGCTGCCTGAGGGAGTGGAACAGGTTTCCCCAGACTGAACTACCAAGTGTCTTAGAGGAGGAAGAGTCTCAGGCCCATGGTGACAAAGAAGCTTCCTGGACTGGGTCACTTGTCATGGTGGCATTTTTCTGCTAGTTCTGCCCACCCAACAAGTATGTCAGGGAATCTTAACATAGTGGGGTCTTTTGTTTGTATTTTCCCTAGACTGTAAACCTACATAGGGAAAACCAAGACTAGTAGACAGTAATTGTGCAGCTATCACTCTTGTGAATGGCACAAGATAGACACTGTAAGGAGGCAAGTGTGGTGGGATGGCAGTGTTATTGTTCTCCAACATCCAGAGACTCTTTGAAATTCAGCTTATCCATGTGACTCACCTGGCTAACAAGACACAGCAGGAATGAGTGTCACCTACAGGTGGAAGCATTGAGAGCCAGGAGGATCTTTGCTTCTCACTCTTCCCTCTGTCACAGTCACTGATGATGTTTCGGATGGTGGCTGTTCCATCAGCCCACATCCCAGAGTGGGAATGATGACAGCTCAGAGCAGAGCCCACGCAGATCTAGGAAAGCACATTGATGTGAGTGATATAAATGAGCAGGACCCTTTGTGTGAATCGTGAAGATTTGGGGTGTTTTTTATCACCATGGCATCACTTAGCCTACTCTGCACTGAATTTTGCTTAAAGGAAAAATTGAGTGAAGAGGCAAATCCTGATAACCCTGGAGAGTACTAGAAATGCACAAAACCATATATCTTAAAAATTACATAAATTAAGCAGTTCATTAATTCAGCTTGTGTTCTTTAGCTAAACAGAACAAATGGGGTTTTACTCTACAGAAATGAAAATCTGTAAGCTTGGTTTGGTAACGTCTATCTATATTAGACTACCTAGGTAGTCTATAAAGATATTTGCAATGTAGTGTGCTTTCCAGTAGGAGAACAGAGAAATGAGGCTATTTTCAGAGAAATCTTTATTTCTGTTTCTACCTGCTGTGGTCTGAATATCCTCCCCACTTCACCCCGCCAAATTCATTTGTTGAGCTCTAAAGCCCAATGTAATGGTATTAAGGTGTGGGGGTCTTTGAGAGATGATTAGGTCATGAGGACTCTGCATATTAATTATGAGATTAATGCCCTTAAAAAAGAAGCCCAAAAGATTTCCTTTACCTTCAACCATGTGAGAATGTAGCAAGAAGTTGGCATCTGCAACCCCAAAGAGGACTCTCACTAGAAGCTGACTATACTAGTACCCTGATCTTGGCCTCCCAACCTCCAAAACTGAGTAATAAATGTCTGGTGTTTATAAGCCACCAGTCTCTGGTATTTTGTTATAGCAGCCTGAATGGACTAAGACACCACCCCAGAACAGACTTCAGCATTAAGGATTATTATTATTGACTTCATGGCTTTATGCTTATCCCTCAGTTTTTGTTATCTGTAGCATTTGCATTTCTTTGTCAGTCTTCTGCAAATTTCTGACTTCATTTAATAACCTTGTATTGAGACCTCCACAGGTTAGTGGAGTTCAGATTGTGCCAAACCATAAGTACAGCCTCCAGGTATGAACAAGATCATAGTCAGGGAAACTGGTTACTATCCAGAAAGAAATCAATTTTCCTCTGGGAAGTCTTAAGAAACTCACAGAACTTATATATTGCCAGATGAAGTTTATTAGATTAAGATGGCTTTGACACATTTTTCCAATGCTCCTAATGTAATTTGTACTGAGGAAAAGATATCCTGGTCTTTTCAAGAAGATGAAGAAATAACTTAGTCAAATTGTTAGAAATAAATCTATACCTTTTTACAATATTGAATGTGTGAAAGTAAAATCACTTTAAAGTGAAATTAAAATGACACATGTACCTCTGAATTAGGAAACAACAAAAACCTTTTCCCCCTTAAGCCCCTGGGCCAAACTCTGGTGCTATCCCTCAGCACCATTTTCTACTGAAGACACCTGGGACATCCAGCTCATTATTTTTCCCTCTTTCTATCTTTATTCTACAGCTGCTACCACTTACTATTTATTCTTGAGGTTCCTGTTTTCCCTAAGTGTAGCAATGGAGTAAGTTTCTTTTTCTGCATCTACTGGTCTTTTTCTGCTGTTCTGTTAAGGCATATTATAGACTTTTTTATTTTAAGAATTTTATTATCCCTGAGGTATAAATAAAGAGAAATAAAGCAAAAAATACAAAAATTTGGGCAAATGTCAACATGTAAGTAGTCTCACAATATAGCTATAGTTCTGGCTTGGAAAAAATGTAGATGGAAGTGGATGTGTCAGCTCCTTCACTTCATTCCCTGGTCATACTCCCTCCTTTAATCCTTAAGGAAAAGCTTTAATTTCTCAGTTCATTTATTCCTATCCATGTGTTAATTTCTTTTGTGAGTTTTGAGCTTTTTGAGAGTAAGTGCTATTTCTTTCCCATATTTCGATCTCTAGGACCTAGCCCAGTGCCCAGGAAATATTAGCTGGTCAACAAATGTTTATTAAGTATAATGCATTCTTTCTGTGGGTGCATTCTCTCATTAATTAACTGTAGTTAAAAGTTTACAACTGGAATGATAGAGTGAGGAGCTCCATAAATCAACGTCTTCATACAAGCAATGAACACAGTGGTAGAAACTATGAAAATCAACTTTAAAAGAACTCTTGGAGAGGAATCAAGATGGCAGAGGAGTGGGGGGCCCTAAATTTGTCTTGCCCTTGAATACAACTAGATAGTTATGAAATCATTCTGAACACCTGAGAAGTCAATTGGAGGTCTGAGAAAACAAATACTGCAAGTCTACAACTAGAAAAGTGATCACTATTTGAAAGGTAGGAGGTGCAGAGACTTGAATCCGGTGTGATATAGCTGAGGCTATTGTGGCCAGGAGGGAGCCTGCTTAAGGGGGCCACCACAGAGTATTATAAGCAGAGGAGCATAAAATTAGAACTTTTAGAAGTCTGCTACAGTGGGGGACATGCCTGGCTTAAAGTTGTTCATGTGGCAAAATGGGGCACAATCCCTGGTGTAACATCATGATCTGAGGATCCCCTGGTTGCAAGAAGAATGGGTGGCACTTAAGTGCGGCATGGTTCCCAGGCATAGGAGTGTGGAAGTTGGCTGAGAACAGTGTGTCTAGGTGCTGGCTTTCTGCTCTGTGTTACCATAAATTGTGAACTGCTGTGTAGTCATGTGACCACTTTTCTGGGACTGGTCCAACAAAAGGTAGAAGTGTGGTGAGGCCCTCCCCAGAAGGAAGAGCAGGGGTCCCTTCCATGGGAGTCCCTAAAATTTGGAGTTTTGAAACTCAGCTGTGTGCCTGATCTAAAAAAAGCACAGACACAGGCAGGATGAACACAGAGTTCTGACAGAAACTGGAGAGACAAGAGTGATTGATTTCTCTTCAGTGAGGGCTCACTGAAGAGTGGGGGGCAAGAATTCTCAGCTCTCGGGCTAGGGAGTGGGCACTGCCATATTGCCCATCAGTGCTGAAATCCTTCAGAGAGCAAAACAGCACCATCTAGTGGAGTCTGGAGCCTCTTAGACCAAGCCCTGCCTCCCTGCACACTGGAAGCGCTTTCCACTAGGGCAAGTCCACCTGAGAATGAGTGCAACAAGCTCCTCCCCCAGAAGGCCAGCACAAATTGATCACACCAAGTTTACTGATCATAGAGGACTGCAAAATTTCAGCTCTAGGGGAAAATAGTATCTAGCATCCTTTATACTTTCATTCTTCAGGTTTTTATTGTTATCTTTTCAATAATTTTCTTATTTTTAAAATTCTTTTTAAATTTTTACTATTATATATAATTTATATATATTTTATTGTTTCCTTTAATTGTATTTTATATATATATATATATATATATATATATATATATATATATATATATATATTCTTGCTTTCTTATTTTGCGATATAGTTTCTTTTAACAAGCAGACCAAAACACACCCAGGATCTAGTTTTTGTTTGTTTTTGCTGTTGGTGTTATAATCGCTTTGTTGTTGTTGTTTTCTTTTTCTTTCTTCTTTTCTTTTCTGGACAAAATGACAAGATGGAGAAATTCACCCTAAAAGAAAGAACAGGAGGTAGTACTCACAGCCAGGAATTTAATCAATACTGATAAAAGTAAGATATCTCAAATAGAATTAAAAACAACGATTATAAGGATATTAGCTGGACTTGAAAAAAGCATAGAAGACACTAGAGAATCCCTTATTATAGAGATAAAAGAACTAAAAACTAGTGAGGTTGAAATTAAAAATGCTACAACCAAGATGCAGGCCCAAGTGGAGGCCATAAAAAGGAGGCTGAATAAAGCATAGGAGTGAATCAGTGATATAGAAGATAAAATTATGGAAAAAAAGGAAGCTGAAAAGAAGACGGAAAGAAAACTAGTAGATCACACAAGTAGACTCAGGGAACTCAGTAATTCCATAAAATGAAATAATATCCCCATTATAGGAGTCCCAGAAGAAGAATGGGAAAGGGGGCAAAGGATTATTTGAACAAATTATAGCTGAGAACTTCCCTAATCTGAGGAACAAACAGGCATTCAAGCCCAAGAGGCACAGAAAACACTCAGCAAAATCAACAAAAATAGGTCAACAACACAACATATTATAGTGAAACTTGCAAATTACAATGATAAAGAGAAAATTCTGAAAGCAGCTTAGGACAACAGGTCTTTAACCTACAAAGATATACATATAAGACTGGCATCAGATATGACCACAGAGACCAGGCAGGCCAGAAAGGAAGGCCATGATATATTCAACATGCCACATGGAAAAAATATGCAGCCAAGAATACTTTATCCAACAAGGCTGTCATTCAGAATAGAAGGAGAGATAAAGAAGTTCTAAGACAAACAAAAACTAAAGGAATTTATAAACACTAAACCACACTGCAAGAAATATTCAAGGGGATCCTTTGAGCAGAGAGAAAAAAGTAACTAAGACCAGGAAGGCACAGAGAAAATCTACAGGAACAGTAAATTTACATGTAATACAATAGCACTAAATTCATATCTTTCAATAATTACTCTGAATGTAAATGGACTAAAGGTTCCAATCAAAAGACATAAAGTATCAAGTGCCTGGGTGGCTCAGTTGGTTAAGTGACTGCCTTCAGCTCAGGTCATGATCCCGGAGTCCTGGGATCGAGTCTGCCATCAGGTTCCCTGCTTGGCAGGGAATCTGCTTCTCCCTATGTCCCCACCCCTCTCTTGTGCTCTCTCTCTCTCTCTCTCTCAAATAAATAAATAAGATCTTAAAAAAAAGACATAGGTATCAGAATGAATAAAAAAAAAAAAAGACCCGTCAATATGCTCCTTATAAGATATTCATTTCAGACCCAAAGTCACCTCCAGATTGAAGATGAAAGAATGGAGAACCATCTACCATACTGATGGATATCAAAAGAAAGCGGGAGTAGCCATCCTTATATCAGACAAATTAGATTTTAAACCAGAGACTGTAATAAGAGATGAAAAAGGACACTATATTATAATAAAGGGGTCTATTCAACAAGAAGATCTAACAATTGTCAATATTTGTGCTCCTAACTTGGGAACACATAAATAGATAAATTAATAAAAAACTTAAAGAAACTCATTGATAATAACACAATAATAGTAGGGGACTTTAACACCCCACTCAGCAACGGACAGATAACCTAGCAGTAAATCAACAAGGAAACAAAAACTTTGAAAAACAGCCTGGACCAGATGGATTTAACAGATATATCCAGAGCATTTCATCCTAAAACAGTGGAATACAAAATCTTTTCTTCTTCTTTTTTTTATTAAATTCAATTAGCCAACATATATTACATCATTAGTTTCAGATGTAGTGTTTAATAATTCATCAGTTGCATGTAACACCCAGTGCTCATGCATCATGTGCTCTCCTCAATCCCCATTACCCAATTACCCCAACCCCCCACCCAACTCCCCTCCAGCAACCCTCAGTTTGTTTCCTATACTTAACAGTCTCTCATGGGTGGGGGGAGAAGCAAGATGGCAGAGGAGTAGAAGACCTAAATTTTGTCTGGTCCCAGGAATTCAGGTAGATAGGGATCAAACCATTCTGAACACCTACAAACTAAAAAGAAAATCAAAGAAAAGAATACCAGCAACTCTCTGAACAGAAAAGCAACCACTTTCTGGAAGGTAGGACGTGTGGAGAAGTGAATTCGAGGCAATATTTGGGAAGATGGACTGTGGGGGAGGGGGCCTCCGTCAGCCAGCAAGTGATAGAGCAGTGGAGCTCAAAATTGGAACTTTTAGAAGTCTGCTCCACAGAGGGACGTCACTCCAGTGGCTAAGCAGGGGGTGGAACCCTCGCTGGGGCAATGTGGTCTCAGGACCCTCAGGGTCACAGAAAGACTGGGGGTGCCTGAGTGCAGCAGGGCTCCCAGGTACTAGAGCAGGGAAGCCAGCTGCAGAGACAGAGCCAAGAATTGGGCTCTCAGCTCAGGGTTGCCATAAACTGTGATCCACATAACAGTCAGGCCATGCTCTTCCAGCAGAGAGCCAACAAGTGGCAGATCCAGGGAGGCTCCCCTTACTCTCCTGGGAGGAGTGGCACAGGAGCGCTCCTCAGGACTCTGCTGGGTTTGGAGACTCCACACGGGGTCGTGTGCCAGAGGGAAATGCTCGGTCACAGGCTGGGTGAGCACGGAGTGCGGCTAGAGACTGGGGAGACAGGAGTGATTGATCACTTTTCTCTGGGGGCGCACTGAGGAGTGGAGCCCCAAGTTCTCGGCTCCTCTGGAGTGGAGAATAAGAGGCCGCCATTTTCACTCTCGTCCTCCAAAGCTGTATGGAAAGCTCACAGGGAACAAAAGTTCGTGAGTGCAAACCCAGCGGATTACGTAGCCCAGACCCCGGCAAGGGAGGGGCAATTTCGCCTACAGCAAAGACATTTGGGAACCACGGCAACAGGCCTATCCCCCAGAAGATCAGCAAGAACAGTCAGCCAAGACCAAGTTTACCAATCATTGAGAACAGCAGAAATCCAGTGTTAGGGGAATACTGAACATAAAATTCATAGCTTTTGTCCCATGATTCTTTAGTCTTTCAAATTTAATTTTTTTAACTTTTTTTTATTTTTGAATTGTTCTTTTTCCATTTTTCAACCAACATCTTATCAATCCCTTTTTAAAAAAAATCTTATTTAGAGGGAGAAGGAAAGATGGCGGAGGTGTGGGGACACTATTTCAACTGGTCCCTGGAATTGAGCTGGATATCTACCAGACCATTCTGAGCACCCACAAAACCAGCCTGAGATGTAAGAAGATCTGGATCTCTACAAAAAGAATATTGCAGGCGGTTGGTTTTGAGGTATGAAGTGGGGAGCCCTGATTCCGCGGGCAGATATTGGAGGATGAATGGCAGCAGGAAGAAGCCTGTCCATGGGGATCCTACACTGCTGGTGAGCGACAGCCTCACATGCTGGGGACAGGGCACAGACTCAGCGGGAAAAGGACTTTAGGGAAGCCCCTGGGGCAGAAACCCGGAGCGGTGGGGTCGCAAATGCGAACTGGGAGGGGATGGTGGTTTAAGAAGCACGAAGGCAGAGATGTGCCCTGACCTGGAGGCAGGACTGGGGGCACTGCGGAGGGGTGCACAACCCAGGTCGCTGCAGTTTATAGCAGCACGGCCAGAAATGGAGACAGTGTGGCCTGGAGAGCTCATGAAGAACAGACTGCAGTCTCTCTGCTCTGAGGCAGAGGGTTGCAAAAGGTCTCTTCTGCTCTGACTCATGGAAGAGACATGGAAAGCTGCCAGGGAAATCTGCCAGAGAACAAAAGGCCCCCAAATTGATTCCTGCTGAGCCCATTCCCTGCCACAGGGGGGCAGTGTAACTCCGCCCAAACAGGGTTGCCTGAGTAACAGTGCAGCAGGCCCCTCCCCCAGAAGACAGGCTGGAAAAACAAGAGGCCAGCAACCCTAAGGTCCCAAGAAAACAGGTGCATCTTGCTTGGGTTCTGGTCAATAATTTGGAGTCAATACATTCCCTCAAACACCCATCAACGGAATGACTAAGAGGAGGAACCCCCAAAATAGGAAAGACTCAGAGACTATGACTTATGCTGCAGATCTACAAATGGATGCAGATATAACCAAGATGTTGGAGATCGAATTCAGGCTAGCAATTGTGAAGACAATAACTAGAAAGGAGAAGTCAATTAATGGCAACATAGAGTCTCTAAGGGCAGAAATGAAAGCTGAATTGGCAGAACTTAAAAATGCTATCAGTGAGATCCAAGCTGTTAGGTAATCTAACAGCTAGGGTAAGTGAGGCAGAAGAACAAATAAGCTACCTAGAAGGCAATATAATAGATAAAAAGAGAAAAGAGGAGGCCAGGAAAAAACAACTCAGAATCCAAGAAAATAGAATCAGAGAAATAAGCGACACCATGAAGCGTTCCAATGTCAGAATAATTGGAATCCCGGAGGGAGTGGAGAGAGAGAGAGGACTAGCAGATGTATTTGAGGAAACCATAGCTGAAAACTTCCCTAATCTGGGGAAGGAAACAAACATTCCCATCTTAGAGGCAGAGAGGACCCCTCCCAAGATCAAGGAAAAGAGGGCAACACCCCGGCATGTAATAGTAAAACTTGCAAATCTTAGAACCAAGGAAACCATCTTAAGGGCAGTTAGGGGGAAAAGATTCCTTATGCACAAAGGGAGGAACATCAGAATAATGTCAGACCTACCCACAGAGACCTGGCAAGCCAGAAAGGCCTGGCAAGACATATTCAGGGTACTAAACGAGAAGAATATGCAGCCAAGAATACTTTATCTGGAAAGGCTGTCATTTAGAATGGACAGAGAAATGCAGATCTTCCACGACTGGCGGAAACTGAAAAAATATGTGACCACTAAGCTGGCCCTGCAAGAAATATTAAGGGGGGGCCTATAAAAGGAGAAAGACCCCAAGAGTGATATACAACAGAAATTTATAAGGACAATCTATAAAAATAACGTCTTCACAGGCAACATGATGACAATTAATTCATATCTTTCAATAATCACTGTCAACGTGAACGGCCTAAATGTTCCCATAAAATGGCACAGGGTTGCAGATTGGATAAAAAGACAGGACCCATCCACAGGGAACATTCCTCAAGTTCATAAAATCCATCTATGAAAAACCCACAGCGAATATCATCCTCAAAGGGGAAAAGCTGAGAGCCTTTCCCTTAAGATCAGGAAAACTTCAAGGATGCCCACTCTCACCACTATTGTTCAACATAGTACTAGAAGTCCTAGCAAGAGCAATCAGACAACAAAAAGAAATAAAAGGTATTCAAATTGGCAAAGAAGAAGTCAAGCTCTCTCTTTTCGCAGATGACATGATACTTTATGTGGAAAACCCAAAAGACTCCACCCCCAAATTACTAGAACTCATAGAGAAATTCAGTAATGTGGCAGGATACAAAATCAATGCACAGAAATCAGTTGCTTTCTTATACACTAACAACACAACTGTAGAAAGAGAAATTAGAGAAACGATTCCATTTATAATAGCACCAAAAACCATAAGATACCTTGGAATAAACCTAACCAAAGAGGTAAAGGATCTATACTCTAGGAACTATAGAACACTCATGAAAGAAATTGAAGAAGACACAAAAAGATGGCAAATATTCCATGCTCATGGATCGGAAGAATAAACATTTTTTAAATGTCTATGCTACCTAGAACAATCTATACCTTCAATACCATCCCAATCAAAATTCCAATGACATTTTTCAAAGTGCTGGAACAAACAATCCTAAAATTTGTATGGAATCAGAAAAGACCCCAAATCGCCAAGGAAATCTTGAAAAACAAAAACAAAGCTGGGGGCATCACGTTGCCCGATTTCAAGCTGTATTACAAAGCTGTGATCACCTAGACAGCATGGTACTGGCACAAAAACAGACATATAGACCAATGGAACAGAATAGGGAGCCCAGATATGGACCCTCAACTCTATGGTCAAATAATCTTTGACAAACAGGAAAAAATTTGCAATGGAAAAAAGACAGTCTCATCAATAAATGATGTTGGGAAAATTGGACAGCCACATGCAGAAGAATGCCACTTGACCATTCTCTAACACCATTCACAAAGATAAACTCAAACTGGATGAAAGATCTCAATGTGAGACAGGAATCCATCAAAATCCTAGGGGAGAACATAAGCAGTAACCTCTTTGACATCACCCACAGCAACTTCTTTCAAGATACATGAACAGATACTTCTCCGAAGAAGACATACAAATGTCTAACAGACACATGAAAACATATTCATCATAACTAGCCATCCAGTAAATTCAAATCAAAACCACATTGAGATACCACCTTACACTAGTTAGAATGGCAAAAAATGACAAGGCAAGAAACAACAAATGTTGGAGAGGTTGTGGAGGAAGGGGAACCCTCTTACACTGTTGGTGGGAATGCAAGTTGGTACAGCCGCTTTGAAAAACAGTGTGGAGATTCCTCAAAAATTTAAAAATAAAGCTACCCTATGACCCAGCAATTGAACTCCTGGGTTTATCCCAAAGACACAGATGTAGTGAAAAGAAAGGCCATATGCACCCCAATGTTCATAGCAGCAATGTCCGCAATAGCCAAACTGTGGAAAGAGTCGAGATGCCCTTCAACAGATGAATGGATAAAGATGTGGTCCATATATACAATGGAATATTACTCAGCCATCAGAAAGGATGAATACCCAACTTCTACATCCACATGGATGGGACTGGAGGAGATTATACTAAGTGAAATAAGTCAAGCAGAGAAAGTCAAGTATCATGTGGTTTCACTTACTTGTGGAACATAAGGAATAGCATGGAGGACACTAGGAGAAGGAAGGGAAAAAAGAGGAGGGGGGGAATTGGAGGGAGAGATGAACCATGAGAGACTATGGACTCTGAGAAACAAACAGGGTTTTAGAGGGGAGGGGGAGGGGGGATTGGTTAGCCCAGTGATGGGTATTAAGGAGGGCACATACTGCATGGAGCACTGGGTGTTACACGAAAACAATGGATCGTGGATCACCACATCAAAAACTAATGATGTATTGTATGGTGACTAACATAACATAATAAAATTTAAAAAATAAATAAATAAAATAAAATAAAATCTTATTTATTTTTTCATTTTTAGAGTCATATTCTATCCCTTTATAGTAGTTAACCTTATTTTTGATATATCTATATCTATAGACATAGATATAGATATAGATATAGATATTGTTCTCTCTTTAAAATTTTGGGATACAGTTTCTTCTAACAGACCAAAATATACCCCAAATCTCTAGTGTATGGATTTGTTGTTCTAGTCTCCTGCCTAATCACATCCTCTCCATTTATTTTTATATTCTCTTCTTTCTTTTTTCAACCAACCTCTTATCAATTCATATTATAAATTCTTTTATAATTTTCATTTTTACAATCATATTCCAACCCTTCATCGTATTAAACCTTATTTTTCTAAATATATGTTTTTCTTTCTTTAAATTTTTGGGAGGCACTTTCTTCTAACAGACCAAAACACGCCCAAAATCTAGTGTGTGTCACTGATCTATGCACCATCCCGATCATATTTGATCATATTCTGATTTTTATTTGTTTGTTTGCTATCTTTTTCTTTTTTCTTTCTTTCCCACTCTTTTCTCCTGGATTCAGGTCTCTTCTGATCTGTTTAGTGTATATTTTTCAGGGAACGTTGTTACCCTGTTAGCATTTTGTTCTCATTTATCTATTCTAGTCTGGACAAAATGACAAGACAGAAAAAAATCACCTCAACAAAAAGAACAAGAGGTAGTACTGACTCCAGGAACCTAATCAATACAGATATTAGTAAGATGTCAGAAGAAGAGTTCAGGGTGATGATTTTAAGGATACTAGCTGGGCTTGAATAAAGCATGGAAGATTATAGAGAAACCCTTTTTGAAAAAATAAAGAACTAAAATCTAACCAAGTCAAAATCAAAAAGGCTATTAATGAGGTGCAATCAAAAATGGAGGCTCTAACTGCTAGGAAAAATAAGGGAGAAGAGAGAATTAGTGATAGAGAAGACCAAATGATGGAAAATAAAGAAGCTGAGAAAAAGAGAGATAAACAACTACTGGATCACGAGGGCCGAATTCGAGAGATAAGTGATACCATAAGATGAAACAATATTAGAATAATTGGGATCCCAGAAGAAAAAGAAAGAGAGAGGGGGGCAGAAGGTATATTGGAGCAAATTAGAGCAGAGAACTTCCCTAATTTGGGGAGGGAAACAGGCATCAAAATCCAGGAGGCACAGAGAACCCCCTTCAAAATAAATAAAATTAGGTCAACACCCCGACATCTAATAGTAAAACTTATGAGTCTCAGAGACAACGAGAAAAGAAAGAAGCTCGGGAGAACAGATCTGTAACATTCAATGGTAGAAACATTGGATTGGCAACAGACCTATTCACAGAGACCTGGCAGGCCAGAAAGGTCTGGCAACATATCTTCAGAGCACTAAACGAGAAAAATATGCAGCCAAAAATACTATATCCAGCTAGGATTTCATTAAATATAAAAGGAGAGATAAAAAGCTTCCAGGACAAACAAAAACTAAAGGAATTTGCAAACACAAAACCAGTCCTACAAGAAATATTGAAAGGGGTCCTCTAAGCAAAGAGAGAGCCTAAAAGTAACATAGACCAGAAGGAACACAGACAATATACAGTAACAGTCACCTTACAGGTAATACAATGGCACTAAATTCATATCTTTCAATAGTTATCCTGAATGTAAATGGGCTAAATGCCCCAATCAAAAGACACAGCTATCAGATTGGATAAGAAAAACAAGAGCCATCGATATGCTGTCTTCAAGAGATGCATTATAAACACAAAGACACCCCCAGATTGAGAGTGAGGGGGTGGAAAACAATTTACCATGCTAATGGACAACAAAAGAAAGCTGGGGTGGCAATCCTTATATCAGACAAATTAGATTTTAAAACAAAGACTGTAATAAGAGACGAGGAAAAACACTATATCCTACTTAAAGGGTCTATCCAACAAGAAGATCTAACGATTGTAAATATCTATGCCCCTAACATGGGAGCAGCGAATTATATAAACCAATTAATAACAAAAGGAAAGAAACACATCAACAACAATACAATAATAGTGGGGGAATTTAACGCCAACCTCACTGAAATGGACAGATCCTCTAAGCAAAAGATCAACAAGGAAATAAAGACTTTAAATGAAACACTGGACCAAAAGGACTTCACAGACATATTCAGAACATTCCATCCCAAAGCATCGGAATACACATTCTTCTCTAGTGTCCATGGAACATTCTCCAGAATAGATCACATCCTAGGGCACAAATAAAGTCTCAACTGGTACCAAAAGATTGGGATTATTCCCTGCATATTTTCAGACCACAATGCTTTGAATCTAGAACTCAGTCACAAGACGAAATACAGAAAGAACTCAAATACATGGGGGCTAAAGAGCATCCTACTAAAGAATGAATGGGTCAACCAGGAAATTAAAGAAGAATTAAAAAAATTCATGGAAACCAATGAAAATGAAAACAGAACTGTCCAAAATCTTTGGGATGGAGCAAAGGCGGTCCTAAGGGGAAAGTATATAACAATACAAGCCTTTCTGAAGAAACAAGAAAGGTCTCAAATATACAACCTAACCCTACACCTAAAGGAGCTAGTGAAAGAACAGCAAATAAAGCCTAAACCCAGCAGGAGAAGAGAAATCATAAAGATCAGATCAGAAATCAATGAAATAGAAACCTAAAGACCAGTAGAAGAGATCAACGAAACTAGGAGATAGTTCTTTGAAAGAATTAACAAGATTGATAAACTGCTGGCCAGGCTTATCAAAAAGAAAAGAAAAATGACCCAAAAAAGTAAAATCATGAATGAAAGAGGAGAGATCACAACCAGCACCAAATAAATACAAACAATTACAAGAACACATTATGAGCAAAGATATGCCAGCAAATTAGATAATCTGGAAGAAATGGATGCATGCCTAGAGATGTATCAACTACCAAAACTGAACCAGGAAGAAATAGAAAACCTGAACAGACCTATAACCACTAAGGAAATTGAAGCAGTCATCAAAAATCTCCCAACAAACAAAAGCTCAGGGCCAGATGGCTTCCCAAGGGAACTCCACCAAACATTTAAAGAATAATTAATACCTATTTTTCTGAAAATGTTCCATAAAATAGAAATGGAAGGAAAACTTCCAAACTCGTTTTATGAGACAACCATTATCTTGATCCCCAAGCCAGACAAAGACCTCATCAATAAGGAGAATTACAGACCAATATCCTTGATGAACATGGATGCAAAAATTCTCACCAAAATACTAGCCAATAGGATCCAACAGTACATTAAAAGGATTATTCACCAAGACCAAGTGGGATTTATCCCTGGGCTGCAAGGCTGGTTCAAATGTGCAAATCAATCAATGTGATACAATACATTAATAAAAGAAAGAACAAAAATCATATGATCCTCTCAATAGATGCAGAAAAAGCATTTGACAAAGTACAGCATCCTTTCTTGACCAAAACTCTTCAGAATATAGGAATATCAATATCATAAAAGCCATCTATGAAAAACCCACAGTGAATATCATTCTCAATGGGGAAAAACTGAGAGCTTTTCCCCTAAGGTCAGGAACATGGCAGGGATGTCCACTATCACCACTGCTATTCAACATAGTATTAGAAGTCCTAGCCACAGCAGACAACAAAAGGAAATCAAAGGCCTCCAAATAGGCAAAGAAGAAGTCAAACTCTCACTCTGCAGATGATTTGATACTTTATGTGGAAAACCCAAAAGACTCCACCCCAAAACTGCTAGAACTCATATAGGAATTCAGTTAAGTGGCGGGATATAAAATCAATGCACAGAAATCAATGGCATTCTTATACACCAACAACAAGACTGAAGAAAGAGGGAGCAAGATGGCGGAGGAGTAGGAGACCTAGATTTTGTCTGGTCTCAGGAATTCAGCTGAATAGGGAAAAAACCATTCTGAACACCTACGAACTCAACAGGAGATCGAACAGGAGAGTAGCAACAACTCTCTGAACAGAGAAGCGACCACTTACTGGAAGGTAGGGCGTGCGGAGAAGTGAATCCGAGGCGATATTCGGGAGGATAGACGGCGGGGGAGGGGCCTCCGCCGGCCGCTTCTGGCAAGTGCTAGAGCCGCGGAGCACAAAATCGGACCTTTTAAAAGTTGGCTCGGCGGAGGGACGTTGCTGCAGTGGCTAAGCGGGGGGTGGAATCCTCCCGGGACAGTGTGGTCTCAGGACCCTTGGGGTCACAGAGAGACCGGGGGTGCCTGAGTGCGGCAGAGCTCCCAGGTATCAGAGCAGGGAAGCCGGCTGCAGAGACGGAGCAGAGTCGCAGGTCTCAGCTCTGGGTTGCCACAAACTGTGATCTGTGGCCCAGTTGGGGCACGGCTCCCCCAGCAGGGACCCAACAAGCAGCAGATCCGGGGAGACTCCCCTTCCTTCCCGGGGAGGAGCGGTGCGGGAACACACTGCAGGGATCTGCTGGGTTTGGAGACTCCGAGCGGGGTCGGGTGCCAGAGATAGCAACGCTCGATCACAGGCCGGGAGAGCACGGAGTGCGGCCAGAGACCGGGGACACGGGAGTGACTGCTTTTCTCTGGGGGCGCACTGAGGAGTGGGGCCCCGAGTTCTCGGCTCCTCCGGGCGGAGACTGGGAGGCCGCCATTTTCGCCCTGGTCCTCCAAAGCTGTACCGAGAGCTTGCAGGGAACAAAAGCTCCTGAGAGCAAACTGGAGCAGCTTCCTTAGCCTGGACCGACAAGGGCGGGGCAATTCCGCCTCCGGCAAAGACATTTGGAAACCACAGCAACAGGCCCCTCCCCCAGAAGATCAGCACAAACAGCCGGCAAGCCAAGACCAAGTTGATCGATCAAGGAGAATAGGAGAACTCCAGCGCTAGGGGAATACTGCACATAGATTCATGGCTTCTTTTTTTTTTTTTTTTTTTTTTTACCATGATTCATTATTTCATCAAAGTTAATTTTTGTTGACTTTTTTTATTTTTCTTTTTCCCTTTTTCAACCAACATCTTATAAATCCCTTTTTAAAAAAAAAAAAATTTTTTAGGGCGCCTGGGTGGCTCAGTTGGTTAAGCGACTGCCTTCAGCTCAGGTCATGATCCTGGAGTCCCAGGATCAAGTCCCACATCGGGCTCCCTGCTCAGCAGGGAGCCTGCTTCTCCCTCTGACCTTTCTCTCTCTCTCATTCTCTCTCTCAAATAAATAAATAAAATCTTTAAAAAAAAAATTTTATTTTTTTTTCATTTTTAGAGTCATATTTTATCCCTTCATAGTAGTTATCCTTGTTTTTGGCATATATATATAAGTTGTTCTCTCTTTAAAATTTTGAGGTACAGTTTCTTCTAACAGATCAAAATATACCCTAAACCACTAGTGTATGGCTTTGTTCTAGTCTCCTGCCTGATCACATTCTCTCCCTTTTTCCTTTTTTTTTTTTTCTTAAATCCTCTTTCTTTTTTCAAACAACTTATCTTACCAAGTCCTTTTATAAAATCTTTTATAATTTTCATCTTTACAGTCATCTTCCATCCCTTCATTGTATCAACCCTTATTTTGTACATATATGTCTTTCTTCCTTTAAAATTTTAGGAGGCACTTTTTCTAACAGACCAAAATACGCCCAAAATCTAGTGTGTGGCACTGATCTATGCACTAGCCTGATCATATTTGATCATATTCTGCCTTTTTTGAATTGTTTTGTTTTTGTTTTTATCTTTTTTTCTTTTTTTTTTCTTTTTCTCTTTCTTTTTTCTTTCTTTCCCTTTCTTTTCCCCTGGTTTCAGGTCTTTTCTGATTTGTATACAGTATATTTGCTGGGGACGTTGTAAACCTGTTAGCCTTTTGTTCTCTCATTCATCTATTCTCCTCTGGACAAAATGACAAGACGAAAGAAATCACCTCAGCAAAAAGAACAAGAGGTAGTACCGTCAGCCAGGGACCTACTCAATACGGACATTAGTACGATGTCGGACCTAGAGTTCAGAATCATGACTTTAAAGATACTAGCTGGGCTTGAAAAAAGCGTGGAAGTTATTAGAGAAACCCTTTCTGGAGAAATAAAAGAACTAAAATCTAACCAAATCGAAATCAAAAAGGCTATTGATGAGGTGCAATCAAAAATGGGGGCACTAAATGCTAGGATAAATGAGGCAGAAGAGAGAATCAGCGATATAGAAGACCAAATGATGGAAAGAGGCTGAGAAAAAGAGAGAGAAACAACTACAGGATCACGAGGGCAGAATTCGAGAGATAAGTGATACGATAAGACGAAACAACATTAGAATAATTGGGATCCCAGAAGAAGAAGAGAGAGAGAGAGGGGCAGAAGGTATATTGGAGCAAATTATAGCAGAGAACTTCCCTAATGTGAGGAAGGAAACAGGCATTAAAATCCAGGAGGCACAGAGAACCCCTCTCAAAATCAATAAAAATAGGTCAACACCCCGACACCTAATAGTAAAACTTACGAGTCTCAGAGACAAAGAGAAAATCCTGAAAGCAGCTCGGGAGAAGAGATATGTAACCTACAATGGTAGAAACATTAGATTGGCAACAGACCTATCCACAGAGACCTGGCAGGCCAGAAAGGACTGGCAAGATATCTTCAGAGCACTAAACGAGAAAAATATGCAGCCAAGAATACTATATCCAGCTAGGCTATCATTGAAAATAGAAGGAGAGATAAAAAGCTTCCAGAACAAACAAAAACTAAAGGAATTTGCAAACACGAAACCAGCCCTCCAAGAAATATTGAGAGGGGTCCTCTAAGCAAAGAGAGAACCTAAAAGCAGCAAAGAGCAGAAACGAACACAGACAACAGACAGTTAACAGTCACCTTACAGGTAATACAATGGCACTAAATTCATACCTTTCAATAGTTACCCTGAATGTAAATGGGCTTAATGCCCCAATCAAAAGACACAGGCGATCAGATTGGATTAAAAAACAAGACCCATCAATATGCTGTCTGCAAGAGACTCATTTTACACCCAAAGACACCCCCAGATTGAAAGTGAGGGGGTGGAAAACCATTTACCATGCTAATGGACACCAAAAGAAAGCTGGGGTGGCAATCCTTATATCAGACAAACTAGATTTTAAAACAAAGACTGTAATAACAGATGAGGAAGGACACTATATCCTACTTAAAGGGTCTATCCAACAAGAAGATCTAACAATTGTAAATATCTATGCCCCGAACATGGGAGCAGCCAATTATATAAGGCAATTAATAACAAAAGCAAAGAAACACATTGACAACAATACAATAATAGTGCGGGACTTTAACACCCCCCTGACTGAAATGGACAGATCATCTAAGCAAAAGATCAACAAGGAAATAAAGACTTTAAATGACACACTGGACCAAATGGACTTCACAGACATATTCAGAACATTCCATCCCAAAGCAACGGAATACACATTCTTCTCTAGTGCCCATGGAACATTCTCCAGAATTGATCACATCCTAGGTCACAAATCAGGTCTCAATCGGTACCAAAAGATTGGGATCATTCCCTGCATATTTTCAGACCACAATGCCTTGAAACTAGAACTCAACCACAAGAGGAAAGTCGGAAAGAACTCAAATACATGGAGGCTAAAGACCATCCTACTAAAGAATGAATGGGTCAACCAAGAAATTAAAGAAGAATTAAAAAAATTCATGGAAACCAATGAAAATGAAAACACAACTGTTCAAAATCTTTGGGATACAGCAAAGGCAGTCCTGAGAGGAAAGTATATAGCAATACAAGCCTTTCTCAAGAAACAAGAAAGGTCTCAAATACACAACCTAACCCTACACCTAAAGGAGCTGGAGAAAGAAGAGCAAAGAAAGCCTAAACCCAGCAGGAGAAGAGAAATCATAAAGATCAGAGCAGAAATCAATGAACTAGAAACCAAAAGAACAGTAGAACAGATCAACGAAACTAGGAGCTGGTTCTTTGAAAGAATTAACAAGATTGATAAACCCCTGGCCAGACTGATCAAAAAGAAAAGAGAAATGACCCAAATCAACAAAATCATGAATGAAAGAGGAGAGATCACAACCAACACCAAAGAAATACAAACAATTATAAGAACATATTATAAGCAACTCTATGCCAGCAAATTAGATAACCTGGAAGAAATGGGTGCATTCCTAGAGATGTATCAACTACCAAAATTGAACCAGGAAGAAATAGAAAACCTGAACAGACCTATAACCACTAAGGAAATTGAAACAGTCATCAAAAATCTCCCAAGAAACAAAAGCCCAGGGCCAGATGGCTTCCCAGGGGAATTCTATCAGACATTTCAAGAAGAATTAATACCTATTCTCCTGAAACTGTTCCAAAAAATAGAAATGGAAGGAAAACTTCCAAACTCATTTTATGAGGCCAGCATTACCTTGATCCCAAAACCAGACAAAGACCCCATCAAAAAAGAGAATTACAGACCAATATCCTTGATGAACATGGATGCAAAAATTCTCACCAAAATACTAGCCAATAAGATCCAACAGTACATTAAAAGGATTATTCACCACGACCAAGTGGGATTTATTCCTGGGCTGCAAGGCTGGTTCAACATCCGCAAATCAATCAACGTGATACAATACATTAACAAAAGAAAGAACAAGAATCATATGATCCTCTCAATAGATGCAGAAAAAGCATTTGAGAAAGTACAACATCCTTTCTTGATCAAAACTCTTCAGAGTATAGGGATAGAGGGTACATACCTCAATATCATAAAAGCCATCTATGAAAAACCTACAGCGAATATCATTCTCAATGGGGAAAGGCTGAGAGCTTTTCCCCTAAGGTCAGGAACGCGGCAGGGATGTCCACTCTCACCACTGCTATTCAACATAGTATTAGGAGTCCTAGCCACAGCAATCAGACAACAAAAAGAAATCAAAGGCATCCAAATCGGCAAAGAGGAAGTCAAACTCTCACTCTTTGCAGATGATATGATACTGTATGTGGAAAACCCAAAAGACTCCACCCCAAAACTGCTAGAACTCATACAGGAATTCAGTCAAGTAGCAGGATATAAAATCAATGCACAGAAATCAGTGGCATTCCTATACACCAACAACAAGACAGAAGAGAGACAAATCAAGGAGTCTATCCCATTTACAATTGCACCCAAAACCATTAGATACCTAGGAATAAATCTAACCAAAGAGGCAAAGGATCTGTACACAGAAAACTATAAAATACTCATGAAAGAAATTGAAGACGACACAAAGAAATGGAAAAACGTTCCATGCTCATGGATTGGGAGAATCAACATTGTGAAGATGTCAATGCTACCTAGAGCAATCTACACATTCAATGCAATCCCCATCCAAATACCATCCACTTTTTTCAAAGAAATGGAACAAATAATCCTAAAATTTGTATGGAACCAGAAGAGACCCCGAATTGCCAGAGGAATACTGAAAAAGAAAAGCAAAGCTGGCGGCATCACAATTCCGGACTTCCAGCTCTATTACAAAGCTGTCATCATCAAGACAGTATGGTACTGGCACAAAAACAGACACATAGATCAATGGAACAGAATTGAGAGCCCAGAAATGGACCCTCAACTCTATGGTCAACTTATTTTTGACAAAGCAGGAAAGAATGTCCAATGGCAAAAAGACAGTCTCTTCAACAAATGGTGTTGGGAAAATTGGACAGCCACATGCAGAAGAATGAAACTGGACCATTTCCTTACACCACACACAAAAATAGACTCCAAATGGTTGAAAGACCTAAACGTGAGACAGGAGTCCATCCAAATCCTAAAGGAGAACACAGGTAGCAACCTTTTCGACCTTAGCTGCAGCAACTTCTTCCTAGAAACATCGCCAAAGGCACGGGAAGCCAGGGCAAAAATGAACTATTGGGATTTCATCAAGATAAAAAGCTTCTGCACAGCAAAAGAAACAGTCCACAAAACCAAAAGACAACCGACAGAATGGGAGAAAATATTTGCAAATGACATATCAGATAAAGGGCTAGTATCCAAAATCTATAAAGAACTTATCAAACTCAACACCCAAAGAACAAATAATCCAATCAAGTAATGGGCAGAAGACATGAACAGACATTTCTCCAAAGAAGACATCCAAATGGCCAACAGGCACATGAAAAAGTGCTCAACATCGCTTGGCATCAGGGAAATCCAAATCAAAACCTCAATGAGATACCACCTCACACCCGTCAGAATGGCTAAAATTAACAAGTCAGGGAACGACAGATGTTGGCGGGGATGTGGAGAAAGGGGAACCCTCCTACACTGTTGGTGGGAATGCAAGCTGGTGCAACCCCTCTGGAAAACAGTATGGAGGTTCCTCAAACAGTTGAAATTAGAGCTACCGTTCGATCCAGCAATTGCACTACTGGGTATTTACCACAAAGATACAAATGTAGGGACCCGAAGGGGTACGTGTACCCCAATGTTTATAGCAGCAATGTCCACCATAGCCAAACTGTGGAAAGAACCAAGATGCCCATCGACAGATGAATGGATAAAGAAGAAGTGGTATATATACACAATGGAATATTATGCAGCCATCAAAAGGAATGAGATCTTGCCATTTGCAACGACGTGGATGGAACTGGAGGGTGTTATGCTGAGTGAAATAAGTCAATCAGAGAAAGACATGTATCACATGACCTCACTGATATGAGGAATTCTTAATCTCAGGAAAGAAACTGAGTGTTACTGGAGTGGTTGGGGGTGGGAGGGATGGGGTGGCTGGGTGATAGATATTGGGGAGGGTATGTGCTACAGTGAGCGCTGTGAATTGTGCCAGACTGTTGAATCACAGATCTGTACTTCTGAAACAAATAACGCAACATATTTTAAGAAAAAAGAAAAAGAAGAAGATAACAGGAGAGGAAGAAAAGGGGAGTATGTCAGAGGGGGAGACGAACCATGAGAGATAATGGACTCTGAAAAACAAACTGAGCGTTCTAGAGGGGAGGGGGGTGGGGGGATGGGTTAGCCTGGTGATGGGTATTGAGGAGGGCACGTTCTGCATGGAGCACTGGGTGTTATGAACAAACAATGAATTATGGAACACTGCACCAAAAACTAATGATGTAATATATGGTGATTAACATAACAATAAAAAAATTAAAAAAAAAAAAGACTGAAGAAAGAGAAATTAAGGAGTCGATCGCATTTACAATTGCACCCAAAACCATAAGATAACTAGGAATAAGTCTATCCAAGGAGGCATAGATTCTGTACTCAGAAAACTATAAAATACTCATACAAAAAATTGAGGAAGACACAAAGAAATAGAAAAATGTTCCATGCTCATGGACTGGAAGAACAAATATTGTGAAGATGTCAATGCTACCTAGAGCAATCTACACATTCAATGCAATCCCCATCAAAATACCATCCACTTTTCTCAAAGAAATGGAACAAATAATCCTAAAATTTGTATGGAACCAGAAAAGACCCCGAGTAGCCAGAAGAATGTTGAGAAAGAAAAGCAAAGCTGTTGGCATCACAATTCTGGACTTCACGTTATATGACAATGTTGTCATCATCAAGACAGTATGGTACTGGCACAAAAACAGACAAATAGTTCAATGGAACAGAATCGAGAGCCCAGAAATGGACCCTCAACTCTATGGTCAACTAAACTTCGACAAAGCAGGAAAGAATGCCCAGTGGATAAAAGACAGTCTCTTCAACAAATTGTTTGGAAAAATTGGACAGCCACATGCAGAAGAATGAAACTGGACCATTTCCTTACACCACACAGAAAAAGAGACTCCAGATGGTTGAAAGACCTCAATGTGAATAGGAGTCCATCAAAATCCTAAAGGAGAACACAGGCAGCAACCGCTTTGACCTCAGCCGCAGCCACTTCTTCCTACAAACATTGCCAAAAGCAAGGGAAGGAAGGGCAAAAATGAACTATTTGGACTTCATCAAAATAAGAAACTTTTGCACAGCAAAAGAAAGAGTCAAGAAAACCAAAAGACAACCGACTGAATGGGAGAAGATATTTGTAAATGACGTATCAGATAAAGGACTAGTATCCAAAATCTATAAAGAACTTCTTAAACTCAACACCCAAAGAACAAATAATCCAATGAAGAAATGGGCAGAAGACACGAACAATTTTTCCAAAGAGGACATCCAAATGGCCAACAGACACGTGAAAAGTGCTCAATATTCCTCAGCATCAGGGAAATCCAAATCAAAACCTCAATGAGATAGCACCTCACACCAGTCATAATGGGTAAATTAACAAGTCAGGAAACGACAGATGTTGGTGGGGATGCGGAGAAAGGGGAACCCTCCTACCCTTTGGTGGGAATGCAAGCTGGTGCAGCCACTCTGGAAAACAGTATGGAAGTTCTTCAAAAAATTGAAAATAGAGCTACCTTACAACCCAGCAATTTCACTACTGGGTATTTACTACAAAGATACAAATGTAGGGATCCGAAGATGTATATGCACCCTAATGTTTATAGCAGCAATGTCCACAATAGCCAAACTATGGAAAGAGCCAAAATGTCCATCGACAGATGAATGGATAAAGAAGATGTGGTGTATATATACTATTGTATATACATACAATGGAATATTATGCAGCCATCAAAAGGAATAAAATCTTGCCATTTGCAACAATGTGGGTGGAACTAGAACGTATTATGCTGAGGGAAATAAGTCAATTAGAGAAAGACATGTATCACAGACCTCACTGATATGAGGAATTCTTAATCTCAGGAAACAAATTGAGAGTTGCTGGTGTGGTTGGGTGGTGGGAGGGTTGGGGTGGCTGCGTAATAGACATTGATGAGGGAATGTGCTATGGTGAGTGCTGTGAATTGTGTAATACTGTTGAATCACAGACCTGAACCTCTGAAACAAATAATACATTATATGTTAAAAAAAAAAATAGAAGAAGATACCAGGAAGGGAAGAATGAAGGGGGGAATTCGGAAGGGAATAAGAACCATGAGAGACTATGGACTCTGAGAAACAAACTGAGGGTTCTAGAGGGGAGGGGGTGGAGGGATGGGTTAGAATGATGATGGGTATTAAAGAGGGCATGTACAGCATGGAGCACTGGGTGTTATACGCAAACAATGAATTATGGAGCACTACATCAAAAACTAATGATGTAATGTATGGTGATTAACATAACATAAAAAAAGTAAAAAAAAATAGAGTATCTCATGGTTTTTCACCCTTTCTGATGACTTCCCATTCCATTTTTCCCTTCCTTCCCCTATGATCCTCTACAGTATTTCTTATATTCCACATACGAGTAAAGCCAAATGAAAATTGTCTTTCTCTGTTTGATTTAATTTGTTCAGCATAATACTCTCCAGTTCAAGCCACGTCAATGTAAATGGTAAGACTTCATCCTTTCTGATGGCTGAGTAATGTTCCAGTATACATATACATACACTATATATACATAAACACACACATATACCACATCTCCTTTATTCATTCATCTGTCAATGGACATCTCAGCGCTTTCCACAGTTTGGTTATCGTGGTCATTGCTGCTATGAACGTTGGGTTCACTACAATTTGTATCCTTAGAAATTGACCCTTCAGATCACTACATTTGTATCTGGGGGTAAATACCTAGGAGTGCATTGTTGGGTCATAGGGTAGTTCTACTTTTGACTTCTTGAGGAACCTCCATACTGTTTTCCAGAGTGGCTGTAATTAGCTTGCATTCCCACCAACAGTGTAAGAGGGTTCCCCTATCTCCACATCCTCAACAACATTTGTTGTTTGCTGTCTTGTTAATTTTAGCCATTCTGACTGGTGTAAGGTCATATCTCATTGTGGTTTTGATTTGTATTTCCCTGATAACAAGTGATGTGGAGCATTTTTTCATATGTCTGTTGGCCATTCCTATGTCTTCTTTGGAGAAATGTCTATTCATGTCTTGTGCCCATTTCTTAACTAGATTATTTTTTTTTATGGGTGTTGAGTATGAGAGGTTCTTTTTATTTTATTTTATAATGTTATGTAGTCACTATACAGTATATCATTAGTTTTTGAATCATTGTTTGCGTATAACACCCAATGCTCCATGCAATATGTGCCCTCCTTAATACCCATCACCGAGCTAACCCATCCCCCCACCCCCTCCCCTCTGAAACCTTCAGTTCATTTCTTGGAGTCCATAGTCTCTCATGGTTTGTGTCCTCCTCTGATTTCCCCCCCTTCATTTTTACCTTCCTTCTCCTAATGTCCTCCAAATTCCTTATGTTCCACAAATAAGTGAACCGTAGGATAATTGACTTTCTCTGCTTGACTTATTTCACTTAGCATAATCTCCCAGTCCCATCCATGTTGATGCAAAAGTTGGGTATTCATCCTTTCTGATGGCTGAGTAATATTCCATTGTATATATAGACCATATCTTCTTTATCCATTCTTCAGTTGAAGGGCATCTTGGCTCTTTCCACAGTTGGCTATTGTGGACATTTGCTGCTATGAACATCGGGGTGCATATGGCCTTTCTTTTCACCACCTCTGTGTCTTTGTGGTAAATGCCCAGTAGTGCAATTGCCGTGTCATAGGGTAGCTCTATTTTTAATTTTTTGAGGAACCTCCACACTGTTTTCCAAAGTGGCCGTACCAACTTACATTCCCACCAACAGTGTAAGAGGGTTCCCCTTTCTCCACAATCTCTCCAATATTTGTTGTTTCTTGCCTTGTCATTTTTGCCATTCTAACTGGTTTAAGGTGGTCTCTCAATGTGGTTTTGATTTGAATTTCCCTGATGGCTAATGATGATGAAAAATTTTTTTTAAAGATTTTATTTATTTATTCATGAGAGACAGAGGGAGAGAGAGAGAGGGAGAGAGAGAGAGAGAGAAGCAGAGGGAGAAGCAGGCTCCCAAGGAGCAGGGAGCCCAATGTGGGACTCGATCCCAGGACCCTGGGATCATGACCTGAGCCGAAGGCAGAGGCTTAACCATCTGAGCCACCCAGGCGCCCCAATGATGAACATTTTTTTTCACATTTTTCATGTGTCTGTTAGCCATTTGTATGTCTTCTTTTGAGAAGTGCCTTTTCAAGTCTTCTGCCCATTTTTTTGACTTTATTATTTGTTCTTTGGGAGTTGAGTTTGAGAAGTTCTTTATAGATCTTGAATATCAGCCCTTTGTCTGTAGTGTCATTTGCAAAAATCTTTTCCCATTCCATGGGTTACCTCATTGTTTTGTTGACTGTTTCCTTTGCTGTGAAGATGCTTTTTATCTTGATGAAGTCCCAAAAGTTCATTTTCATGTTTGTTTCCCTTGGCTTTGGGGAGGTGTCTTGAAAGAAGTTCCTGTGCCCGATGTCGAAGAGGTTACTGCCTATCTTCTCCACTAGGATTTCGATGGATTCCTGTCTCACATTGAGGTCTTTCATCCATTTTGAGTTTATCATTGTGTATGGTGTAAGAGAATAGTGGAGTTTCATTCTTCTGTATGTAGGTGTCCAGTTTTCCCAGCACCATTTATTGAGGAGACTGTCTTTTTTCCATTGCATATTTTTTCCTGCTTTGACGAAGATTATTTGACCATAGAGTTGAGGGTCCATATCTGGGCTCTCTATTCTGTTCCATTGGTCTATATGTCTGTTTTTGTGCCAGTACCATGCTGTCTTGGTGATTACGGCTTGAAATCAGGCAACGTGATACCCCCAGCTTTGTTTTTCTTTTTCACGATTTCCTTGGCGATTTGGGGTCTTTTTTGATTCCATACAAATTTTGGGTTTGTTTGTTCCAGCACTTTGAAAAATGTCATTGGAATTTTGATCAGGATGGCATTGAAGGTATAGATTGCTCCGGGTAGCATAGACATTTTAACAATGTTTATTCTTCTGATCCATGAGCCTGGAATGGTTTTCCATCTTTTTTGTGTCTTCTTCAATTTCTTTCATGAGTGTTCTGTAGTTCCTAGAGTATAGATCCTTTGGTTTTTGGTGCTATTGTAAATGCAATCAATTCTCTAATTTCTCTTTCTACAGTTGCGTTGCTAGTGAATGAGAAAGCAACTGATTTCTGTGCATTGATTTTGTATCCTGCCACATTGTTGAATTTCTCTATGAGTTCTAGTAATTTGGGGGTGGAGTCTTTTGGGTTTTCCACATAAAGTATCATGTCATCTGTAAAGAGAGAGAATCTGACTTCTTCTTTGTCAATTTGAATACCTTTTATTTCTTTTTGTTGTCTGATTGCTGTTGCTACGACTTCTAGTACTATGTTGAACAATAGTGGTGAAAGTGAGCACCCTTGTTGTGTTCCTGATTTTAAGGGAAAGGTTCTCAGCTATTCCCCATTGAGAATGAAATTCACTGTTGGCTTTTCATAGATGGATTTTATGAAATTGAGGAATGTTCTCTCAATCCCTATACTCTCACGGGTTTTAATCAGGGAAGGATGCTGTATTTTGTCAAATGCTTTTTCTGCATCAATTGAGAGGACCATATAGTTCTTCTTTCTCCTCTTATTAATGTGTTCTATCACATTGATTGATTTGCAAATGTTGAATCACCCTTGAATCCCGGGGATAAATCCCACTTGGTCGTGGTGGATGATCCTTTTAATGTATTGTTGGATCCTATTAGCTAGGATTTTGTTGAGGATTTTGGAATCCATATTCATCAGGGATATCAGTCTGAAATTCTCCTTTTTGATGGGGTTTTTGCCTAGTTTGGAGGGTCAAGGTAATGATGGCCTCATAGAATGAGTCTGGAAGCTTTCCTTCTGTTTCTATTTTTTGAAACAGCTTTAAGGGAATAGGAAATATTCCTTCTTTGAATGTTTGGTAGAATTACCTAGAGAATCCATCAGGCCCTGGACTCTTGTTTTTTGGGAGGTTTTTGGTCACTGCTTCAGTCTCATTACTAGTTATTGGTCTATTCAGGTTGTCTATTTCTTCCTGTTTTAGTCCTTGTGGTTCATAGGTTTCCAGGAAGGCACCCATTTCTTCCAGGTTGCTTAATTTAGTGGCATATAGTTTTTGATAATAATTTCGAATAATTGTTTCTATCTTGGTGTTAGTCGTGATCTCTTCCCTTTCATTCATAGTTTTATTAATTTGGGTACTCTCTCTCTCTCTCTCTCTTTTTTTTTTTTGATAAGTCTGGCCAGTGGTTTATCAATCTTATTAATTCTTTCAAAGAACCATCTTCTAGTTTCATTGATCTGATCTACTATATTTTTGGTTCCTAATTCATTGATCTCTGCTCTAATTTTAATTATTTCTCTTCTAATGTGTGGCTTAGGCATCATTTGTTGCTTTTTTCCATTTCTTTAAGGTGTAAAGTTAGTTGGTGAATTCGGGATTTTTCTGTTTTTTTGAGTGAGGCTTGGATGGCTATGTATTTCCCCCTTAGGACTGCCTTTGCAGTATCCGACAGGTTTTTGACTGATGTGTTTTCATTCTCATTGGTTTCCATGAATTGTTTAAGTTCTTTTTTGATTTCCTGGTTGACCCAAACATTCTTGAGCAGAGTGGTCTTTAGCTTCCAAGTGTTTGAATTTCTGCCAATTTCTTTCTTGTGAATGAGTTCCAGTTTTAAAGCATTATGGTCTGAGAAGATGCAGGGAGTCTTTTGGTATTGGTATTTTTTGGTATTGGTTGAGAACTGATTTGTGACCCAGGATGTCGTCTATTCTGGAGAAAGTTCCATGTGCGCTCGAGAAGAATGAGTATTCTGTTGTTTTAGGGTGGAATGTTCTGTATATATCTATGAGGGCCATCTGGTCCAGTGTATCATTCAAAGCTCTTGTTTCTTTGTTTTTCTGCTTGGATGATCTGTCTATTGCTGAGAGTGGAGTATTGAGGTCTCCTACAATCAACATATGGTTATCAATATGACTCTTTATTTATTTTATAATAACAGCTGGATTATGTAGTCGTCTACTCCCATGTTGGGGGCATAGATATTTACAATTGTTACATCTTCTTGTTAGATAGACCCTTTAAGAATAATATAGTGTCCTGTATCTCTAACTACAGTCTTTAGCTTAAAATCTAATTTATCTGATATGAGAATTGCTACCCCAGGTTTCTTTTGAGGTCCGCTGGCATGGAAGATGGATCTCCATCCCCTTACTTTACTTTTTTTAAAGATTTTTTTTTAAATTTATTTGACAGAGAGAGAGACAGTGAGAGAGGGAACACAAGGGGTGGAGTGGGAGAGAAAGAAGCAGGCCTCCCGCTGAGCAGGGAGCCTGATGCAGGACCAGATCCCAGGACCCTGGGATCATTACCCAAGTTGAAGGCAGATGTTCAACTGACTGAGCCACCCAGGCGCTCCATCCATTCCTTCACTTTAGGTTCAAAATGCATCTCTTGTAGCAGCATATGACTGGGTCCTGTCTTTTTATCCAATCTGCTACCCTGTGCCATTTCATGGGAGCATTTAGGCCATTCATGTAGAGACTGATTATTGAAAGATATGATTTTATTGTCATAATGTTGCCTGTGAAGTCCTTATTTCTAGAGAGTGTCTCTGTAATTTTCTGTTCTATATCACTCTTGGGGTCTTTCTCCTTTTACAGACTCCCCTTAATATTTCTTGCAGGGCCAGTTTAGCGGTCACATTTTCTCTCAGTTTCTGCCGGTCCTGGAATCTCTTTATCTCTCTATCCATTGTGAATGACAGCCTTGCAGGATAAAGTATTCTTTGCTGCCTGTTTTTCTCATTTAGTACCCTGAATATGTCCTGACAGCCCTTTCTGGATTGCCAGGTGTCTGTGCACAGATCTGACATTACTCTGATATTCCTCCCTCTGTACACAAGGAATCTCTTCCCCCTAACTTCCCTTAAGATGGTTTCCTTCGTTCTAAGATTTGCAAGACCATGCCGGGGCATTGGTCTGTTCTCCTTGATCTTGGGAGGGGTCCTATCTGCCTCTAGGACATGAATGCTTGTTTCATTCACCAGATTAGGGAAGTTCTCAGCTATGATCTGCTCAAATATGTCTTCTAGTTCCCTCTCTGTTTCTCCACCCCCTCAGGGATCCCAATAATTCTGACATTGGAACATTTCATGGCATCGTTTATTTCTCTAATTCTGTTTTCATGGATTTTAAGCTGTTTGTTCCAGGCCTCCTCCTGTTCCTTCCTTTCTATCAGTTTGTCTTCTAGATCATTAATTTGTTCTTCTGCCTTGTTTATCTTTGCTGTTAGAGTATCTAGATTGCATCTCATTGATAGCATTTTTAAGTTTGGCCTGATTAGCCCTCATTTCTGTCCTTAGAGAATCTATTTTGCCGTTAATGGTTTTCTCCAGCCTAGCTATTGTCTTCATAACTGTTACCCTGATGTCTATTTCTGACATCTTGCTTATATCCATATCCATTAGGTCTGTGGGAGAGGCCATTGTCTCTAGTTCTTTTATTTGTTGGGAGTTCCTCCTCCTAGTCATTCTGTTGAGGGGTGTTTAAGGGAATGTATAGAGTAAAAAATATCAACCACAACCCAGGCAAAGTGCACTCTGGGGAAATTTAGAGCAATCACAAACCACCACCAAGAAAACCCAGTAAAAATGAAACCCAAGAATAAGATTTATAAAGTTAAATTAAAAAAAAAAAAGGAAAGAAAAAGGAGGGATGAGAGTGGGGGGGCTATATTCTTTTAATGTGGGTGAGGTAGGATGTTTCAGTTCTTCCTGTGTGTATTTTGTTCTCTTCGTTAGAGAACACTCCTTCCCAGAGTTACAGGGAAATTAAAACTGGTATATATACATAAGGGTAGTATTGAACAGGGAAAAAAAATGACTACATTGAAACTTATATCTACATATATAGAAAAAAAGAAAAAGAAAAAAGTATAGGTGTGAAACAGTAGGAGTTAAAAATTTACTAAAGAATATGTTGTATTAAACATCTAGTTGAAATGATAAGTAGGTAAAAAGAAAAAACAGAAAAAAACATGAAAAAGAATTTAAAAAGTTGTATCTAAGAAATACACAGGCCGTGATGCAACACCAGGATTTCAGTATACTATTTTCCCCTGGTGTTGGGGTTTTATAGTTTTATGGGAACCCTGGGGTTGTTGTCCTCTTTTTCTTCCAGCTTATCTTCTGGGGGAGAGGCCTGCCACATTGTTTTTCAGGCAACCCTGCTTGGGCAGAGTTGCCCTGCCCCCTATCAAGGGGCTGGGCTCCATGGAAACCGGTTTTTTGGGCTTTTGTTCTCCAGTAGCTTTTGTTCTCTGGGAGCTTTTGGTAACTTTTCAGAGGGTCAGGGCAAAGGAAAATGTCTGCACCCAGACCTCTGCCCTAGAGGAAAGAAGCCACAGTCTGCTCCTCTCTGAACCCTCCAGAACACACAGTCTCTTGCTCTGTTAGCACCCCTGAAAACTGCAGCCTCCCACAGGCAGTCCATGCTCCCAGCCATTCTCTCAGCAGTCGACCCAGGCCTCTGCTTATCTCTGCCCTCTGTTCTTTAAAACTGTGAGCAATCCCAATCTGGGTGGGTGCAGGCAGCAGTGTGGAAGCTGGTGTGGAGCGGGTGACTGCTGTGATGGCCAGCCCCCCAGGTCCGCAAGCACAGGTCCCCACAAGTGGCCACCTTGGTCTGGCATTTGCCCCTTAAACTCCTGGATTCTGTCCCACCGCTGTTACCAGGCACTTCCCGTCCCACCACCACCACTCTGCAAGCTATTGCTGGTCCCCAGGTGCAGGATGTTTTTGAACTGGGGTATTACTTTCCAGTTAGCTTCTGATGGCCCCCTCCCCCTTCTGTTTATCCTCCAATATCTGTCAGCGCAATCACAACTCTGTCCTTTTTACCTCTCACTGAAGATCCTCTGCCCTGTAGAGATCCAGGAGGTATAATCTTATATCTCAGGCTGATTTTGCGGGTGTTCTGACTGGCTTGGTAGATACCCAGCTAAATTCAGGGGGCCAGTTGAAATGGAGTCCCCCACTCCGCTGCCATCTTGCCCTCCTCCAAAAAAAAAAACCAAGATTTTATTTATTTATTTATTTATTTATTTATTTATTTATTTATTTATTTTTAACCTGACTTGAAGCTGTCCTCCATGGGAAAGTCTTATTCCCAAGGCAGTTGTCAAAAATCAATAGCAACATTTATTTAACATCACAACTGCCCAACACTGTGATACAAGTTGGGGCCAAAAAAAATAAGAGCCTAGTCAAAACTTAGAAGGAAGATCAAGGTCAGAAAGATGAGGATGTCATAGGGGTCTTGAACAAACTCTGTTCTTGGGGATCTAGTGCACACATGTGCTGTGTGCACAGTCAGGAAAGACTTTGAAGCCCTTAGTGAAGGCTAAGAAAAAATTGTAAACTTTCAGAACATTGAAGGAGAGCACACACATACACACACAACACCTATACATATTTTATTTAAACTGTTGAAAGACAATTTTGGAGACAGAAGAAAATGATTCATCAGTTACAAATCATCCTCAGTAAGATTAATAACTGATTTTCCGTAAGGAACTTTGGAGATGAGAAGGCAGTGAGATGACATATTCAAAGTTCAGAAAGAAAAATAATGTCAATCCAGAATTCTATATACAGCAAAACTATCCATTTAAAATGAAGGAGAGATTAAGCCATCTATAGATCAATAAAAACTGAGAATTCATCATTAACAGATCTGCCCTACAAGAAACAATAAAGGAAGCCTTTCAGGCTAAAATTAAGGGACACTTGATAATAACTTGAATCCACATAAGTTTGTAACATACCTTCTCCTATCTGATTTAAAAGGTAACTCCACAAAGCAATACTTGTAAAACTGTGTTGATGAGCTTATAATGTGTAAATATATGATTTTTATAATAGTGCACAAAGGAAGGGAGAATGGAGCTATAACAGCAATATGCTGGTATACTCTTAAATTACATTGGTACTAATTTGAATGAAAGTGTTTAAAGTTATTGGGTTATTAATCACTCAGAAATAACTGAAAAATACACAGTGAAAGGAACAACAAGAAATTAAAATGGTATTGCAGAAAAAATGTATTAATACAAAAGAAAGTAGTAATGAAAGAGTAAAGGAAAAAATAAACCATAAAACACATAGAAAACAAAATAGCAAAATGACAGACATAAACCTTACCTTATTTGTAATTATATTACATGTAAATGAATGAATGATCCCCAAGCAAAAGACAGAGTTTGGTAGAAGAAACATGAAACATAATCTAACTCTACTTTGTTTACAAAAGATACACTTTAGAATAAAAAAAGCCTAACATATTGAAAATAAAAAGATGGAAAAAGATAATGCAAGCAGTAATCAAAATAGAACTGAGCTGTATACAGAATAGAATAAGGAAACAGACAATTCAACAACAACAGTTGGAGATTTCTTTCAAAGTCTCCATTTTCAATAATGAATAGAATGATGTGGATGGAGCTAGAGTGTATTATGCTAAGAGAAATGAGTCAGTCAGAGAAAGACAAATACCATATGATTTCATTCCTATGTGGAATTTAGGAAACAAAACATGAACATACGGAAAGGAAAAAAAGAGAGGGAGGCAAACCATGAGACTCTTAACAATAGAGAAGAAACTGTATGTTTGAGAAAGAGGCTTTCCCACACGAAAAAGGAATTCTCTGACACCAGCTGGTTGTCCTATAATTCAATTCAATTCTGACATTATCCACCCAGAGATATTTGATCTGGAAATCATAATTGCTACCACTTACTGTGTGTTCATGAATGCCTGGAAGGATCCTAGATGCTTAAATATTATCTCCTCTAACCCACACAAGAAAGGAGAAAACCAAGAAAGATTACCTGAAATCAATCAATTTGTGGGAAAGACAATGACCCAAGCTCATTTCTTTTCTTTTTGATTCATTCTTTTCAGGTTTTTAAAAAATTATTTTTATTTTTTAACAAATTTTTTAACATTTTTAAAAATTTAAATTCAATTAACATATAATGTAGTATTGGTTTCAGAAGTAGAGGTCTGTGATTCATCAGTCTTATATAATACCCAGTGCTCATTACATCATGTGCCCTCCTTAATGTCCATCACCCAATTACCCCATCCCCCCACCTTCCTTGCCTCCAGCAACCCTCAGTTTGTTTCCTATGATTTTTATATCAATTCTTTAAATTCATGATTCATACTTTAAGATATTTTTTAAATTTTTTGAGGGGAATAAAGCAGCCCACCTCTGTGAATAGTTTGTTCTAGAGACTCTCAAAGTTCTCAGTTCACAATTAACTGTACCCTTAATGTCCCAGTGATTTTTCCCTAAGCCAAAAGAAATACTTAAAATTTCTATTTATGAAATAGTTTCAAACACCTGAATAAGTATTTATGTCCTAATACCTTAGTAGGTGAAGAATAATATGTACAAATTGAAAGAAAAAATAATATTTTAATTTTATTCTTAACCACAATTTCTTACAAATGGTATGTGGATGCACCTGTTGGGTACAAACAGCATCTAAAACATTAAAATTAGATTGGACATGCTACTTTTCTTCCAAAACTATCACAACAACAAACCAAAAACAATGCAAAGATGTGACATCATGGAAGAGAATGTGATCTAATGCCAAAGTTGACTTACCTTGAGCTAGCAGTTCTCCAGGTGTCCTACAGATGTAGCTGTTTCCCTCAAAAATTTAAAACATCCAGGAGGTTCTGGTGAGTTCCCCTGAGTTACCCACCCCAGGATACAGTTTGTTCATGCAAAGCAATACCTCCTTGCTGGGGGACAGGTGTAGGTAGTCTTTTATCCTCTTCATGATGATATTAGATATATAGGAAATCATGGAAAGAAAAAAAAAGGGGAATGAAAATTGAAGAAGAGAGTTCCAGAAATGTATTTTTTTATGCAGTACCACACACACAAAATTTATTTTACTAGGTATTCCATATCAGAATACAGTTGCAATTGCAATAAATTGCATTATCTGCTTGACTTTTCTATAACTTAAATAATAAAGTGTAATCCCAAATGAAGAGAGTCACTGCTTTCCATTATAAATGCTTTCTCAGTGTGAAAACTAGAAGTGTAGTAATGCTCACAAATGTAATAAGTTCCAAAAATTAGGTGGTGCTTAAACAATTATTAGCAACCAAGAGTTTCCTTTTATTTTTCCTTCAAGTAAGCTGGCATGTGGAAAACAGAAACTATATTCAACCACTCACTTAAGTCTAGATAAATTCAACAGGCAAGAGGAATAATATTCTTTAATCCTTCTAATAAAAACAAAACACAAAAGCAACTGTTAGTTATAATTTCTAATTAACTAACATGTTATTACTGGGTTGTTAGTTGATTTTATCTAGTAGTAGTTAGGTAGGTATTTTTGTTTGTTTCAATGCCATGTTGCTTCAAGAAGAGTGGATGGGTAACTTGATTTTGATGAGAACAGAAAGATTCTACATTTCATTTTACTGGTTCTTTTTATTTTTGAACTTTGGACTTCTAAGTGCTTATTTAAAAATAATATGTTGCTACTGCCATCTGTTGGATGGAATGTGAGACCTACTCAGTCTCAAGGACCTTTTAAACATCCAAGTATCTGTGATTTCCTTCTTTTAACTTCACAGCGGGCCTCCAAAAGGTAAGATTCTGCCTTCAATCTATTGATATGAGGCGTGGTTGCTGGCTCCCAGCCCCAGAACCTAATTTATTTGTGGCACATCTTCTATTGTGGTGAGGCACTTTTTCTTCAGTTTAACTTCTTTCTACTAAAGAGGGAGTGTGAAGTTTTTATCTTTTCATAAGACTTAGAAAGTGAGGCATGCTCGTGGGGGAGGAAAGATGTGTTTGTGTGTGAGTATGTTTAGGAACAAACATATTTTTAGTTTAGGGTGGTAGAATCTACACTAAAAAACAAGGGGAATCAGTCAAAATTCTGTTGCTAGACTGTCATACATTTTTGAAGCCAGTGATTTTACTTCTCTGGGCTGCAGTTTCCTCAGCTGTAAGATGAGATATCTGGACTAGAACTAAGAAAGTCTTATCAGCTCAAGATCCCCTGTGGTTCTGTTTCTCTAAAGAGTCATATTCAAAGAATGGCAGTCACAGCAGCTAATATGAATTTCAAAAGAAATACCAGTCTGAATCTTTTGAAAAGCATGAAAAAGAACCAATCTACCAAACTATGGGAAATCTATCTTGCCACACACCCCTTTTCTGTCCTCCTGAGTTCTTATTTTTCTATTTTCCACATGCTCTGATTATCAATCCTCCTCCATCCTTACTCCTCCCCACCCTGGTTCTCTGAGATGTGACTGTTTTCTCTCTCCTTCCTGTCCCCACTCTTGTTTAGCCTCTTTCTTAGTCCTCCCTTCCTCATCTAGCCCCTCAGCTTCCATATTTCTCTGCATATTTCTCTGATTCTGCATTACAAATTTCCAAGGACCAGTCTTGGAGAAATAGCCTCTTCTCTGAGGTGTGGGAAGGTCAAAGAAGCTGAACCAAGTGAAACATAGTTCATATTGGTCTGGGAAGGCAGGAGAGGCAAGAAGCATACACATCAAGAAACTTGCCATATAACTACAATGCCTGTAACTGAATTAACTGATTAGAGTGCACAATAAGATTTATTACCCTTTAGTTAGAGGTTTTTGAAGATAGAGGCTATCTTATTCCTATTTTAATCCTTGCTAAAGAAAGAAAGATTGGGATCATTATTGAGCTCAGTTCTGTTTTCTTTCTTGAAATTTGATGCCACAAAACCTGGAGTTTATTTACTTTTCTTTCTCTCCTTCATGCCATTCATTTACACCAGATCGGGGAGGAAGAGCATTTAGGAAGAATTCCTTTTTGGTTTCTTCTCTGAGGATGAAGTCTTGGTTGAGCTTTCAGTAAACACAGCCAAGAATGGGAGCCTGGGAGTGGGGCTGTATTTCTCCTACTGTGAGTTCTCCAGGGGAGCAATCATGAAGTGGTTCTCAAAACCTACCCTGAGCTAGGCCTGCTCTCCTGGCCCTTGCTGCCATTTATCCTCTGACCGACCCTCTCTCCTAGTGGTGCTGAGATTTGCTGTGGGGGAAGGGAGTGCTGCCAGCCTGCACAGATAGTTTCTCCTTACAAAAGGTTTGGGGAGTTTCCTAGACTTGTCTCTTACTAGTTCTGTCAGTGAGGGTTCAGAAAACTCCAGGCACTTGTGGTGGAAGGGAGTGGCCTGCAGTGTGGCCAGCCTGAGGGCCCACGGTGGAGGAGGTCTGCAGAAGAAAATCCCATTTGTTATGTTGGAGAGTAACAACCAGTTCTGCATTTGGTGATGGTGATTCATTAGCTCAGTAGACGTTTGGGAGGATTACAGTTTGAATTTGAAAAAGTCATTTCTATGTCTGGCAACAAAGTGACTCTGAGCAATCAGCATGTACTATATAGAGTTTTGTCATCTTTGGTAATATCACCAACATTACTGTATTGAGAAAAATGTAAAATGGAACTGTCATATTAAAAAAGAAATTATTCAAGCAAAACTCCATGTTAGGGGTGCCCAGGTGGCTCAGTCAGTTAAACATCTGCCTTTGGCTTAGGTCGTGATCCCTGTTCAGTGGGAATATTCCTCTGCTGCTCCCCCTGCTTGTGCTCTCTTGCTCTGTGTCAAATAAATAAATAAAATCTTAAAAAAAACCCTCCATGCTAATAACATTATAATATAATGGAGTTCTTTCACCACCAATCTCCTTGGGTTAAGTGTACAAGCTGTATATATATTTGTATGTATGCCTATGTATATATACATTCTTATAAATTTTCTGAGCTTTAAAGCTTGCTTTAAAGGATATAATAAAGCAATGAGCAATGCCATAAGCCCAGCTACCTGAGCTTGTGTGTATCTCCTAACACTGGCTGGGTGAGAAGGCTGAGTGCTTTGAGGATACCCCCAAATGTCAACATTGTCCTTTCCAGCTTTGCTTGAGGAAGTGAATGAACATTTGTTTAATGATTTGACAGTATACAAAGTAAGTCTGTCTGGAGCCAAGTCCATCCACTCAAAAGTCATTTTACCTCTGCTGGCACTGGAGGATCCCTGTCACTCATGGTCACTGAGCAGAGAACTCATTGCTAGTGTAAATGTTTACCAGGTCCTTCTCTTAGGATGGAGCGCTGAAGTTCCTAACTCTCAGTTCAGAAGGGCATGGCATGGCTCTTTTGTTTCTAGTATCTTTTGTACTAGAGGAACCATTGTTGGGGATTGGTCTGTGGAGGTAATCATCTCCCTTAGCTCTTGAACGGTAAGTGAACATGGGGGCAATCTTGTGCATTAAAGCCTAAGGCGTTGGTACAGTTTCTGGAGACTGTGCTGCCCTCTAATGCTGTCCTTGTCAGCAAAGATGCATAGCTTGCAGGATGAGAGGTCATTGGCATGTGATGACTGGGTGAACCTGATTCCTGGGCATTGTGGGAATGCAGGGTTGTTTCTCTACCCATGGAGCTATGCTGTTATGGGAATCTTGGCAGGAGATGAGAGACAATCTCAAGTATTCAAACACTCCAATGTCTTTAAAACTCTATTATGGGGTGGAATATAACATAACATAACGTAACGTAACAACGTAACGTAACGTAACGTAACATAACATAACATAGCATAGCATAGCGCAGCACAACATAACATAACAACATAACATAATATGTTAATATGGGCAAAGGGAGGTAAGGTTTTAAGGGACTAAATGGAGACTTTGACTTGAAGTCTATGGATTCCTCTTATACTTTATTTATTTTTTTATTGAGGTATAATTGACATATGACATACTAGTTTCAGACATATGACATAATGATTCAACATTTGTATATATTGCAGAATAAGTCTAGTGAACATTTGTCACCATACAATTTTTAAATATACAATACAATATTATTCACTATAGTCATATGCTGTGCGTTACATTCCCAGAACTTCTTTATTTGATAACTGGAAGTTCATACCTTTTGATCCCCTTCACCATTTCACCAAACTCCCATCTTCGCCTCTGGCAAATACCCGGTTCTCTGTATCTAATTGTATCTAATTGCTTGTTTTTGTTTTTATTTTAGATAACTCATGTGAGATCATTTGGTATTTGTCTTTCTCTGCCTGACTTATTTCACTTGGCATAATGCCCTCAAAATTTATCCATGTTGTCATAAATGGAAAAATTTTATTCTTTTCTATGACTGAATAATATTTCAGTGTGTGGGGTGTGTGTGTGTGCACACGTGTGCACATATCCATTTTCTTTATCCATTCATATGTCAATGGACACTTAGATTTATCTTGGCTATTGTGAATAATGCTGAAGTGAAAATGGAGGTGCAGATGTATATATGATCTTTTTCTCAAATTAGTGGTTTTTTTACTAAGTAGAATTGCAGGATCATATGATAGTTGTGTTTTTTTTAGGAACCTCCATACTCTTTTCCATAGTGGCTGCACCAATTTACATTCCCGCCAACAGTACACAAGGGTTTCCTTTTCTCCATGTCCTTGTGAATACTTGTTATTTCTTATTTTTTATAATAGCAATTCTAACAGGTATGAAGTGATATTTCATTGTAGTTTTGATTTGCATTTCCCTGATGTTACTGATGTTGAGCATCTTTTCATGTACCTGTTGGCCATCTGTCTTCTTTAGAAAAATGTATATTCAGATCTTCTGCCATTTTTAATTAGATTATTTGGGCGTTTTTGTCTTTTTGTTTTGTTTTATTTGGTTTGGTTTGGTTTTGGGTTTGGGTGGGGTTTTTTTTTTGTTTGTTTTGTTTTTTGCTATTGAGTTGTATGCATTCTTTATCTATTTTGGATATTAATCCCTTATCAAGTATATGATTTGCAGGTATTTTTCCCCTTTTTATTGCCTTTTCATTTTGTTGATGGTTTCCTTTGCTGTGCAAAAGCTTTTTAGCTTAATGTAATCCCACTTACTTATTTTGACTTTTGTTGCCTTTGCTTTTGGTATCAAATCCAAAAATTCATCTGCAAGACTCATGTCAAGGAATTTACCTCTTATGTTTTATTCTAGAAGTTTAATGATTTCAGGTCTTACATTCATGTCTTCAATCCATTTTGAGTTAACTTTTGTGTGTGATATAAGATAGTAGTCCAGTTTCATTTTTTGCATGTGGCTGTCCAGTTTTCCTAACACCATTGAAGAGACTGTCCTTTCCCCCATTGTATATTATTGGCTACTTTGTCATAAAGTAATTGCCCATATTTATATGGACTTATTTCTTGGCTCTCTATTCTGTTTATGGAATTCTCTTTTAGATTTCACCTCATTTTTAAAAACTGCAATTAATTAGGTTTTTCTATTAAAACTGCCTATAAGTTGACTTTGAGTTTATCAGAGGTGCATATTTTCCTACTTTGATAAGGCCTAGTGACAACTAGTAAGAACTTACAGTTACAGTCATCACCAGAAAGATAGAAGCTGAGACATGAATGATAGCTGATGCATGAATGACGATAACTGCCATTCACAGAGCCCATCTGTGACAGTGCTGAGAGTATGTGTAGGTTATCACATTTATTCCCTAATGCAACCCATGGGACAGGGACTTTTATTCCTGTTTTCAAAAAGGAAATTGAAACGTGAGGGAGGCTCACACAGCAGAACCATGCTTGGAGCTCTTCCTCTAAGCAGCCTGAAGTGACCTCTGAAAATGGTTCGCTATTCACTTCCTAGAAAACCCTACAAAATCATGCAAATCAAGAGGCTGAAATCTTCGTGTTCACTTTTTTATTGTTTTTTTTTTAAATTATGTTCAGTTAGCCAACATATAGTACATCATTAGTTTTTGATGTCGTAATAGCTTTTTAAGTTGTATTTTTTCACACCTATATTTTTTATAGATACATACTTTATTATAGTCCTTTTTTCACTATTCAATTTTAGCTATATATATATATATATATATATATATATATATACATACACAAGTTTTACTTTCCTTATAATTTTGGGACATAGTGTCTAACACACAGACCAAAATACACCCAGGAACAACTGAAACACCCTGTTTTGTCCACACTTCATGTTCACTTTAAGAACACACATGGAAGTGCCCAGGCCATCAAGGGTATGCATATCCAAAAAGCCACCAAGTATCTGAAAGACATCACTTTGTAAAAGCAGTGTGTGCCATTCTGTCACTACAATGGTGGAGTTGGTAGGTGTGCCCAGGCCAAACAGTGGGGCTGGATACAGGGTCGGTGGCCCAAAAATAGTGCTGAATTTTTACTGCACGTGCTTAAAAATGGAGAGACTAATGTTGAACTTAAGGGTTTAGAGGTAGATTCTCTGGTCATTGAACACATCCAGTGAACAAATCACCCAAGTTGTGGCATAGAACTTATAAAGGTCACTGTTGGATTAACCCATATGTGAGCTCTTCCTGCCACCCCGAGATGATCCTCGCTGAAAAAGAGCAGACTGTTCCTAAACCAGAAGAGGAGGTTGCACAGAAGAAAAAGATATCCCAGAAGAAACTGAAGAAACAAAAACTTATGGCCCATGAGTAAATTTTGCATAGAATAAAGAAAAGAAGGGAAGAAAGAAAGAAAGGAAGGAAAGAAGGAAGGAAGGAAGGAAGGAAGAAAGAGAGAGAGAGAGAGAGAAAGAAAGAAAGAAAAAGGAAAGAAAGAAAGAAAGAAAGAAAGAAAGAAAGAAAGAAAGAAAGAAAGAAAGAAAGAAAGAAAGAAAGAAAGAAAGAAAGAAAGAAAGAAAGAAAGAAAGAAAGAAAGAAAGAAAGAAAGAAAGAAAGAAAGAAAGAAAGAAAGAAAGAAAGAAAGAAAGAAAAAGAAAGAAGAAAGAAAGAAAGAAAGAAAGAAGAAAGAAAGAAAGAAAGAAAAAGAAAAGAAAGAAAGAAAGAAAGAAAGAAAGAAAGAGAGAGAAAGAAAGAAAGAAAGAAAGAAAGAAAGAAAGAAAGAAAGAAAGAAAGAAAGAAAGAAAAAGAAAGAAAGAAAGAAGAAAGGTGCTTGGATTCAGGAACCTTGTCCCCAAAACCTTGACTTAATGGTGGGAAGCCTTGCTTCTTTCCAGGGGCTCTAGCAATTAACTTGATGTAGTGGATTTCCCTCAAGGGTGGGTAAGAGCTCCTACTTTATGTGCCTAATCAGTGAGTCCCTACTCTCATGAAACTTATAAACTTGTTAGTCTAAAGGTAAAGATACAACATTTATCTAAAATATTAACTATTAAGCACTTTCTGCTATTCCAGAAACAATATTGCTCTATTATACCATCATAACTAGCCTCTCCTATTTGTATGTCTACAAATCTAATGTATTTTCCTGTATCCTGAGAAATAACAACTTAATCAGGTAGATATTTTATCAATTTATCCATCATCCATCCATCCTTCTATCCATACATATATTTATACAATTATTCACCCATCTAACAATTGTTGATTTTGACTTAGTGTCAGGTATCTTTTGTAAAGATTGAGAGTCATACAAAAACGTTAACAAACAGGTGTAGCTTCTTTCCACAAGGTACCCAGAGTCTAGTTGGGAGAAACTCTCTTCCTAGAGAATTATAACTGTAACATATAGGAGAATGAGGCAAGTGCTGTGGAAGAGTACAAATTTGTAAAATTTGTAAATGAATGAGCTCTCCCTAGGAATCACAGAAGTCTTGATGAATGGGCAGGACTTTCATTCCAGATGAACGAATGGGTAGGTGTGGGAGGTTCAGACTTGTGCGACTTGGGAATGTTAATTGGGGAGGGGGGGCAGGAGAAGAGCTGGAGCAAGGTTGAAGAGGCAGGCTAGGGCCAGGCCATAGAGGGCTTGAGCACCAGGGTAGGTGGCTTAGGCTGAATTCAGTAGGAGTGCGGTTCATGAAAGCTTCTGCAACAGGAGAAATCTATGACACAAGTTTAGTAGGAAAAGCATGCTGGCTAGATCCCGGCTAGAATCCTAGCTCATCTTTTTAGTAGTGCTCATTGGTAAATTGTTCCCCAAGCCTCAGTTCCCACATCTGCAACCTGATAGAAATGATGCCTACCTTGTGGTCTTGTTTGAAGGATCCAGTGGGATCATGTATGTGAAGTGTCCACTGGAGATCCTGAGGCATGGGGGCACCCTGGCAAGGTGGCATTCTGATGGGGTTAGAAGAATGGTGCATTGGGAATCTCATTGTAGAAGTGGGTGGTAGAGATTGGCTGCCTGGTTAAAATAACTACAGTAGTCTTGTGAAGCATCTGGGGCTTGAAGGAAATGTCAGCAAAATGTAACAAAAGCAGGAAGAGATCTGAGAGAAAAGGAGGAATGGATGGAACCAGAAGCCTGATGGGAGGTGTGATTGTAGGGTGACGGGGCTTTGGAAATAAGTGTGACCAAAAGGGATTCTAGGGACACATTCCCAGCAGCACCCAGCCCAGGAATGTAGACACCATGAATCTAGAACAGTCCTTTTGTGGAGACAACTTGTTTCTTTCAAGCCACAGTAAATTCTGAGAGTTCCTATTTTCACACAAGATTCTGATGTATGATGCCAAATTTATAGCTTGAGGTAGGAAAGGATCTTCAGTTGTCCTCAGGGCTCAAACCACATAGTGCTGTTTGGCTTCCTCCCATGCAGCCAGGTTGGCCAAGAAAACTGTCTTTTGTTTTGCTTTGAACGGAAGGCATGCTGCTGTGTGGTTCTTGACATTTACTTTGCCATGGGAGCAGAACTTTGGCATGCAGTGGTGGTGGGTTGAAAAGATAGTCCTCACAGGCATATTTTCCACATTTGTATCTTAGTCCTCAGCTTCAAATACTTTTATCCCTGATGGCATTGTTTACAACCATGCTCAAAAAACAGAATTAAGGAATAAAAATAACTTATGATTACTGAACTGTAATGAGATAGATGCTTGGTAACTATTAGTTTGTCCTCTAGAGTTAAAAGTCTGTTTCTTGGTTGCCTTTTTCTCTCTGCCTCCCCCCCAATGCTCATTTGTTTTGTTTCTTATGAGTGAAATGATATGGATTTGTCTTTCTCTGACTGACTTATTTCACTTAGCATAATAATCTCTAGCTCCATTCATGTCATTGCAAATGACAAGATTTCATTCTTATGGATGAGTAATATTCCATTGTATATATGTACCACTTCTTTTTTTTTTTAACGATTTTATTTATTTATTAGAAAGAGACAGGGATAGCGAGAGAAAGCACAAGCGGGGAGGAGAGGGAGAAGCAGGCTCCCCATTGAGCAGGGAGCTGGATGCAGGACTCGATCCCAGGACCCTGAGGTCATGACCTGAGCCAAAGGCAGACGCTTAACCGACAGAGCCACCCAGGTGCCCCTATATACCACTTCTTATCCATTTGTCAGTCAATGGACATTTGGACTGTTTCCATACTTTGGCTATTCTAGAGAATGCTGCTCTAAACATTGGAATGCATGTATCTCTTTGAATACTATTTTTGTATTCTTTGGGTAAATACCTACTAATGCATTGCTGGATCAAAGGCTAGTTCTATTTTTAACTTTTTGAGGACCCTCCATTCTCCTTTCCAGAGTGACTGCACCAGTTTGCCTTCCCACCAATAGTGCAGCAGGGTTCCCCTTTCTTCACATCCTCACCAACCCCTGTTGTTTCTTGACTTGTTGATTTTAGCCATTCTGACAGGTTTAGGGAGATATCTCATTGCAGTTTTGATTTGTATTTCCCTGATGGTGAGTGATGTTGAGCATCTCTTCATGTGTCTGTTTGCAATCTGTACGTATTTTTTGGAAAAATGTCTATTCATGTCTTCTTCCCATTTTTAATTGGATTATTGGGGTTTTTTTGGGTGTTGAGTTTTAAAAGATTTTATATATTTTAGGGCTAACCCTTTATCAGATATGTCATTTGCAAATATCTTCTCCCATTCCATAGATCACCTTTTAGTTTTGTTGATTGATTCCTTCACTGTGTGCAAAGCTATTTATTTTGATGTAGTCCCAATAGTTTATTTTTGCTATTGTTTCCCTTGCCTCAGGAGATATATCTCATAAAAAGATTCTATAACTGAGGTCAAAGAGGCTACTACCTATATTCTACTCTAGGATTTTAATAGTTTCATGTCTCACATTTAGGTCTTTAATCCATTTTGAACTTATTCTTTCTTTATGTTATGTTAATCACCATACATTACATCATTAGTTTTTGATGTAGTGTTCCATGATTCATTGTTTGCATATAACACCCAGTGCTCCATGCAGAACATGCCTTCTTTAATACCCATCACCAGGCGGGGCGCCTGGGTGGCTCAGTTGGTTAAGCGACTGCCTTCGGCTCAGGTCATGATCCTGGAGTCCCGGGATCGAGTCCCACATCGGGCTCCCTGCTCAGCGGGGTGTCTGCTTCTCCCTCTGACCCTCTTCCCTCTCATGCTCTCTGTCTCTCATTCTCTCTCTCTCTCGAATAAATAAAAATAAAATCTTAAAAAAAAAATACCCATCACCAGGCTAACCCATCCCCCCACCCCTCTCCCCTCTAGAACCCTCAGTTTGTTTTTCAGTGTCCATCGTCTCTCATGGTTCGTCTCCCCCTCCGAATTACTCCCTTTCATTCTTCCCCTCCTGCTATCTTCTTTTTTTTCTTTTTCCTTAACATATGTTGCATTATTTGTTTCAGAAGTACAGATCTGTGATTCAACAGTCTTGCACAATTCACAGCGCTCATCATAGCACATACCCTACCCAATGTCTATCACCCAGCCACCCAATCCCGGCCACCCCCCACCACTCCAGCAACACTCAGTTTGTTTCCTGAGATTAAGAATTCCTCATATCAGTGAGGTCATATGATACATGTCTTTCTCTGATTGACTTATTTCACTCAGCATAACACCCTCCAGTTCCATCCACATCGTTGCAAATGGCAAGATCTCATTCTTTTGATGGCTGCATAATATTCCATTGTGTATATATACCACATCTTCTTTCTCCATTCATCTGTCGATGGACATCTTGGCTCTTTCCACAGTTTGACTATCGTGGATATTGCTGCTATAAACATTGGGGTGCACATACCCCTTCGGATCCCTACATTTGTATCTTTGTGGTAAATACCCAGTAGTGCAATTGCTGGATCGTATGGTAGCTCTATTTTCAACTGTTTGAGGAACCTCCATACTGTTTTCCAGAGTGGTTGCACCAGCTTGCATTCCCACCAACAGTGTAGGAGGGTTCCCCTTTCTCCACATCCCCACCAACATCTGTCGTTTCCTGACTTGTTAATATTAGCCATTCTGACTGGTGTGAGGTGGTATCTCATTGAGGTTTTGATTTGAATTTCCCTGATGCCGAGCGATGTTGAGCAATTTTTCATGTGTCTGTGGCCATCTGGATGTCTTCTTTGGAAAAGTGTCTGTTCATGTCTTCTGCTCATTTCTTGATTGGGTTATTTGTTCTTTGGGTGTTGAGTTTGATAAGTTCTTTATAGATTTTGGATACTAGCCCTTTATCTGATATGTCATTTGCAAATATTTTCTCCCATTCTGTCAGTTGTCTTTTGGTTTCGTTGACTGTTTCTTTTTCTGTGCAAAAGCTTTTTATCTTGATGAAATCCCAATAGTTCATTTTTGACCTTGCTTCCCTTGCCTTTGGCGATGTTTCTAGGAAGAAGTTGTCGCGGCTGAGGTAGAAGAGTTTGCTTCCTGTGTTCTCCTTTAGGATTTTGATGGACTTCTGTCTCACGTTTAGGTCTTTCAACCATTTGGAGTCTATTTTTGTGTGTGCTGTAAGGAAATGGTCCAGTTTCATTCTTCTGCATGGGGCTGTCCAATTTTCCCAACACTATTTGTTGAAGAGACTGTCTTTTTTCCACTGGACATTCTTTCCTGCTTTGTCAAAGATGAGTTGACCATAGAGTTGAGGGTCCATTTCTGGGCTCTCGATTCTGTTCCATTGATCTATGTGTCTGTTTTTGTGCCAGTACCATACTGTCTTGATGATGACAGCTTTGTAATAGAGCTGGAAGTCTGGAATTGTGATGCTGCCAGCTTTGCTTTTGTTTTTCAACATTCCTCTGGCAATTCGGGGTCTCTTCTGGTTCCATACAAATTTTAGGATTATTTGTTCCATTTCTTTGAAAAAAGTGGATGGTATTTGGATGGGGATTGCATTGAATGTGTAGATTGCTGTAGGTAGCATGATATCTTCACAATGTTTGTTCTTCCAATCCATGAGCACGGAACTTCCATTTCTTTGTGTCTTCTTCAATTTCTTTCATGAGTCTTTTATAATTTTCTGAGTACAGATCCTTTGCCTCTTTGGTTAGATTTATTCCTAGGTATCTTATGGTTTTGGGTGAATTGTAAATGGGATCGACTCCTTGATTTGTCTCTCTTCTGTCTTGTTCTTGGTGTATAAGAATTCCCTGATTTCTATGCATTGATTTTATATTGATATGTTAGAAGAAACTGTATCTCAAAATTTTAAAGAGGGAACAACTTATATATATATATATATATGCCAAAAATAAGGGTAACTACTATGTAGGGATAGAATATGACTCTAAAAATGAAAAATAAAAAATTTTTTTACAAAAGGGATTGATAAGATGTTGGTTGACAAAGGGAAAAAGAAAAATTAAAAAAAAAGACAGTTAAAAATATTAACTTTGAAAAACTAATAAATCATGGTAAAAAAAGCCATGAATTCTATGTGCAGTATTCCTCTAGCGCTGGAGTTCTGCTCTTCTCATTGATCAGTAAATTTGGTGTTGCTGTTCGTGCTGATCTTCTGGGGGATGGGCCTGTTGCCATGGTTCCCAAATATCTTTGCCAGAGGCAGAACTGCCCCGCCCTTGTTGGTCTGGGCTAAGTAATCTGCTCGGGTATGCTCTCGGGAGCTTTTGTTCCCTACAAGCTTTCGATACAGCTTTGGGGGATGAGAGTGAAATTGGTGGCCTCCCAATCTCTGCCCCAGAGTAGCCGAGAACTCGGGGCCCCACTCCTCAGTGCACCCCCAGAGAAAAGCAGCCCATCACTCCCATCTCCCTGGTCTCCAGCCGCAGTCTGTGCTTACCCGGCCTGTGACCAAGCGTTTCTATCTCTGGTACCCGACTCAGTGTGGAGTCTCCAAACCCAGCAGATCCCTGCGGTGCGCTCCCATTCCATTCCTCCCAGGGGAGGAAGGGAGTCTCCCTGGATCTACCGCTTGTTGGGTCCCTGCTGGAGGAGAAGAGGCCCAACTGTCACCGATCACAGTTTATGGCAACCCTGAGCTGAGAGCCCGCGCCTCAGCTCCGTCTCTGCAGCCCGCTTCCCTGATCTGATACCCAGGAAATCTGCTGCACTCAGGCACCCCTGGTCTTTCTGTGACCCCGAGGGTCCTGAGGCCACACTGTCCTGTGAGGGTTCCACCCGCAGCTTAGCCACTGGAGCAATGTCCCTCAGTGGAGCCGGCTTCTAAAAGTTCTGATTTTGTGCTCTGCTGCTCTATCACTTGCCAGAAGCGGCCAACGGAGGCCCCCTCCCCCGCCATATATCCTCCTGAATATTGCCTCCGTTTCATTTCTCTGCACGTCCTACCTTCCAGAAAGTGGTCGCTTTTCTGTTCAGAGAGTTGTTGCTATTCTTTTCTTCAATCTCCTGTTGAGTTCGTAGGTGTTCAGAATGGTTTGATCCCTACTCAGCTGAATTCCTGAGCCCAGACAAAATCCAGGTCTCCTACTCCTCCGCCATCTTGCTCCCTTCTTCTCCATCCCCTCATTTTCAATCTGCAGGTGTCTTTAGGTCTAAAATGAGTCTCTTATAGGCAGCATATAGATGGATCTTGTTTTTTTTAATCCATTCTGACACCGTATGTCTTTTGATTGGAGAGTTTGGTCCATTTGTAATCAGACTTGTTATTGATATATACGTATTTAGTGTCATTTTGTTACTTGTTTTGTTGTTTCTGAAGATTTCCTCTGATTCTTCCTTGTGTTTATCACTTTTGTTCTTTCCTTTCTACTCAGAGTCCCCTTCAATATTTCTTGCAGGATTGGTTTAGCGGTTGAGAATTCCTTTGGTTTTTGATTATCCAGGAAACTCTTATCTCTTATTCTATTCTGAGAAATCTGTGACTCATACATGCAAATACATTTTGCTTCATTTCCAGATCTCTTGTAAATATTATTGTATTTTCACCAGCAGGTGTCACTGTTCACACATAAAATGAAAACAGCCCCCAAAGCTTTTTTTTTTTTTTTTCTTATTCTGAAACAAGACAACCTTAGTCACGTTTTTGCATAGAGCCTTATAATGTGGTTATTTTTATTCTGGAAAATAATGATATTGTTTATCCCTTTAAGAAAAACTGTATATATGTGGAGGGACTGGCTTACAAAAGACACACACATTTCATATATTAAGTTATACTGTGGAACTCCACTTAAAATTTTTTTTGAAGATTTTATTTATCTATTTGAGAGAGAGAGAGTGCAGAGCGAGACAGAGCAATAGCACAAGCAGGGGGGGAGGGACAGAGGGAGAGGGAGAAGCCAACTTTCTGCTGAGCAAGGAGCCCCATGTGGGACTCAATCCCAGGACCCTGGGATCATGACCTGAACTGAAGGCAGACACTTAACTGACTAATCTCCTCAGGTGCCCCCCCAAATTTTTTGTTGAACACTTATTCTTTGCCTGAAACCAGCTTATGTGACAGAGTCTTCCTAAAATAACTGAAAGACTGGTCCTTAAGGGTCTTAAAACCTCTTTTGGAGAGATAAGACTTAAAAAACAAAACAACTTAAGACCTCAGTTAACTACTAAAATTAAAAGTCATTGTCATATTGTTTCAGGAAGATGGGAGGTCAGTGGGGACTGGAGTAGATGGAAGACTTTAAGGAAGGAAGCCTTTAAGGAAGAAAGCTCCAAGACAAAGAAGGTAAATTTATTTGATTGGCAATGGAATGGTACTATGGGGGTATTTTGCTAAGAAGGTAAAAAGAATCATTTTTGGACAGTCCATTTGATGGAGTTGTGAAAATGTGTGTGGGGGGTGGCATTATTACAGAATCTGAGAGTGAGAACAAGAACTCTTACAGTGGTAACTAGAAATAAGACTAAGACCCACAGGGCATAAGAGAAACAATAGGCCACGAGGATGTCCCACTGACAGGTACAGTTACTATATGACTTATTGTTTTCTCAGTCCAAAATCAGGATGAAGGGGTCAACACATGGTCAGACAACAAAATAGAAGATTTGAGTTCAGAGTTGTTCCCAGAAACTCTTGGACATATGGCCACTGCAAGAATATGGAGAAGAGAGTAACTTGAGTCTTTTGATCTTGGGTGATGACATTGCTGCTGTTAGAAATGGAAGACCTGGGAAAGGAGGTTGGCATGGATGGAAAGATGTCAAGTACAGTGTGATTCATGTTCCTAAAACTGTGGGCCAGGCTGGCAGAGATCTGGAGGCATCAAGGGCAAGAGGAGGGAAGCTGGACTCTGATCAGGCAGGGCGCAAGACTGTATTAGAACCATTGACCTAGGAGTGGAAATGACAATAAAGACTAGAGAAAGAGGAGGTACCAGGTCTCAGCAAATGCCCTGAACAAAGGAGTGGTGTACGCTCTATGGGGCTATGAGGCCCAGAACAGCGATGAGCTGTCTTTCCACGAAGGGGATGCCATCATCATCCTGTGGCACAAGGATGAGAGTGAGACTGAGTGGTGGTGGGCTTGCCTTGGGGACCGGGAGGGCTATGTGCCCAAGAACCTGCTGGGGTTGTATCCACAGATCAAACCCCGACAGCGAACACTAGCCTGATCTTCCCTTTGGAGCACTGCACGGGCTTGCCAGCCGAGGAGCCACCAGAGAGACCACTCTGCTGTTTCTCCAGGAAAGCTGAAGCTAGACAGGGTTTATTATGGTGCTCACTTCAGCAGACAGCATCCACAATGTGAAATTCCTGCAGTTTCTAGGTGAGGCCCTTTCTTCAGTTTGCCCATAACTGGGAGAGGTACTTTTGCCTCCAAGAAGACTGAATTTTGCCAATTACTGTAAATCCAAATAAATATCCAGGTTTCTAAAAAAAAAAAAAAAAAGTTAGGAGGTAATACCAGAAAAGAGGAGAGGCATCAGAAAAGAGGCAGAGAATCAGGGTGTGAAGAAGAAAGAAAAGAAAACCCGGGGGGAAGGGAGGATTTCAGGAAAGAAGGAATGCTAACACTGATAAGGACCTCAGGAAGGTCAAGGAGCCAGACACCACCACTGGGTTATTGAGTTTGATAAGATCTTAGTCTGTCTGAGAAATTTTGACCTTACTCAAAGTGTATTATAATTAGCCACCTCCCTCCCAGGTATAAATGCCCAGTAGTATTTAAATATTATAAAGGATCTGCATTGACTAACAGGATTCCTTCCACTCAGAGTTCCTTTGAATAGTCTCAAAGTGCTCTGAGGTTAAAGTTGTCAAGTTTGTGGTCACACCCTCACCATTGTCTGGCTAAACATTAGTCCTACTTGCAGGCTATAGCAACAACAGCAGCGGCTAATATTTCAGAGGACTTTAGTGTGTTACGGAAATAATCACACTGCTGAGAAACCGAGCGACACTCAGAGAAGTAGGAGAACTTGGGTTTATTTTACACAGGCAGACCCAGACGAGCTTGCACTCGAAATTCTGGGCCTCAGACAGAGTGGTTACAGAGCTTTTATAGAGCAGAGCAGAGGGCCAGGTTCCAAGGGCTGTGCTGACTGCTGGTAGGTGGGTTTAAATTGGGAGGGACTGTTTAGGCGTGAACAGTGGTTGGGGCAGTGCAGGAAGCTCCCAGTGGGAAGCCTGTTTACGGAAGCAGAAACAACTGGTTATCTCTTGCTCAAGCGGAGCTTCTGGATATCTCTTAGTAACTTTCCACCTTCTGGGGTCTGCTGGCCTGGGCCTGCTCTCGGTAATTTTCCTCTTCAAGTGTATGACAGCTTGGGCTTTTCCCTGGGTTCAGATGCTGTTTCTTCTGCTTGCTAGCTGACAATGGAAGCTTAAATACTGGTAGGTGCTCATACAATGGAGATTCTGTGACAAAATGGTTCCAAGAGCCAAAACTACTTCAGAGAGACAAGCACATCTGTTGAATTTGATGTCTAACAAAGAGAGAGAGAGAAAACTGAAAAGAAGCTCTTTGTTACTAGATCCTCAGTTAAACTTGATTACAAAAAACAAATGAGGGACTGCTCATGAAAGTACCTTGGGGGCACCTATGTGGCTCATACTGGTTCAGCATCCCTCTTGATCTCCACTCAGGTTTTGATCTCAGGGTTGTGAGTTCAAGCCCCACATGGGTTCCATGATGGGCATGAAGCCTACTAAAAAACAAATAAAACTGATGTGGTTTTGGAATATAGGTGAGGTTCAGTGGGATGAGGTCTGGAGCCAAAAGCCATCTTGAGATGTCTTTGGTGCAAAAAAGATGATTTTATTAAACAGGGACAGGACCCCTGAGCAAAAAGAACTGTTGCACCAGGGTTATCAGGGGTGGCTGATTATATACTTGGGAGTTGGGGGAGATAAGGAAAAAGGAGGTTTTCAAGAGGATTTTTATATGTTAAAGAAGACTCATAGGGTACCAGAAGCCTTGTCATTGTCAAGTTAAGGTTGTTTTTCCTTCTAGCAAGGCATTAACAGATAGTTGGGAGCTTCCTGGAGGAAGCTTACACTCTGCCCCCTTCAAGTATCTGTCAATGGGCCACAGGTTATAAAGACATTTAATTGTATCTACATTTCCTTCTGGAAGCTAGGTTATTGATGATAGGAATGCTTTGTTCTTGTAGATTGCTAAGACATTTGTAAACTGAGGGAGACTCATGTCTTGCAGGATTATGATCTCTATAAATTAACTATTTGTTTTTCCTTTCCTTAGCTTTAGGACAGCTGGGAGTGCCTGAGGAATGTCACATATACCCCATCTGGGGGTAAGGGGTGTCAGCTTCTGCTTTGTCCTTAGCTTGCCTTCTGTTCCCTAATCAAAACCCCAACAACTCCATTTTGGGGAGTCTGGGTGGCTCAGCGTGGAGTCTGCTTGTCCCTCTCCCTCTGTTCCTACCCCACTCATGTGTGAGCTCTCTCTTTCTAAAATAAATAAATAAAAATATTAAAAATAAAAAGAAAGTACATTGCACCCTGCTCTGCACTCTATTAAATAAGGCACTGTAATTTAACAACATTAAATGAGAGCTCCAAAAATATTCCAGGTATGAATAAGGACCTTCTAAATAAATATATGAAATCCATGACAGCATCTGTGACAAGATATCATGTTGTGGGAAAAATTACACACTGTGAATCAGGAAGGATTTATTTGCCTTTTGATCATGATGGTGATGATAATGGTGACTGTGATAATTGTTTCCCAATTGCTTCATTTATTAAATGGCCCACCAGTCCCTTTTTTGCCAAAAGCTGCCCTGGTTTGGGTTGCATGGGTACATGATGTATCAATCCTTCTGGTATATGGAGCATCATCCATAAGGCTCATCCCACCTCTCACAACCCTGAGTCACAGATCCAGCTGCTTCTGGTCTGAGGATTTCTTTAACACCCCCATCACTCCCAGACATTGGTTGCATGGAACTTGCCTTATAGAAGAGATTGGGCATGCCGCCACCTACTTGCAATAACTTTACTGAAAAAAGGCATCCATTTGAATTGCTGAATCAAAGGCACATAGTAAGTACTCAAAAGATACTTGTTGCAAAAAAAAAAAAATACTTGTTGAATGTATGCATGCCTGTATATGTTCTGTGGGTCATCAAAGAGTCTTTACCCATTTGAAAGCCAACAAGTGAGGTTTAGGTGACTCTCAATGTGCAGATGAAACCCTGAGGTACACAGAATACCGCTTTGAAGCCTCATTACTCTTCATGGAATTGTAGTAGCCAAGTTTCACATCTTTAGGACCTGGTTCATTGTATTAAATTACATGCATAAATAAAGATTACTTATGAAGATGTGGTGTGTTCTTAAGCTCAGAAGTTCCCCCCAACCCCTTATCCTTGTTACATTTATATCATGAAAATTCATAGCCGGAAGACTTCAGCCTACAGCCCTTTGCCCACTCTAGGGTTTCACCATTATGACCTGGAACTTTAAACATCCCTCTACCAATCAGTTGCCTATCATGCTTGCTCCCCCTTTTTGGATCTCTAGGAAAGCAACTTTTTATCCAATGTGGAAAATCTTGTTCTTGATATAGTCACTTCCTGAATCCTGAGGAAAGAGCCTTTTTTTCTTTTTAAAAGTTCCTTTTCCCTGGAGACCTCACGTATGTCTTTACCTATTAGAATGTAAACAACATTCTACCCACAGACAGCCCAGGAAAAGCCCATAAGCTGATCCTATCTCAGAGGAGTGGACTGATTGTAAGTGGACTGATGGCCATACCTGTCCCTGTGGTTATTGGACCCTGCCTGTTGGGAAGAGATTGTTACTCTTCTGTCCTGTGGCACTTCATGCTTTGCTGGTATTTAATCAGTGTCATTAAACACCTATCTGTAGAATACAAAGGTGATGTCAGCTTTCCCCACAAAATGTTCATAATTCTCTAGTTATATCTCCAGGTTTTTATTCCAAGCAGTCCTAGGACTATAAGACCCCCTAATATAATACATTTGATACGATAATTATTCACTAAGCATTAGGCATATTTCCTATCTTGGAAGAAACATGCTTTCTTTCAATAAAGAGATGAGGGTGACCAGTCTCCTCTGCTCAGAAAGTAAGGAACAGCCTATTTACCCGAGATCTCAGTTTCCATGTTCTTATCACAGGATGACAATCTTATGTCTGTGGGTTCTCATGACCACTGATGATGGAGCAGTTAGGGGTGAGGATTGAGAATTTTGGCCTTCAAGTCAGACAGAATTGTGTTGAGATCCTGGCTCAAATTCTGCATTATCCACTGATTCACTCTCTACACCTGAAAAACTCCTAAATAGATCTGTGCATTAGTTTGCTCAACTGCAGAATGGAGAAAACGGGACCTACGTCTCATGGTGGAGTAAAGAATGTCAAGTCCAGTGGGGTTTCACAGTTAGTATTCATACATGTTAGCACCTATTTTCTGGTTTTCACATCGGGTAGGTATGGGAAGTGGTCTGGTGTCATTTGTACCAGAGTGCAAATGACAGATCTCAGAGTAAATCCTCTTCAATTGGCATAATTGATGAAAATGCATATTAAATATTTGACCAGAGACAAGAATTTATGGCCATGAATGCTGCATCTCTGATAATTTAGCCTATGAGTATGTAACAAGGGACAACATTTCTTTTGTTTAAAACCCATGTACTCAATTTGCATTCAGAGAAAGGTTGTGGAATCATCCAGACCCACTGCTAAGAAGAAATTGGGATGCCAGCAAGGCCAATGTTTTTATGAGAATGTTGGGCTATTAATCTTAAAAAAGCAAAACAAGACACTTATTAATAACAAACTATTGTTAAGCAGATAATAAAGACCCCTTTCAGAGCTTGTATTTTTTTTTCACAGAAAAGTGCTTGGTTTGTACAATGGTGTTTCAGATGAAAAAAAACTTCACAAGCACATGAGCCCTGAGTGTTTGTGGTTTTTAGATCAATGTCCTTGAAATCAGCCAGCCCCTGCAGGATGGAGGGCAAGATGTGGAATAACTCTGTAAAGAGAGGCCAGGGCATGCCTGGCTCACTTTAACAGCTGACTGGGTGTATGAAGTACCTTTAGTTTGGAAATGAGTGAGTAGCCCCAAGAAAGCCCAGGTAAGCTATTATGCCTTCCTCCGATGGCTTCTGACAAGTCCCAGGTCACCTCTTGCTGTGCTGGAAGGGACCAGTGTCCATCACTTAGTTAGTCTTCCCCTTCCTGTGCCCTATAGAGGTGGATGCTGCCTCCTCTAGGAAGTCTGTGGGGAGACACTGGTTCATGAATGTCCACATTTGCTCAATCCCTGCTAGAAGGATATCTAATCTCTTCAAAATCCAGGGGCTGAGCTTCTGCAGTTTCTGGATAGAGCAGGTACTTAAATATTTGTGGAATTCATAAATGACTTCATGCATGCATTTGGACCTCCAGCAAATAGAAGATGTGGTAGGCAGAAAAACCAACACCAAAAGATATCCACATCCTAATCCCTGAAACTTGTCCACATTACTGTTATTTAGAAACAGGCTCTTTGGAGATAACTGAGTTAAGGTTCTTGAGATGGGAGATTATCCTGGATTATCAGGTGGCCCTAAATGCAATTGTATGTGTTCTCATAAAAGGGAAGCAGAGGAAAATGTATAGACAGAAGAGAAGTTGGTGTGAATATGGACGCAGGAGGTAACCAAATATACTTTTGTTTTGACAGGAACAGGATGACTTTAAATTGAATTTATAGGAAAATAGAATATTTTTCTTTCCCCACTTCATGGCAAACCATTGTGATTGCCCTCAAAAGGCAGCATGGTTGTTGAAGAGGTTTGGGTTCTGCACAGTAACTCCGGGATTGGGGAAGAAGTCTGGGATCCCCCAAGTACCCTCTCTTATTGCTCCTAAACTCTTATGCCTTGGCAAAAATAGTAGCCATTTGTTCATTCATTCGTTCTTTCAGCCAGTGTGTTTCAGAGCCTTCTATTTCCTCAGAGCTCTGCCAACATTCCGCAGGTGACAAAGATGAATAATACAAAGCATCCTGCCTCCAAGTGGCTTGCTGTCAATGAACAGTAGAATAATTACTAACACAGACTGAGACTTGACTGTAAGCAGGCACTGTTCTAAAATACTTCACATTCATTACTTTATTCAATTCTCCTGTTATTGTTATCCTATGTTTCAGAGGAGAAATCGGGGGCAGAGAGAGAGGTCAAGTCAGCTACTCAAGGTCTCAGTGCCAGTAAGTGGCCAAACCAGAGTGTTAATACGGACCAGCAGAAGCCTGAGCCCATCCACACTCTAATCTAGTAAAGGCGACTACTCTGGCATCTGTTGCTGCATTATAAATTACCCCAAAATTCAGTGGCTAAAAACAACAATAGTCATTTATTTGTTTGTTATCTTGCAATTTGGGCAGTGCTTGGTGAGGACAGCTCATCTTTGCTCTTTGTTGTGTCTACTTGTGCTGGAATGTCCAAAATGGATTTTTAACTCATGTGTCTAATGCTTCAGCTGGGTGTTTGGAATATAGGGACTGGCCAGGTGTCTCCATGTGGCTTTTCCACATGACTAGCTTGGGCTTCCTTACAGTATGATGGTCTCAGGCTAGTTGGCCCTCTGATACAGTAGTTGGCTTCTCCCAGATCATAAAAGCAGAAGCTACCATTCCTTCTTAACTCCTGGACATGGTAAGTCAAGAATTTCACTTCCACTGCCTTCATTGGTCAAAGCAATCACAAGACCAGGTAAGATTCAAGAGGTGAGGGGAAAAAAATCCTCTGTCTCTTACTGAGAGAGTCAAGGTCACATTGTAGAACAGAATATGAAATGGGAGATATTGCTGTGGAAATGGTTGGAAACACTCCAGAACAGTTGATTAGCCATGCACATAAACAGCTATCATACGAGAAGAAAGAAATAAATGTTGCAAAAGGGGTAGAGTTTGTGAGATTAACAGATTACTTACAGTTTGCCGAATTGAAGACAGAGCTCGATGGAGGGTGCATTTAAATTGGCTTGGTGGGGAAGTAGCATTAGACATGTGCATATGAGAAAAAGGAAGTTCCAGGAGCAAAGGCCAGAAAACTGATTAGACTGGCTTTCTCTGGCACCAGGAAAACAGGCACATGTTAGCTCCAGGTATTGCAATACAGGTGGTGGTGAAGACTTGGCTTCTCTCCCCAAGCCCTATGGGGCATTGAAAGAGCTTTCTCTTCCAGGACTGTTGTCAGGCAGAGGTACAGTTCTGAGCTCCTGGGCATTGCTCTTAGCCCCAAGATGAGCAACGAGTGGGCTCCTGCCCAGGAGCCAGCTGAGTCCCCTCCCAACCCCTCTCTTGAGCCCCCTTCTGGTGCTGCACCTGTGGGGCAGGCACAGCTGTGATGGCAGCACTGCAGTCATTATGGGAAGAATATGCTAATGAGCAGATGCCTGTGATTAACTTGCTTTTCCTGTTGCCTGTCAAGCCCAGGCAGGACTTGTTGGAAAAGATAATTAAATCAGAATCAGATGCCTGCCGTAAATATTTTATTTGAAGCCCTACACCACAATAGAGGAAGTTGACCTTGAAATCCAGCTGCAAATTCCCACCTTTGTCTGAAGCCTGGGCCCAACTCAGGGTGTGAGCTGGTCTGCTCAAATGAGAATCTTGTTAAACAATTATGGGCTCAGTGGTGCATGTCATGCATATTAGCTTATTAGTGCTAAAGTATTAAGGTAATACTTATTTGCTCCCTTAAAAGTGGACAAAACTTGACTTGGGAAGTGTGGAATCCAGAGCAACTAGGCAGCCCAGCCTCCCCCTGTGTCTCTGTTTGCTCAAGCTTGGTTCTGAGGGGCTGATGACACCACTCCCTCCATCACAGAAGCTATCCCCATGTTCCCCATGTCATCAAGAGTCTCTGCCTCTCTGGTACACGTTTCTCACTTGCTCTATCTAGCAAGTAGTGGATTTGATGGTAACTTGGGTGGTAAGTGCCCATGACAAATCCTGCCAGATTCCTTTTCCTCATGTGATGCATTCTCCATTGTACATCTTATGGAATGGGAAACAATATTGCTTGGATGACAAGTGGATATTTATTTTGGGTCCAGACAGTAGTTTTCTTTAAGGACTCTCTAAGATGAAAAGATTTATAAAAAAGAAGCCATCATGCCCAACCACATCTGTTCCTGAGATGCCAAATAATGATACTGTCCTCACAATACTTGTTCTCCCCTCATGCCTGGGACTTAGGGAGGGACAGGAAATTGTCTAGTGCCTTGTTTGTTAACAATGGAGAAAAGAGACTCAGAGAGTGAAGCACAGCACAAAGGAGCCCACCTATCAGACAGAACCAGGACCTGGCAGTCTCCACTTCATATTGTGGGAGCTCCTTGTTCTCTACAGATGTATGAGTCAGACAGCTTTACATGGGGAAGTTACACAGCCTCCATGATCAATACAACTTGCTGTCAAGCATCCCAAATGCTATGAATCTCAGCTAATGGGGGGATACCTAATGTTTCACTTCCCTGGACAGACCCTATGACTTCTTTATGTATCTGAAACATTTTATTGAGAAATATGGTGACCTCTTTCAAAGACATCTCATCAGTATCCCTTTCAAATGGTCTTTTTTTAGTTTCTTTTTCTTTTTCTTTTCGAGATCATCTTTCTTTTTTTTTTTTTTAGTGTTCCATGATTCATTGTTTATTCATAACACCCAGTGCTCCATGCAGAATGTGCCCTCTTTAATACCTATCACCAGGCTAACCCATCACCCTCCCCTCCTCCCCTCTGGAACCCTCAGTTTGTTTTTCAGAGTCCATCATCTCTCATGGTTCGTCTCCTCCTCTGACTTACTCCCCTTCATTCTTCCTCTCCTGCTATCTTCTTCTTTTTCTTTTTTTCTTAAAATATGTTGCGTTATTTGTTTGAGAAGTACAGATCTGTGATTCAACAGTCTTGCACAATTCACAGCGCTCACCGTAGCACATACCCTCCCCAATGTCTATCACCCAGCCACCCCATCCCTCCCACCCCCAACCACTCCAGTAACACTCAGTTTGTTCCTGAGATTAAGAATTCCTCATATCAGTGAGGTCATATGATACATGTCTTTCTCTGATTGACTTATTTCGCTAAGCATAACACCCTCCAGTTCCATCCACGTCGTTGCAAATGGCAAGATCTCATTCCTTTTGATGGCTGCATAATATTCCATTGTGTATATATACCACTTCTTCTTTAGCCATTCATCTGTCGATGGACATCTTGGCTCTTTCCACGGTTTGGCTATTGTGAACATTGCTGCTATAAACATTGGGGTGCATGTACCCCTTCGGGTCCCTACATTTGTATCTTTGGGGTAAATACCCAGTAGTGCAATTGCTGGATCATATGGTAGCTCTAATTTCAACTTTTTGAGGAACATCCATACTGTTTTCCAGAGTGGTTGCACCAGCTTGCATTCCCACCAACAGTGTAGGAGGGTTCCCCTTTCTCCACATCCCCGCCAACATCTGTCGTTCCCTGACTTGTTAATTTTAGCCATTCTGACTGGTGTGAGGTGGTATCTCATAGAGGTTTTGATTTGGATTTCCCTGATACCGAGCGATGTTGAGCACTTTTTCATGTGCCTGTTGGCCATTTGGATGTCTTCTTTGGAAAAATGTCTGTTCATGTCTTCTGCCCATTTCTTGATTGGATTATTTGTTCTTTGGGGGTTGAGTTTGATAAGTTCTTTATAGATTTTGGATACTAGCCCTTTATCTGATATGTCATTTGCAAATATTTTCTCCCATTCTGTTGGTTGTCTTTTGGTTTTGTGGACTGTTTCTTTTGCTGTGCAAAAGCTTTTTATCTTGATGAAATCCCAATAGTTCATTTTTTGCCCTGGCTTCCCGTGCCTTAGGCGATGTTTCTAGGAAGAAGTTGCTCCGGCTGAGGTCGAAGAGGTTGCTACCTGTGTTCCCCTTTAGGATTTTGATGGACTCCTGTCTCACGTTTAGGTCTTTCAACCATTTGGAGTCTATTTTTGTGTGTGGTGTAAGGAAATGGTCCAGTTTCATTCTTCTGCATGTGGCTGTCCAATTTTCCCAACACCATGTGTTGAAGAGATGGTCTTTTTTCCATTGGACATTCTTTCCTGCTTTATCAAAGATAAGTTGACCATAGAGTTGAGGGTCCATTTCTGGGCTCTCGATTCTGTTCCATTGATCTATGTGTCTGTTTTTGTGCCAGTACCATACTGTCTTAATGATGACAGCTTTGTAATAGAGCTGGAAGTCCAGAATTGTGATGCCGCCAGCTTTGCTTTTCTTTTTCAGTATTCCTCTGGCAATTCGGGGTCTCTTCTGGTTCCATACAAATTTTAGGATTATTTGTTCCATTTCTTTGAAAAAAGTGGATGGTATTTGGATGGGGATTGCATTGAATGTGTAGATTGCTCTAGGTAGCATTGACGTCTTCACAATGTTTGTTCTCCCAATCCATGAGAATGGAACGTTTTCCCATTTTTTGTGTCTTCTTCAATTTCTTTCATGAGTATTTTATAGTTTTCTGAGTACAGATCCTTTGCCTCTTTGGTTAAATTTATTCCTAGGTATCTTATAGTTTTGGGTGCAATTGTGAATGGGATCGACTCCTTGATTTGTCTCTCTTCTGTCTTGTTGTTGGTGTATAGGAATGCCACTGATTTCTGTGCATTGATTTTATATCCTGCTACCTTACTGAATTCCTGTATGAGTTCTAGCAGTTTTGGGGTGGAGTCTTTTGGGGTTTCCACATACAGTATCATATCATCTGCAAAGAGTGAGAGTTTGACTTCCTCTTTGCCGATTTGGATGCCTTTGATTTCTTTTTGTTGTCTGATTGCTGTGGCTAGGACTTCTAATACTATGTTGAATAGCAGTGCTGATAGTGGACATCCCTGCCACGTTCCTGACCTTAGGGGGAAAGCTCTCAGCTTTTCCCCATTGAGAATGATATTCACTGTAAGTTTTTCGTAGATGGCTTTTATGATATTGAGGTATGTACCCTCTATCCCTATACTCTGAAGAGTTTTGATCAAGAAAGGATGCTGTTCTTTGTCAAATGCTTTTTCTGCATCTATTGAGAGGATCATATGATTCTTCTTCTTTCTTTTGTTAATGTATTGTCTCACGTTGATTGATTTGCAGATGTTGAACCAACCTTGCAGCCCAGGGATAAATCCCACTTTGTCGTGGTGAATAATCCTTTTAATGTACTGTTGGATCCTATTGGCTAGTATTTTGGTGAGAATTTTTGCATCCATGTTCATCAAGGATGTTGGTCTGTAATTCTCCTTTTTGATGGGGTCTTTGTCTGGTTTTGGGTTCAAGGTAATGGTGGCCTCATAAAATGAATTTGGAAGTTTTCCTTCCATTTCTATTTTTTGGAACAGTTGCAGGAGAATAGGTATTAATTCTTCTTCAAATATCTGATAGAATTCCCCTGGGAAGCCATCTGGCCCTGGGCTTTTGTTTGTTGGGAGATTTTTGATGACTGATTCAATTTCCTTAGTGTTATAGGTCTGTTCAGGTTTTCTATTTCTTCCTGGTTCAATTTTGGTAGTTGATACATCTCTAGGAATGCACCCATTTCTTCCAGGTTATCTAATTTGCTGGCATAGAGTTGCTCATCATATGTTCTTATAATGGTTTGTATTTCTTTGGTATTGGTTGTGATCTCTCCTCTTTCATTCATGATTTTTTTGATTTCGGTCATTTCTCTTTTCTTTTTGATCAGTCTGGCCAGGGGTTTATCAATCTTGTTAATTCTTTCAAAGAACCAGCTCCTAGTTTCGTTGATCTGTTCTACTGTTCTTTTGGTTTCTAGTTCATTGATTTCTGATCTGATCTTTATGATTTCTCTTCTCCTGCTGGGCTTAGGCTTTATTTGCTGTTCTTTCTCTAGCTCCTTTAGGTGTAGGGTTACGGTGTGTATTTGAGACCTTTCTTGTTTCTTGAGAAAGGCTTGTTTTGCTATATACTTTCCTCTCAGGACTGCCTTTGCTGTATCCCAAAGATTTTGGACAGTTGTGTTTTCAGTTTCATTGGTTTCCATGAATTTTTTTAATTCTTCTTTAATTTCCTGGTTGACCCATTCATTCTTTATTAGGATGCTCTTTAGCCTCCATGTATTTGAGTTCTTTCCGATTTTCCTCTTGTGATTGAGTTCTAGTTTCAAAGCATTGGGGTCTGAAAATATGCAGGGAATGATCCCAATCTTTTGGTACTGGTTGAGACCTGATTTGTGACCTAGGATGTGATCAATTCTGGAGAATGTTCCATGGGCACTAGAGAAGAATGTGTATTCCGTTGCTTTGGGATGGAATGTTCTGAATATGTTTGTGAAGTCCATTTGGTCCAGTGCGTCATTTAAAGTCTTTATTTCCTTGTTGAAGTTTTGCTTAGAGGATCTGTCCATTTCAGTCAGGGGGTGTTAAAGTCCCCCACTATTATTGTATTGTTGTCAATGTGTTTCTTTGCTTTTGTTATTAATTGCCTTATATAATTGGCTGCTCCCATGTTAGGGGCATAGGTATTTACAATTGTTAGATCTTCTTGTTGGATAGACCCTTTAAGTAGGATATAGTGTCCTTCCTCATCTCTTATTACAGTCTTTGTTTTAAAATCTAGTTTGTCTGATATAAGGATTGCCACCCCAGCTTTCTTTTGGTGTCCATTAGCATGGTAAATGGTTTTCCACCCCCTCACTTTCAATCTGGGGGTGTCTTTGGGTGTAAAATGAGTCTCTTGCAGACAGCATATTGATGGGTCTTGTTTTTTAATCCAATCTGATAGCCTGTGTGTTTTGATTGGGGCATTTAGCCCATTTACATTCAGGGTAACTATTGAAAGGTATGAATTTAGTGCCATTGTATTGCCTGTAAGGTGACTGTTACTGTATTTTGTCTGTGTTCCTTTCTGATCTTTGCTGCTTTTAGGCTCTCTCTTTGCTTAGAGGACCCCTTTCAATATTTCTTGGAGGGCTGGTTTCGTGTTTGCAAATTCCTTTAGTTTTTGTTTGTCCTGGAAGCTTTTTATCTCTCCTTCTATTTTCAATGACAGCCTAGCTGGATATAGTATTCTTGGCTGCGTATTTTTCTCGTTTAGTGCTCTGAAGATATCTTGCCAGTCCTTTCTGGCCTGCCAGGTCTCTGTGGATAGGTCTGTTGCCAGTCTAATATTTTTACCATTGTGGGTTACATATCTCTTCTCCCGAGCCGCTTTCAGGATTTTCTCTTTGTCTCTGAGACTCGTAAGTTTTACTATTAGATGTCGGGGTGTTACTGATTTTGAGAGGGGTTCTCTGTGCCTCCTGGATTTTGATGCCTGTTTCCTTCTCACATTAGGGAATTTCTCTGCTATTATTTGCTCCAATATACCTTCTGCCCGTCTGTCTCTTTCTTATTCTTCTGGGATCCCAATTATTCTAATGTTGTTTCGTCTTATCGTATCACTTATCTCTCGAATTCTGCCCTCGTGATCCTGTAGTTGTTTCTCTCTCTCTCTTTTTCTCAGCCTCTTTATTTTCCATCATTTGGTCTTCTATATCACTGATTCTCTCTTCTGCCTCATTTATCCTAGCATTTAGTGCCCCCATTTTTGATTGCACCTCATCAATAGCCTTTTTGATTTCGACTTGTTTAGATTTTAGTTCTTTTATTTCTCCAGAAAGGGTTTCTCTAATAACTTCCACGCTTTTTTCAAGCCCAGTTAGTATCTTTAAAGTCTTGATTCTGAACTCTAGGTCCGACATTGTACTAATGTCCATATTCAGTAGGTCCCTGGCTGACGGTACTACCTCTTGTTCTTTTTGCTGAGGTGATATTTTTCGTCTTGTCATTTTGTCCAGAGGAGAATAGATGAATGAGAGAAGAAAATACTAACAGGTTTACAACGTCCCCCGCAAATATACTGTATACAAATCAGAAAAGACCTGAAACCAGGGAAAAAGAAAGGGAAGGAAAGAAAAAAGAAAGAGAAAAAAAAGAAAAAAAAGATAAAAACAAAAACAGAACAATAGAAAAAAAGCAGAATATGATCAAATATGATCAGGCTAGTGCATAGATCAGTGCCACACACTAGATTTTGGGCGTATTTTGGTCTGTTAGAAAAAAGTGACTCCTAAAATTTTAAAGGAAGAAAGACATATATGTACAAAATAAGGGTTGATACAATGAATGGATAGAAGATGACTGTAAAGATGAAAATTATAAAAGATTTTATAAAAGGACTTGATAAGATAAGAAGTTGTTGGAAAAAAGAAAGAAGAAGATTTAAGAAAAAAAGAAAAGAAAAAAGGGAGAGAATGTGATCAAGCAGGAGACTAGAACAGAGCCATACACTAGTGATTTAGGGTATATTTTGATCTGTTAGAAGAAACTGTATCTCAAAATTTTAAAGAGAGAACAACTTATATATATATGCCAAAAATAAGGGTAACTACTATGAAGGGATAAAATATGACTCTAAAAATGAAAAATAAAAAATGTTTTTTTTTAAAAAAGAGATTGATAAGATGTTGGTTGAAAAAGGGAAAAAGAAAAAACAAAAAACAGTTAACAAAAATTAACTCTGATGAACTAATGAATCATGGTAAAAAAAAGCCATGAATTCTATGTGCAGTATTCCCCTAGCGCTGGAGTTCTACTGTTCTCCTTGATCGGTAAACTTGGTCTTGGCTTGCTGACTGTTCGTGCTGATCTTCTGGGGGAGGGGCCTGTTGCTGTGGTTTCCAAATGTCTTTGCTGGAGGCGGAATTGTCCCGCCCTTGTCGGTCCCGGCTAAGCAAGGTGCTCGGGTTTGATCTCAGGAGATTTTGTTCCCTGCAAGCTCTCCGTACAGCCTTGGAGGACCAGGGCAAAAATGGTGGCCTCCCAATCTCCACCCGAAGGAGCTGAGAACTCGGGGCCCCGCTCCTCAGTGCGCCCACAGAGAAAAGCAGTCACTCCCTTGTTCCCAGTCTCCGGCCGCTCTCTGTGCTCACCTGGCCTGTGACCGAGTGTTTCTATCTCTGGCACCCGACCCCTTGTGGAGTCTCCAAACCCAGCAGATCCCTGCGGTGCGTTCTCGCGTCGCTCCTCCCCGGGAAGGAAGGGGAGTCTCCCCAGATCTGCCGCTTGTTGGGTTCCTGCTGGAGGAGCAGTGGCCCAACTGGGCCGCGGATCACAGTTTATGGCAACCCCAAGCTGAGATATCACGCTTCAGCTCCGTCTCTGCAGCCAGCTTCCCCGCTCCGATACCTGGTTGCTCTGGCGCACTCAGGCACCCCCAGTCTTTCTGTGACCCCAAGGGTCCTGAGACCACACTGTCCCAGGATGATTCCACCCCCTGCTTAGCCACTCTAGCGACGTCCCTCAGCGGAGCCGACTTCTAACAGTTCCGATTTTGTGCTCCGCGGCTCTATCACTTGCCAGAAGCGGCCGGCTGAGTCCCCTCCCCCGCCGTCTATCCTCCCGAATATCACCGCGGATTCACTTCTCCGCACGTCCTACCTTCTAGTAAGTGGTCGCTTCTCTGTTCAGAGAGTTGTTGCTACTCTCCTCTTCGATCTCCTGTTGAGTTCGTAGGTGTTCAGAATGGTTTGATCCCTATTCAGCTGAATTCCTGAGACCAGACAAAATCCAGGTCTCCTACTCCTCCGCCATCTTGCTCCCCAATCCCTTTTTTTAGTTTCTGATGTATGACTCACAATACACCTCCCACCTTCTCAACTGTACCCCATCCAAGTGCCCATGGACCGTCAGACCATTCTCCATTGTCCTCACAGATGAAGTAAAGCCTGTCATTTGAGGTTCGAGAAGCCAGGTATGGTGGCCTCTGCCTCTGTCTCTTGCACTTCTTACTGCATGCCACACATTTCTTGTTTGCTTTTAAAATTCTGAGATGGTGGTCTTTTTACATCAAGAGATCTTAGTTCCTTCTCTCTCCACAGAGGAAGTCATCTTTAAAAAGTGAAACAAAACCCCTTGGGAGAGTGAGTAAGCTGAGGAGAGAAGGGAGATCTGGCAGCAGGAGGAGGGCCAGAACTTCCTTCGGGTAAAATATGGGAGCTGTGATCAGCAGAGACCAGCTTGACTGACCTGGGGCTGCACTCACCTAGCACCTGCCTGTGGTGTGGGGAGACTTCAGGGGCAAGGCCTGCAGGAGGTTGAGTCCAGCACAAGGAAGGCAGTTGTTAGTACTGAAGATATCTTGGATACAGCATTTACTTATGAGTAGGGAGGATGATCAGTTACCTGCTGGAGGGTAGGGGAGCCCCACTAAATATCAAATGAGAAAATGACCATCTCTGTAGTATTGTTTAACTATTTGAACATTTCATAAGGTGAGCAAAGTCCCTGGCTGTTGAGGACTCCCTCCTTAACTAAACTTTAGTCAGGCTTCTCTGAGCCCTTTTGTCCACAAGGTCTCATCCTTGACCCTGACCTTGACCTGCTTAGCCCAATTTTGGCAAGAAATTCTGCTAAGTCAGTTTAGTGAGAGCCCCTCTTTTCTTGATGTTCAGTCATTTCTCATCCCCCCTCCTTAATAACTAACCAAGTTCCTCTTAGTAATTTCTCATCCACTCTCTTACCCTGCTCCTTGGCTATAAATCCCCACTAGTCCCTTTTATATTCAGAGTTGAATTCAAGCTCTTTTTCCAATTGCAATAGTCTTAAATTAAGTCTTCCTTGATGTTTTAACAAGTGTCAGAACAATTACTCTTTAACATGGCCTAGTGCCTAATACTTCATAGTCCCCATTAATGTAATTCTTTTCCTTATTCATTTGAATTTATGTATTATTTTCCTTCTGTTTCATACCCTTATTCACCTTCAGCAGGTACAATTTAAAGTCATGCTACACTGAACGCAGGTATATTTGACAAGATCCTGACAAGGGAAGATCACTGTATGCCTGTGGTAGTCAGTCCAGCTTGCTGTAATTAGATATTAAAGACTGAATGGTTTAAACAACATAAATTTATTTCTCATAGTTCTAAATGCTGAGAAGTCAAAGATAAAAGACCTGACAGATTTAGTTTCTGGTGAGGACCCATATCCTGGTTTGCAAATAACTTCCTTCTCATTGTATTCTCACATGGAAGGAGAGTGGAAAGTGTGAGGAAGCTCTCCTGTTTCTTATGAGGACACTAATCCCTTGATTAGTGACTAAGCTTTGCCCTCATGACCTAATCACTCCCCAAAAGCCCACCTCATAATACCATCATATTGGAGGTTAGAATTTCAACATATGAATTGGGGGGGGGGGGGACACAAACATTCAGTCCATAACGTCTTTTCTTGTCCATCCAACTATAACACAACTGGAATATTTTTCTGGGTTGATCTCTCTTTCTGAGCATGGTACACTTTTCAATATAAAGAGCACTGCACAATCCCTTAAAATTACTAGAACAGAATGAATAGTGAAGTGATATTACTGCCTGTCAACCTTCTGAATTAGGAAGCATTTAAAAGCTACCTGGACTGGCATTTAAAAGCTAGCTGGACTTTATGTCATTTTTGGAATTTTCTCTTGTGAAATTCAGTGACACAATCTGAGTCCATGCCTCATATTAAATTTATCAGCATCTGGTACTTTGTACGATACAGCAAGTTATTGGATAAGAAATTGGGGATACATTTCTTTGACTTGGAAGAATTCATTTCCTACGCAAGTGAATGAATTTAATCTTAGAGATTATAACTAATGGGTTTTATTGAGTTTACCAGTTAATGGGCAAAATATTATTCACTACAGACAAGAACTGTGTCCCAGGTATGTTATTTTTTTTTAAGATTTTATTTATTTATTTGACAGAGAGAGACAGTGAGAGAGGGAACACAAGGAGGGGGAGTGGGAGAGGGAGAAGTAGGCTTTCCGTTGATCAGGAGCCCAATGTGGGGCTCGATCCCAGGGATGATGACCCTGGGATCATGACCTGAGCCGAAGGCAGATGCTGAATGAGCCACCCAGGTGCCCCCAGGTATGTTATTTACAAGGTAGTGGCTGAACTTTGAATCACAGGTAGGAAAGATCACACACAAAAGAAAAAAATGTTTTCCTAATTTTCAATTCTGAAATCAGTTGACAGTATGAAAAATTACAGGTGGTACATACAGCATTCTCCTAACACTGGATGTCTATGCTCAACTGTATTTAGACTTGGAGGGCGACCTACCATGAGGCTCAGGATGCACAACAGCCCCTGTTACTGTTAAATTGTGAATTTAGCGCCAGCTTTCCAAGAACAATTTAAGTTTATACTATTGTTCCAGCATAATTATTGATAGTGCCCCTTCAACTCTCAAAAACATCCTGTATTAACTGATTTTAAACCATAGAGTCACCCTAAGTACAGTGTGTTGATGAAGGTGTGATTTACTTCATTATATAGTCTTCTTAATGAGGATTTAGGAATATCTTTTCTCATTTTCTTAGTTCTCAGGACCAAGAATGTTTCTACCACTCCTAGTAACAATTTTATTATTATTTTAGGGACAAGAATATTCATGTAATGAATCAAATTTCTATTTTTGCATTGAGTTTATATGAGAAACTCCAGCCCATTTCTAATAATTCTTTAGGTCATCCTACATGCATTTTTATATCACCTCACTATATTTGCTCTAAATTCTTTCTTTTGTGTCTGTAGCATTGTTGTAATTTGTAAGATTCCTTTGAATAAATCTTGGAACAAGGCAATTATAAAATTTAAAAAAAAAATGGCTGGAAACAGTGCTTTCTGTAGCATTCTGGAAACTCTGACTTATTTGCTCTTAAAGCCATCAAGGCTGCCACATTTACAATTTTTAAAAGAAGAATCACATTGTTTCTTAAGAGTTTTCTAAGGTCAACAGTGGACCTCTGATCCCAAGAAGATGGGGTAGACATACTTTTTTCCCTTATTTTTCCCACTGACTACAAATAAAATCCCTGGACATTATATATGAAGCATATATAAGAAGACTCTAAAAGGTGGAAAGAATAAGATAGACCTGATAGTGAGACAGGGGACAACATGGTGGTAAGTTCCTAAGGTTTCTTTTTGCCTCACATATCTCAGAAGTATAGCTAAAGAAGTTAGCAACCTGAAAACGCCAAAGGCTGTACACAAACCATCCCCCCCCTCAAAAAAAGCCTGCTCTCTCCAAAGAGAGGCATTCTAGCAAGACAGAAATATCTCAGGTAGTAACTGCTCCACTACAGACAAATGCCATGGAAAAACTGTGCCCCATCCCTAACCACCCCAACAGAAGCCTAGTGGAGAGCATATACTTCCAATCATTCCAAGACTGTAATGAGACCCTCCAACATCTACACTATGGTGGTGTTAGTAAAGATAAGAAATGGAGTAAAGGTAGGGAATGGAGATTTTCATTCCCTATAAGTGATAATGAGCACCCCTTCAAAGCATCAGTGGAAAATACATGAGGAGTAGTAATGAGTTATGTCTACACTTCCCAGGCAAGTATATATAAATGCAAGCCTAGTTAGGAGCTCGAATTCCCATCCTTATTCAGCAGTAACTAGAAGTCATCTCCTCCTTGGTTGTCAAAACAGGGCAAGTAGACACTCAAACTTCTATCAATACCTGATACCTACTGTATCTTTTCCTGCTAACTTTCTAGTTTGGTTCCTTGTGGTTGGAAAACACACTGTATGATTGCATATTTTAAAAATTGGTTAAGTTTTCTTTTATCTCACAAGATATCATCTATCTTGGTGTATGTTTTGTGGGCACTTGAAAATAATAGGAATTATCTATTGTTGGGTGGAGTGTTCTGTAAAAGTCTGTTATATCCTGTTTGTTGATGATGATTTTCTGTTTAGTTTTTTATTAAATGTTAAGAGAGGGGTGTTTGATTTCTCTAAATATGAGTGTAGAATTTTCTATTTCTCCTCTCATTCCTATCACTTTTTCCTTTATATATTTTGCAGAGGAAGTCATCTAAAAGAGAGTTTTAAATAAGATGTAAAGTCTTATAATAACCAAAATATCCAAGTTCCAATTGAAAATCATTCATCAGACCACAAACCAGAAAGATCTCAAATTGATTGAGAAGAAAATAAATGCTACACCAAGATAACAATAAAGATATGTTAGAATTACCTGACAAATATTTTAAAGAAATTATGATGAAAATATTTCAAAGGGTCATTATGAATAGTCTTGAGAAAATGAAAAAATAAAACAAAATGAACAATGAAAAAATGAAAATATGAGAAAAGAAATAGAACTATAAAGAAGAACAAAATAAAAAATTGGAACAGAAAAAATATAATGAATGAAATAAAACACTCAGTGGATCAGCTCAACAACAGAAAAGAGCAGAGAGAGGAAAGAATCAATGACTTGAAATAAAATAGAATTATTTCCCAATAGGACAAGAAGAAAAAAATAGGAAAAAAAAAAACACCAAAGAAACAAAAAAAAAAAACAAAGAAAAGAGTATCAGGGCCCTAAGGTACTTTAAGATCTAACATTTGTGTCATTAGAGTCTCAAAGGAGAGGAGAAACAGGGCAGGATTGAAAAAGTAACTTAAAAAATAAGGGCTGAAAACTTCCAAAATCTGGAAAAGGATATAACGTACAGATTCAAAAAGCTAAGAGAATCTTCAGAATAACTAACCCAAAAATCATGCCAAGACACATATAGTCAAAAACAAAATAATAGAAAAAATATTTTAAAAGCAGCACAGAGAAATGACTATAGAGAAAAAGTAATTCAAATGACAGCAGATTTCTCATTAGAAGTTAAGGAGACCAGAAGGTACTGTCACAACATTTTAAAGTGCTGAAAGGAAAGACCTGTCAACCTAAAATCCTATATCCAGTGAAAAAAAATCCCACAGGAATGAGAAGGAAATAAAAACATTCTCAGATGAAAAAAACTAAGACTATTTGTTGCCAGCAGAGCTACCCTAAAATAATTGTTAAAACAAGGGGAACAATGAAGAAAGAACACAATAGCCAAAAATATGAGCAAATACAATAGACTTTCTTCTTATTGTTTTTATCATAAATTATGTTTAATGGTTGAAGCAAAAATTATAACCCTGATGTGGTTAGTTCTTAATTATGTTTGTATATTACAAATGGAGAGGATATAAGAATGTGAAGGGAGGAAAGGTTTCTACATTTCATGCAATTTCATGATAAAATGTAAACATTAATGATTATGTTATGTATAGTCACTAGAGCAACCATTTTAAAATTATAGAAAGAAATTCACTCAAAAACATAGAAAAATAAAAATAAAATTCTAAAAAATGTTTAAGTAATTCACAGAAAGGCAAAAAAAGTAAACAAAGAAATGAAAAGTGGAGAGAACAAATGGAAAAGATTGTTAAACATAGCATAATATATAGAGTTGTTTAATCACTATGTTGTATAAGTGAAACTAATGTAACTATATATGTCAATTATATTTCAATTAAAATTATTAAAACATTTAAAAATAGTAAAAAATTAAAAATAATAAAATGGCAGACTTATGCCTAACATATTAGTAATTATATTAAATGTAAGTGGTCTAAGGATATCAGTTCAAAAGCAGAGATAAAATATAAGTGGTCTAAATATACCAATTCAAAGGCAGCATGTGGATTAAAAGAAAAAAAATGACCTAACACTCTGTTGTCTATAAGAAACTCATTTCAAATATATAATGATATAAAAAGATTGAAGGTAAAAAGATTGAATAAGATATATCATGAATATGTTATTCAAAGAAAAGCAAGAATGGCTATGTTAATGTCAGCTAAAGTAGACTTCAGAACAAAGAAAATTGCTAGGGACAGAAAAGGACGTTACTTGACAGTAAGTTTCAATCCACCATGAAGACAGAACAAGCTTAACATGAACAACAGAGCTGCAAAATATATAAAGGAAAAAGTGATAGAAATGAGAGGAGAAATAGAAAATTCTACACTCATATTTAGAGAAATCAAACACCCCTCTCTTAGCTGTTAATAAAACAACTAAACAGAAAATCATCATCAACAAACAGGATATAACAGACTTTTACAGAACACTCCACCCAACAAGAGATAATTCCTATTATTTTCAAGTGCCCACAGAACATATACCAAGATAGATGATATCTTGTGAGATAAAAGAAAACTCAACCAATCTTTAAAATATGCAATCATACAGTGTGTTTTCCAACCACAAGGAACCAAACTAGAAAGTTAGCAGGAAAAGATACAGTAGGATAGCAAAAAAAATCTCCAAACACACTCCTCAATAGTCCCTGGGTTGAAAAAAATCTCATGGAAAATTTAAAAATACACTGGAGGATTTTATAAACAACATACCAAAATTTGTGAGACTGGGCTATAGTGATATTGAGAGAGAACTTTATAGCAATAAGAATTTTCTTTTAAAAAGCAAAGAAAGCCAAAAGCAAGTGGAAAGAACACAAGTATAAAAATAAAAGCAGAAGTAGATAAACTTGAAAACAAAAATAAGTAAAACAATGAATCAAAGAACTGGTTTTGTGAAAAAAATCAAAATTAAAAAACTTCTATCAAGACAGACAGGAAAAAGAGAGAAGATACAAATCACCAGTATCATGAATAAAACAAGAGATATCCTTATGGATCCTGCAGACATTAAAAGGGAATAATATGAATGGGGAAGGGTAAATAAGGGAATTCTATAAATCACTACAGAAAAATTTGATAAGTTAGATGAAATAGACCAATTATTCCCAAAACAGAAATTACCATTCCTATTAAGGAATTCAATTTTTTTAAAGATTCTATTTATTTATGAGAGAGAGAGAACATGCAGGGGGAAGAGCAGAGGGAGAAGAACAAGCAGACTCCACACTGAGCACAGAGCCTGACATGGGTCTTGATCTCAGGACCCTGAGATTATGACCTGAGCCAAAACCAAGAGTCAGATTCATAATGGACTGAACCACCTAGGCACCCTCAAAAATTTAATTTAAAAGCTCTCTGAAAGAAATCTCTAGGCCAAGATGTTTACACTGGAAAAATCTATTCAACATTTTAAAAAGAATTAACACCAAAGAGGCTGAGAAGATGGTGGAATAGGAAAACCCTAAGCTCACCTTCCCCATGGATACAACTAGATAACACTCACATCAGTATAAATAACCCAGGAAATTATTCAAAAACTAGCATAACAAACTCCATATCTAAAGATAAAGAAGAGACCATATCAAAGAAGATAGGCAGGGTGAAGACACAGTTTAGAAGTGAAATGGACCATAGCTATCCATGGTGGGGAGAGAGTTGGTGGCATGGAGAAGGATGAAAAACAGACTTTCACACTGGGGAGTCCACACAAGGAAGATGAATCCCCATAACATTTGGCTTTGAAAGCAAGAGGGGCCAAATTTTGTGAGTTCTAACAACCAATGGGACTTAAAGCCTGGAATTAAAAAAAAAAATGATGGGCTTGGCTCTAAGAACACAGAAGGCATTATGAAGCAGACTCCCTGCCCCTAAAGAAAGAGCATGACAAACAACCTGAATAGATACAACATAGAAGCAGCAGTTTGAAAAATGGCTGGGGAGGATGGGAGGGAGAATGATACACTCATCTCAGAGCATGGCCCAGAGAGGCAGGAATCACAGTGAGACCTCTCCAGAAACAAAGGAGTTAGCATGTGCCATTTCCCTTCCCTGCCTCTCAACATAAACAGACAGCCACCTCTGGGAACAAGCACAGTGCTGACACTTGCTGCCTAACGGGCTTACACCAAGCCCCACCCCCTTGTGCATTGGCAGATCTCCCCTTCCCACTCATACTTGCCTCAGTCCTGGTGGAATGGGCTCCTTCCCCCAGAAGACTCTTGCAGACCCCAACAATACCTTATCTCCCAACCCATGGATCTTAGGGACCTCAGTCCTGTGGTGACAGTGGCAGCAGACTCATTTCACAACCAGACCAAATCATACCTTGTTAAAATATGCTCCAACTAGCCAGGAACTAAAAACTGCCCACAACAGGCAAAGAGAGCCTCTGCAGACAACTGGACTGGAGGAAAAAAGGCCAGAACTCAACAGCAGGGCACACGCAACACACATAGTAGATACTCCCTGAAGCACCATGTCCAGGGGAAAAGGGGACAATGCACTGCAAAGTGCAACAGTACCTCTTCTTGTAAGGCAATTACCATCAGGAGCAAGAGATATAGCTGATTTTCTGAACACAAAGAAACAGACAGACAAGATGAGGAGACGTAGAAACATGCCCCAAATGAAAGAACAGGACAAAATCACACCAGGAAGCCTAAGCAAAACAGATATAAGCAATATGCCTGATAGAGAATTTAAGGTAATGACCATAAAGATACTGGATGTGAGAAAAGTATGGGCAACATCAGAGAGACACTTAACAAAGAGATAAAGAAAAACAATCAGAGATGAAGATTACAATAAATGAAATTTAAAATACACTTAATGGAATAAATAGAAGGTTGGAGGAAGCAGAAGAATGAATTAATGACCTGGAAGACAGAGTAATAGAAAGTAACCAAGATGAGCAAATGAGAGGGGGAAAATTATACAAATTGAGAATAGTCTTAGAAAACTCAGGGACTCCATCAAGTGTAATAACATTTACATTATAGGGATCCCAGAAGAAGAATAGAGAAAAGGGGGCAGATATTTATTTGAAGAAATAATAGCTGGATCTGGGGAAGAAAACATATATCCAGATTCAGGAGGCACAGAGACACCCCCCTTCCAAAATCAACCCAAGGAGGCAACACCAAGACACATAGTAATTAAAATGACAAAAAGTGGTGATAAAGAAAAACAGCAAGAGAAAAGACAGTTACATACAAGGGAAACCCATAAGGCTATCAGCAGACTCTTCAGCAGAAACTTTGCAAGCCAGAAGAGAGTGTCATAAAATATTCAAAGTGCTGAAAGGAAAAAATCTTCAGCCAGGGTATTCTATCCAGCAGGCTACAATTCACAATAGAAGGAGATTCCAGACAAAAACTAAAGTTTTTGACCACTAAACCAACCCTGCAAGAAATTTTAGGGGGACTTTTTGAATGGAGAAAAAGAAAAGACCAAAAGCAACAAAGACTAGAAAGGACAGAGAACATCACCAGAAACACCAACTCTACAAGAAACACAAAGGCACTAAATTCATATCTTTCAATAATCTCTCTGAATGTAAATGGCCTAAATGCTCCAATCAAAAGACAGGATATCAGAACGGATTAAAAAACAAAATCCATCTATTTGCTGTCTATAAGAGACTCATTTTAGACCTAAAGACACCTGCAGATTGAAAGTGAGGTGATGGAGGACCATCTATCATACTAATGGACATCAAAAGTAAGCCAGAGTAGCCATACTTATAACAGACAGAATAATTTTAAAACAAAGACCATAACGAGAGATAAAGAAGGGCATTATATCATAATTAAGAGGTCTATCCATGAAGAAGATCTATGCCCCCAACTTGGAAGCACCCAAATATATAAATCAATTAATAACAAACAAAGAAACTCATTGATAATGATACAATAATAGTAGGGGATTTTAATAACACACTTACAGCAATGGACATATCATTTAAGCAGAATATCAACAAAGAAATAAGGGCTTTGAATGACTTAACAGATACATTCAGGACTTTTCATCCTAAAGCAACAGAATACACATTCTTTTTTTTTAAATGTTTTATTTTATTTATTTATTTTTTTAAGATTTTATTTATTTATTCATGAGAGACAGAGGGAGAGAGAGAGAGAAGCAGAAGGAGAAGCAGGCTTCCAAGGAGCAGGGAGCCTGATGCAGGACTCGATCCCAGGACCCTGGGATCATGACCTGAGCTGAAGGCAGACGCTTAACCAGCTGAGCCACCCAGGCGCCCGAATACACATTCTTTTCAAGTGTACATGGAAGATTCTCCAGAATAGATCACATACTGGGTCACAATTCAGTACTCAACCAGTACAAAAATATTGAGATCATACCATGCATATTTTCATGCCACAGTGTTATTAAACTTGAAGTCAACCACAAGAAAAAATTTGGAAAGACCACAAATACATGGAGGTTAAAGAACATCCCACTAAAGAATGAATGGGTTAACCAGGAAATTAAAGAAGAAATAAAAAAAAAACACATGTAAGTAAATGAAAATGAAAACACGACAATACAAAATCTTTGGGATACAGCAAAAGTAGTCTTAAGAAGGAAGTATATTGCAATACGGGCCTACCTCAAGAAGCAAGAAAATTCTCAAATACACAACCTAACCTTATACCTAAAGGAGCTAGGAAAGGAAGAGCAAATAAAGCCTAAAGCCAGAATAAAAAGGGAAATAATAAAGATTAGAGCAGAAATAAATGATGTAGAAACAACAAAAAAATAAAATAGAAAGGGAGATGAAAAGTTTCTCAGAAAAACAGAAACTAAAGGAATTCATGACCACTAAATCAGCCCTACAAAAAATATTAAAAGGGAATCTTTGAGTGGAAAGGAAAGAGCATAAGTGAGAGAATGAAAAACAACTACTTCCATAAAAAATCAGTCAGAGGATTCACAAAATAAAAAGATGTAAAATATGATACCATATACCAAAAACATAGGAGGGAGAAGAGTAAAGAATGGATTCAAACTTAAGAGACCATTAACTTAATATAGACTGCTATATGCAGATATTATATACAAACCTAATGGTAACCACAAATCAAAGACCAGTAATAGATAAGCAAAAAATAAATAAAAAGAAATTTAGACATATCACTAAAGAAAATCAGCAAACCATAAAAAACAGCAAGAGAAGAAAGGATCAGAGAAAAACCACAAAAACAATCACAAAACAAATAACAAACTGACAATAAATACATACCTATCAATAATTACTTTCAATGTAAATGGACTAAATGCTCCAATCTAAAGACATAGGGTGACAGAATGGATAAAAAACAAGACCCATCTATAAGCTGTCCACAAGACACTCATTTTAGACCTAAAGATACCTGCAGATTGAAAGGAAGAGAATAGAGAAATATTTATCTTGCAAATGGATATCAAAAGACAGCCAGGGTGGCAATACCTATATCAGACAAAATAGACTTTATTTTTTTAAAGATTTATTTATTTATTTGAGAGAGAGAGAGAGCAGGGGGACAGAGAGGCAGAGGGAGAGGGAGAGGGAGAGAGAGAATCTCTAGTAGAATCCCTGCTGAGGATGGAGCCTGTGGCAGGAATGAATCTCATGACCATGAGATCATGACCTGAAACAAAATCAAGTGTTGGATGCTTATCTGAATGAGCTACCCAGGCACCCCCAAAATAGACTTTAAAACAAAAACTGTAATAAGAGACAAAAAGGTCACTGTATAATAATAAAGTGGACAATCCAACAAGAAAATATAATAATTGCAAATATCTATACACCCAACATGAAATTACATGGGAAAAAATGACAATGAAAACACAACAATCTGAAATCTTTGGTGTGCAGGTAGAGCAGTTTTAAGAGGGAAGGTTATAGCAATAAAGGTCTACCACAAGAAGCAAGAAAAATCTCAAATAAACAACCTGACCTTACACCCAAAAGAACAACAAAAAGAAGAACAAATAAAACCTAAATCCAGCAGAAGGAAGGAAATAATGAAGATTATTATAGAGCAGAAATAATTACATAGAAACTAAAGAAACAATAGCACAGATCAATGAACCAGGACCTGGTTCTTTGAAAAACAAAAGAAAACAATAAAATTGATTAACCTCTAGCCAGACTTATCAATCAAAAAAGAGAAAGGACTCAAACAAAATCTCAAATGAAGGAGTAGAAACAATAAGCAACACCAAAGAAAAACAATTTTAAGGGAATATTATGAAAAACTATATGCCAATAAATTGGACAACCTGGAAGAAATGGGTATATTCCTAAAAACATATAACTTACCAAAACAGAAGTAGGAAGAAATAGAGAACTTGAACAGATCAATCACTAACATGGAAATTGAATCAGTAATAAAAAATCTCCCAACAAACAAAAATCCAGAACCAGAAAGCTTCAAGGGAGAATTCTATCAAACATGAACAGAGTTAATTCCTATTCTTCTCAACTCTTCCAAAAAATAGAAAAGGATGGAAAACTTCTAAATTCTTTCTATGAGAGCAGTATCACTCTGATACCAAAACCAGATATAGACACCACAAAAAGAGAAGTCAATATCTCTGATTAACTTAGATACAAAAATACTCAACAAAAAAACTAGAAAAGAGAATCCAACAGCATTAAAAAAAATAATTCAGAATGATCAAGTGGGATTTATTCCATGGTTGGAAGGGTGGTTCAATATTCTCAAATCAATCAATGTGATATGCCGCATCAATAAATGAAAGGATAAAAACCATATGATCCTCTCAATAGATGCAGAAAAAGCATTTGACAAAGTACAACATCCATTCATGATAAAAACCCTCAATAAAGTAGGGTTAGAGGGAACACACCTCAACATAATTAGGTGATATTTGAAAAACCCATAGAGATCATCAAACTCAATGGGAGAAAACTGAGGGCTTTCTTCCTAAGGTCAGGAACAAGACAAGGATGTTGACTCTCTCCAATTTTATTCAACATAGTACTAGAAGTCTTAGAAGCAGCAATTAGATGATAATAAGAAATAAAAGACAAATTGGTGAGGAAGAAGTAAAACTTTCACTAGTTGCAGCTAACATGATACTATATATAAAAAGCCTGAAATATTACACCAAAAATTAGGAACAACATAAGGTTACCCTCTCCATTCATATTCAAGGTTATTTGGAACTTCTGGCCAGCACAATAAGGCAAGAAAATAAAATAAAAGGTTTACAGATTAGAAAGGAAGAAATGAGACCACCCTGATTTGCAGATGGTATGAGTCTACATAGATAATCCCAATAAGTCTACAAATATCTCCTAGAAGTAACAAGCAAATTCATCAAGGTCACAGGATATAAGATCAATGTGCCAAAGTAAATTGTGTTTTTACATACTAGCAATGAAAACATGGACAATACCATTTATAATCACTTTTTAAATTTAAATTCAATTAATTAACATATAGTGTATTATTAGTTTCAGGAGTAGAGTTCAGTGATCCATCAGTCTTATGTAATACCCAGTGCTCATTACATCACGTGCTGTCCTTAATGTCCATCACCCAGTTACCCAATGCCCGCCCCCCCCAAGCAACCCTCAGTTTGTTTCCTATGATTAAGAGTCTCTTATATTTTGTCTTCCTCTCCGATTTTGTCTTGTTTTATATTTTCCTCCCTGCCCCCATGAGCCTCTGTTTTATTTCTTAAATTCCACATATGAGTGAAATCATATAATTGTTCTCTGATTGAATTGTTTCCTTAACATAATACCCTCTAGTTCCATCCACGTCACTGCAAATGGCAAGATTTCATTTTTTGATGACTGAGTAGTATTCCATTGTGTATATATACCACATATTCTTTATCCATTCATTTATCAATGGGCACCTGGGCTTTCAATATTTTGGCTATTGTGAACATTGCTGCTTTAAATATTGAGCTGCATGGGCTTCTTCACATCAATACATTTGTATCTTTGGGATAAATACCTAGTAGTGTTCTGCCGTTCTCATTGACTGATAAACTTGGTCTTGGCTGGCTGTTCTTGCTGATCTTCGGGGGGGAGGAGCCTGTTGCCATGGTTGTCAAATGTCTTTGCCACAGGCGGAATTGCCCCGCCCTTGCGGGGTCCGGGCTAATTAATCAGCTGGTTTTTGCTCTCTGGAGTTTTTGTTCCCTGCAAGCTTTCCATACAGCTTTGTAGGACGAGATTGAAATGGCGGCCTCCCAATCTCCACTCTGGAGGAACCAAGAACTTGGGGCCCCACTCCTCAGTGAGCCCCCAGAGAAAAGCAGTCAATCACTCCCCTCTCCCCGGTCTCCAGCCGCACTCCATGCTCACCTGGCCTATGACTGAGCATTTCTATCTCTGGCTCATGACCCCATTTGGAGTCTCTAAACCCAGCAGATCCCTGCAATGTGGTCTTGCACTGCTTCTCCCAGGGAAGGAAGGGGAGTCTCCCCACATCTGCTGCTTGTTGGGTCCCTGCTGGAAGAGCAGTGGCCTGACTGTGCCGTGGATCATGGTTTATGGCAACCCCAAGCTGAGAGCCCACTCTGTCTCTGCAGCTGGCTTTCCTGCTCCAATACCTGGGAGCTCTGCCACACTCAGGTACCCCCGGTCTTTCTGTGACCCCGAAGTTCCTGAAACCACACTGTCCCAGTGAGGGTTTCACCCCCCACTTAGCCCCGGAGCAACGTCCCTCAGCAGAGCCAACTTCTAAAATTTCTGATTTTGTGCTCTGCTGCTTTATCACTTGCCAGTATTGGCTGCCAGAGACCCCCTCCCCCGCCATCTATCTTCCCGAATATCTCCTCGGATTCACTTCTCTGCATGTCCTACCTTCTAGAAAGTGGTCAATTTTCTGTTCAGAGAGTTGCTGCTATTCTTTTCTTCGATCTCCTGTTGAGTTCATAGGTGTTCAGAATGGTTTGATCCCTATCTAGCTGAATTCCTGGGACCAGATGAAATTTAGGTCTCCTACTCCTCTGCCATGTTGCTCTGTATCCATCCATTTCTAATTAAAGCATTAGATAAAATGGTACTGTAGCTTGGTATGTACATGGCTGGGTGTGAAGAATTAATATAATAACTTAACCCATATGCAGCTTCCCTGATGGACCTGTAATATGAAAGATGTCTTCTACTATACAACAATGCCCAGGATGCAAGTTTTTTCTGTCAAGGGCCAAAGGCCAATGTCTACCCATTGGTCCAGAAGGTTGAAAATGTTTTGGTTGAACTCTTGGCATATTCTTCCATTGAGTAACAAATTTTTCTTTATTTTAAAATGTAAAATATAGTGCTGCATATTGCTACAGTTTTTTATTTAGGATAGATCCAATTTTCCAGGACCCTGAACCTCATATGACTTTTGTAACCCTTAGTAACAAAAAGAATAGAAAATCACAAATACAAAAATAGGTATAAAAGAGAATATTTATAATGAGAAAATAAATATCAGAAAAATTAAAAATTTTAAGAAGCTGAAAAATATCACAAAATTTAGGAAAATATATTTTTATTAACTTCTTGTAATACATATATCACACTTGTGTCCTGCATTATTTGACTACATGCCCTTTGATTACAATTTTGTAATCCATTTGTATGGAGAGATTAGAAAAGTAATTCAGTTTTCCTTCTGATTTATTTACATTTTAATTATTATTTATAGGATGCATAGAACATGCAACTCCATGTATATAGATATGCCCCATTTCCAGTGTTGATTGAAAGAAGATTCTAAATATAGGAATTCTGATCAATGCTCTTTTGTGCAATTCCCAAAAAGGAAAAAAAAACCAACACATCTGATTTATCAAGTGTGTTTCTGAGAGGGACAATGTATTTTGACTTGTCTATGATAACTGAGTCTTACATTTACTATTTTCATGATTAAGTTTGAACATTTCACTATTCACACATTTCTTTTGCTGGAGACAGTGGAACACATTTCTGTCATGATATGTCCTCTCCCCATACCTAGAACAGTTTTATTTCAGCAGTCCTGTGTAGAAATCAACTCTATGAACACAGGTTAAAGCTCATATTTGCTTGAGGCTTGGAAGTCCACAGCATGGGCAGGAGGCATCTCCTTTTTTGCAAACTCCATTCTGCTCAATTCAGGGTGGTGCCTGGGGCAAATGGAAAAGACTTTGCTGCGTTTATCATTTTGGTGTTGAGCCTTCTAGGTGATTAGATCCTCTGCTGACTCTCATGGAGATTCTGTGGATTATTATTTGGAAAACTCTTAGGGCATCTTGTAATGCAAGATTTGTTTCCACAAGCTGGCCACTTTCAATTCTTTGTCCTCTAGGTTTCTTAGCTACCTCTTCCACCCTCCTCTTCTACATCATTTCACCCCGACCCCCATGGTCTTTGGTGAAGTGTCCTTCAAGTGACTTCAGGTTGATTCACCTAGTCCCTGGGAAAAGTGCACATCAGAACAGTAGAACTGCTCCCAGTGAAATGTCACTCTTTCCATGGTCTCAGGCTTTTGAAGGCACAGCCTTTCTCTTATATAACTCCTCTTGTTCTCAGACTCCAGAAAACACATGCTGTCTATGTGCTCTCCTTGAAGCCCCTCTCACTTGGCATAAGATGAGGGGGATAAAACCCCTTCCCTCAACCATGGGATAGAGAGAAACATCTCAGCATCCTCACAAGAATGTTGTCTTTCTCTTTCTCTCTCTCCTTTTAGTTGCATTCATTCATAGCCTGGGTCAGGAATTTCTCCTGGCAGAACTGATCTTAAAATCACTTAGTAAATTCAGCATTTTTGCTTTGGCACCTAGGTCTAGGTTATAGGGGTATTTGTCATCTACTTTATTTTCTTCAGCTGAAACTAAGAAGGAAGCTATCTTAGTTTAATGTCATGTTATAAAAACATGTGTATCTTGATGTGGGAAAAAAACAAAAGAAAAATTAAATTTCTTTACTACTTACAGCCCATTGACAAGTCCTTGAAATAGGCAGACTGACATTTCTCTAAGAACTCAGCTGCCTTGCTGTTAATACTTTGCTAAGGGCAAAAGACAATCTTAGCTTAACATTATCCCAACCCTCCCTCTAACCCCCCACCCCCGCCCATGATCCTACAAGTCTTCTTTAACATATAAAAAATCTTTGAAAACTTCTTTTATCTCTAGCCCCCAAGATATATGTTGACAATCATCTCCCAAGCCTATGGCCCACTGATATACATCTGAAGGGTCTCATGACTAAGGTTTTATTAGACAGTAATAAATGACTTTTTCCCAAGAATAGCTAGCGCCCTCAAGGTCTGGGAAACCTTGTTTCCAAAATTCCTTAGAGACTTATGCTATCACTAACCCCTTCACAAACTGAGAGTATATAAACAGCCACTCCTCATGACCCCAGTGTAACTATTTCTGTCCACAGGTCCTGTCCCCATGCTTTAATAAAACCACCTTTTTGCACTGAAGACATCTCAAGAATTCTTTCTTGGTTGTTGGCTCCAAACCCTAACATTTCTTCTATGCCAGTGATGGTCAAGGTGGTAGTTCTGGTGGTGGAGATGTTGGTGAAAGTAGGAGTGTTTGTAGTGTTTGTTGTGGTAGAGGTAGGAGAAGTAGTGGTGCTGGAAGTGGTGGTGGTGGAGGTGGTAGTAGAGGTAGAGGTGGTGGTATTGGTGTTGGTGGAAATGAAACCTGTGAGGCTGTGGCAGAGTAGACACAAAGCAATCATAAAGGAATCCTCTATGGTCTAGGGTACAGACTTCCACAAAACATAGTCTCCATTGAGGATGAGTTCACTGTAAAGCCATTACAAAGCATAGTAGGAAATGCTTTGTAAACAAGAGTCAGCAGACAATGCAAATAAAGAATTTACATCATAATTCTGAGATTTAAGATCTAAAAGAGATCTTAGAAGGAAAAAATTGAAATGACAGGAAGAGAGAAAATTTGAAATAAATTTATAAGTCCTTGGATTATTCAAACACAATAAGTCCTGAGCAAAATGAATAAAGACAAATGCATACCTAGATATGTTATAGTAGGTTTTCTGAACCTCAAAAACAAAAATTAGAGAAAAATCACAAAGCCATGAGATACTTGACAGATTGGCAAGAAGAAGCAAGAGGCAGCTAGTAGTCCTCCAAAGACTATCGCTCCTCCAACAGCAACTAGAGATTCAAGAAAAAAATGGAATCGGCTGCCTGGGTGGCTCAGTTGGTTAAGCGTCTGCCTTCGGCTCAGGTCATGATCCTGGAGTCCTGGGACCGAGTCCCATATCGGGCTCCCTGCTCAGCAGGGAGTCTGCTTCTCCCTCTGACCCTCTTCCCTCTCGTGCTCTCTATCTCTCACTCTCTCTCTCTCAAATAAATAAATAAAATCTTTAAAAAAATTTAAAAAAATGGAATCATACTTTAAAAGTGCTGAGAGGAATTAACTACTGGGAACAAGCAATATCTTCAGAGATTCTTTAAGTATAAAAAATAGTTAAAGATCTGCACTTGGCTGTAAAGAATAACTAAAGCTTGAACTTCAGCAAAAAGGAAATTAATCCAAAAGGAAAGAGTAGGACCCTGAAAACAATGATGAATAAGAACTCCATAAACATGTTAGCAAATCCAAATAAGTATTAATTATAAATAATAACATTAAAAGCTGAACTGGGTAAATTTTAGAAAGGCAATAGAACTAAATATTGGGAAACAATAAATATAGAAGATGCCAAGAATTTACAGGGATGAGAGTCTCAGAGTCCTGTATTCTATGGCCAGAACAGAGGTATCTATTAACTTTCAACTATGTTAAATAATCATGTTAAACAGTTAATAATCTCTCAGAGTATAAATGGGATGTGTAACTTCCAAACCAGTTGGAATAATACGAGAACAAAGAAAACTTATCAATAGAAAAAGAAAGCTGGAAAGAAGGTGGGCAAGGAAGCAAAGAAAATGCTGGTAAGTTAAATGCATAAGTGAGATGGTAGAAATCACTCCAGGTGACCTGTGACGAGGCAAGGTGTAAGATGGGCAGGTCTCTCCTAAAGCATCTGGTTTAGCCCCAGTTTGACAGGGTGTTCTGGGAACCTCACAGGGAGAGGCAGGGAATTGGAAGGAATGGCCTAGCTGACACAGAAATAACATCTGCCTGTGCTGGGTTTGAATCCTGTGTCCACTCAATACAACCATTCTTTCTTTGACCTTTTGTCCTTATTTCCAAACCAGTGCATTGTTCTTAATTGTCTCTGGATATCTCTGGTTCGTTGCTGAATCCATAGTCAACTTAGATTGATCGAAAAATCAAGCAAATGTGACCTGAGAGAGTGTGGTACATGTTTCCCATTTTTTCTGAGGAAACAAACCACACACAATATAAATTAACTGTCCGTTCTTTGCTCATCTGTACTCCAGTTATTGCTGGTGGGGTGGGGGGTGGGGTTGCACCACCCCCGAAGTTTCAGAAATAAATATATGCCCTTCTAAGCTAAATGTGGAAAAAAATGCAAAAGATGGTAGAGTCTTTGGCACCTGTGAAATAGATTCCTATCTGCTTGCATTTTCAGGTGGTTATAGCATTTAAAATATGCTCCTTAAAACACATGAACTTTATAACCTAGATATGGCACAACCAAGTTCTTATTTTAGGAAGCTATTTGAAATTTATTCCATCAAAAGAGAAATCTTTTGCTTCTTCCCTGGGCCCATTTTATCCTATCTATTTGTTTCCTTCCTTTGAAAACAGAGTCAAAGAGAAGGCAGGAATAAGCACCTCTCCACCTGACCCTCTTTTCTTGCATTGCAAAAGATCGTTCTTGCCAGCTTGAAGTGAGAAGAAAAGAAACCCTCAGTCCAATAGAAATAGGCTAGGCTCCTGGGGAGAACCCAGAGTTGAATTTAAAGAGACAGTCTTGACAAACCACTGTAGGTTCTGAGTGATCAGCCGAAGTTACTTAAGGGCACACAGTATTTGAAGTATTTGGTATTTGTGCACTGGAGAGGACTCTAAATGTCAACTCCCTTTTAGCATTTCCACATGAGCCCCACTGGCCTTCCCCATGCTTCTGCCAGATAGCAGGACTCAACCATTTGCTTTTTCCTCATACACAACCCACTGGCTTCTCCTTCATAAACATCTTTCTTTCTTCTTTCTTTCCTTTCTTTCTTCCTTCCTTTCTTTCTTTTCCTTCTTTCCTTCCTTCCTTCCTTCCTTCCTTCTTTCCTCTCTTTTTCCTTCTTCCTTAATTTTATTTTATTATGGTAGGAACTTGCCATGTGATCTTCCCTCTTAACACTTTTTTTTAAAGATTTTATTTATTTATTTGACAGAGACACAGCAAGAGAGGGAACACAAGCAGGGGGAGGAGTGGGAGAGGGAGAAGCAAGCCCCCCACTGAGCAGGGAGCCCGATGCAGGGCTCGATGCCAGGACCCTGGGACCATGACCCGAGCCGAAGGCAGACGCCTAACGACTGAGTCACCCAGGCACCCCCCCAACACATTTTAAAGTGTACAATATGGTATTGTTATCTATAGGCACAATGCTGTACAGCATATCTCTAGAGTTTATTCATCTTGCTTGGCTGAAACTTTATGTCTGTTGATTAGGAATGCCCTGTTTCCTCTCCCCTCAAGCCCTGGTACCCACCATTCAACTCTTTGCTTCTATGAATTTGACTATTTTAGATACTTCATGTAAATGGAATCATATAGTATCTGTCTTTTTTTGAGACTTACTTTTGTAGGCTTACTTAGCATGTTTTCAAGGTTTATTCATGTTGCATATTGTAGAATTTCCTTCTTTTTTAAGGCTGGATAATATTCCATTGTATGTATATAACATATTTTCTTATTCCATTCATCTGTTGGACATTTAGGTTGTTTCCACACCAAAGCTGTGTGAATAGTGTTGCAATGAACATGGGAGTGCAGAAATCTTTTCAAGATCCTATAAAGACCAGTATGAGGATTCCTCAAAAAATTAAAAATAGAACCGCCATACAATCTAGCAATTCCACTTCTGAATATTTATCCTCTTCTCTCTTTTGCATGATGCACATTTGAAAAACATCTTTCCTTTTCTCCATCAGGAATGCCATATATTATTTTAATATTTTTGTTCAGTTTAACATCATGGCCATTTTTTGAGCTCCTATTATGTGCCTAGCACAACTGAGAGGATGCTTTTGAAGTGGGGAACAAAGGCAAAAGAAATGTAGATAAAATTAAATTTCCTTATAATCTGCAGCCCATTGACAAAGGCTTGAGACAGGCAGAGTATGACATTCCTCCAGGAACTCTCAACTGTCTTAATGTTAATGTTTTGCTAGAGGGAAAAACAACCTTAGCTTGATAATAACTAGGCCTCCCAGGTCCTGTGAGTCTTCTTTAACATATGAAAACCTTTTTGGAAACTTCCTTTTGTCTTTACCTCCCCCAACTCCAAATATATAATTAATTGCTCCTCACAAACCCAGGGCAGCTCTTTCTGCCCACAGGTCCTGTCCCTGTGCTTTAAAAAACCTACCTTTTTGCACCAAAAGTGTCTTAAGAATTCTTTCTTGACTGTTGTCTCTGAACCCTAACATTTCCACATCACCTTCAAAATGCAGTCTCAACATGCCTGGTAGCTGGGGAAGAATGCAGGGCTTAGCCAGTTCACACTGAACCAACTGAGCCTGCATTTTAAATTTTGAGGTGCTCTGATCTCAACTGAATCTATCTCTAAGAAAGAAATCCCCTAGAAAAAAGTGGGCTGCTGCCCATTGAGCTACCACTGCTTTCCTTAGTCTTTATTTTTAAAAGGATCTCAAGATTTTTGAACTTTTTTCTTTTTTGATTTGTGGTCTTGCTCCCTGCTATTAGGAAGGAGCTGGCTCTAAGCAATTAGTTCCCCATCCTCTGCATTATTCCCCTAATTTCCCTAAGGTAATCATGCCATTAGCCACAACACTGTCAACAAAAAACAATGCCAGGCCATTAGATAGAAAGGGTGAGCAGGAAGTGCCTCTGAACAGGGCTGTGAAAATTTCTCTTGTCTTCATTTCCCTGCAGAAAATGGTGTCAACATATTTACAAAGCTGGCTGTGCATTACAAAGCATGTCTGCCGACTTGAGTCTACTTGTCCCTTTTGCACCCTACTATGTAGCCTGAGCATGCAGCATATATTAAAGAGGACTTTCTTTTCCCTTTTGGGGTAGAGGGCTTTAAAGAAAACTTGCCAGCTCCATTGCTGGCAAGAAAAGCACATTTTTCTCTATGTACGTCCCAGAAGATACAGTCCCCAATTCTCTTTGAGCAAAAAATAGAACAGGCCACCAAGTTAAGCAGATGTCTTTTTTTTAAAGATTGTATTTATTTATTTGAGAGAGAGAGTGAGAAAGAGCATGAGTGGGGTGAGAGGCAGAGGGAGAAGCAGACTCCCCACTGAGCAGGGAGCTCCATTTTGGGCTCAATCCTGCGACTCTGGGATTATGACCTGAGCTGAAGGCAGATGCTTAACCAACTGAGCCACCCAGACACCAAGATAAGCAGATGTCTTACCCCCCAAAACCCAAACAAGATATTTATAAGCCCTGGAATTAAACAGCAAAGGGTGCTATTGATGAGGGAGCAGAAGTCTAGATGAAGATAAAGCATAAGCTGACACCCCACAACCTCCTCCCCCTCACTCCTGGGTGAGATATGTGTGATATTCTTCTGGAAGCTCCCAACTGTCATAGTTAATGCTATAGTAGAGGGGAAAAACAACCTTAATTTGACAATGGCAAGGTCTCAGTATCTTGTAAGTCCTCTTAAGCATATGAAAGTTCTTTTGAAAACCCCCCTTTTTCTTTACCTCCCCCAGTCCTGTAGTATATAATCAATTGCTCCTTACAACCCCAGTACAGTTTTTTCTGTCCATGGGTCCGTCCCTATGCTTTTATAAAATCACCTTTTTGCACCAAAGATGACTCAAGAATTCTTTCTTTGCCAACAGCTCTGGACCTCACCCCACCAAACCTCACATATATTCTGAAACTACATCACTATGACCAGACTATCACTCCAGTCAAGTTCTTTCTTCATAAAGCCTGACAGGGACAGGTGCATAGTAGTAGTACAGATATATGCACTACTTAAATACTGTTTGCTTTTTAATTTAAATGTTTGCAATTAAATTATTTTACAAATGGGGAACTCATTGTTGAAGGAATCCTATGATGAGATCTCTATTTTTTTTGAGATCTCTTTATAAAGCAATAAATCCTTTAGGTTTATAATAAATCAATATAATAAAATTACAGGAAGTGTCAAAAACAATAAAAATTAACCACCAGCAATTTCCAAACTCTAATGTGACTCATTTCAATTGTGCTTTTTTTCTGGCTTTTTGTGTATTAGCTATATATGTTTTACTTAATTGAAACTACAGAATAGATTAACATCAGGTTCTTCTTTGCCTCTCACTCTACATCATTATATCTTAAATACTATCCATATTTTTATTATTGTACATTGAACAAGTTTCCAGTTTTTTACCATGGTAGTAAATGTGATGAATGTTTTGAGTGTCTCCACCTCCAACCATGTCTAATTAATTCATAGTGGTAACAATAGGGCAAGTGTGATTATTTTGTGGATATATGTGAGACCATTCAGTGGGGGCACCAAGATATTTGGAAAACACTTTATTACAAATGAAAAGATCTTCCCACCCTCTTTAGTCTTCTATAGAGTAATAATTTTCTTAATAAATTCCTAGAGCAGTATGCTAGACTTTTATCATTACCAATGTATCTATCTAATGCTTAAATCTGAATTTTAAAATATATTTTGAGTTTACTCAATGGGGCAAAAAACTGTGACATAATATTTCTTAGTTCCTTTCTCCAAAATGGTTAATAAGAATGTCCTCTTTTGAATCTTCCAATTGGATATCTTTTTCATGGAGTGTGCATGAATCAGGTAATTTTTACAAAGCATGGTTTTCAGAAATCAGTGTGGTAGTTGAGACAGAACACATCACACTTGCTATTAGAAGACACATCATTTGTTGGTAAATTGAAGCCTAAGTGCTTATTCCCTGCCCTGTAGAATCTGGAAACAGAAAAAAAAAAAATCTCCAAATTTGGATTTGCCATCGGGAGTTAGTGTGTCTGTGCCAGATGCTGTGCTGGGAACTTCATCAACCTCACCTCTTGCAGAGGGTAGTCAATTAAAAACTAAAAGACAATGCTCTAAATCTCTCTTTTTTTAAAGATTTTATTTATTTATTTGAGAGAATGAGAGATAGAGAGCATGAGAGAGAAGAGAGTCAGAGGGAGAAGCAGACTCCCTCCTGAGCAGGGAGCCCGATGTGGGACTTGATCCCGGGACTCCAGGATCATGACCTGAGCCGAAGGCAGTCGCTTACCGACTGAGCCACCCAGGTGCCCGCTCTAAATCTCTTTAAAGGGTAGTTATTTGGGGGTGCCTGGGTGGCACAGTTGGTTAAGTGTCTGACTCTTGGTTTTGGCTTAGGTGATGATCTCAGTATCCTGAAATTGAACCCCATATCAGGCTCCACACACAGTGAGGAGTCTGCTTGGGATTCTGTCTCCCTCTCCCTCTGCCCCTCACCCTGCTCATGTTCTCTCTCTCTCTCTCTCTGTAAAAATAAATAAATAAATCTTTAAAAAAAACAGGTAGTTATTTGCTAGAGGCTCTGAAGTGAGGTACCAACATACCTCCTGTCTTGTGTTAAGTTTGAGTTTCTTGCATTAATTTGAATTATGGGGGAAACTGTGCCTTCTTGAGTTATCTATATGAGTGGAACTTGGGCTGTGAACTTATTGTGGGAATGGCTCTGAATATTTTACCTCTTTTCCTCATTAAGTAATGGGGCGTGTGTGATAACACACTTGAGAAAAGCACACGCACAAATAAATGTATGATTCAAGAGATATCTCCTAAGGATCACTTGTATCATGATCACCTAGATCCAGAAATAGAATACTTCACAACTCTTCAAACTCCTTTCCTCTGCTATCTCTCTTTCTGAAAGGTGACTGTTTTCTGTTGCTGTTGTAAAAAATTGTTACAAATATACTAACTTAAAACAGCACAAATTTATTATCTAACAGTTTTGGAAGTCAGAAGTTCTAAAGTCAAGATGCTGGAAGATCTGCATTCTTTTCTGGAGGTTCTAGGAGATACTCCATTTTCTTGCCTTTCCCACCTTCTAGAGGTCACCCACATTCTTGGGATCACTGACCCTTCTTCATCTTCAAAGCTATTGTAATGGGCAGTTGAGTCTTCCTCACATGACATCACTCTGACCCTGCTTCCTTTGTTACATCTCTGATTCTGACTCCTGCTCATGTCACTTTTAAGGACCCTTGTAATTCCACTGGGCCCTCAGAATAATTCAGGACAATCTCTTAATCTCAAGATCCTTAACCTTAATTACATCTGCAATATCTCTTTTGTTATTTATATAATCACAGGTTCGGGGAGATTAGGATGTGGATATCTTTGGGTATCCATGATTCTGCCAACAATGTTAACAGTCATTACTTCTTACATTATTGTTTGTATTTCCTGAAATTATACTGTATATACTTTTTGTGTCTGACTTTTTTCCCTCAACACTATGTGAGATTATGTTGTTGCATGTAACTCTAGTTCGTTTATTCCTTACTATAATCTTCTATTGTGTGAATACACCACAATTTATGTATATACTCTAAGTGGATGGATATTTGGATTGTTCCCAGTTTTGACCTTTTACATATGTGGCACCTTCTTGCTCCTATGTCTTGGTGTTCCTAGGAATGGCCTTGCTGGATAAGAGAACTGATGTGAACAAATATCCTGGTTTGCCTGGAACAGTCCCTGCTTATGCTTGCTGTCCTGATGTCCTGTCTGGCTAGAGTCTTCATTTGTTCTCCAAAACGTGGTCACCCTAGGCATAGTGAATGCTTGTTTCCAACTCCAGTAATGACACAAGATTATTTCTAAGCTGATGGTAATTTATGCTTGGCGTCCTCACTAACATTTGTTGTTGACCATTTTTTCATTAATTTGCATTTTGCTGATTACTAATAAGGTTGAGAATCTTTTCATATATTTATTGTCCATTTAGAAATACTTTGAAAAAATCCCTGCTTGGATCACTTCCCCATTTTTCAGTTGAGTTGTCAGTCTTTTTCTTATTGATTTATTAAGAACTCTTGATACTTTGGAGAGGACTCTTGTTGATTACATGAATTGCAAATATCTTTTCTCAGACTATGGTTTGTCTTTTCACTTTCATAATCATGCCTTTTGAGTAACAGACAATATTAATTTTATGTAGCTTGAGGGGCGCCTGGGTGGCTTAGTCAGCTAAGCGTCTGCCTTCAGCTCAGGTCATGATCCTGGAGCCTGCTTCTCCCTCTGCCTCTCTCTCTGTCTCTCATGAGTAAATAAATAAAATCTTAAAAAAAATTTTTTAAATGTAGTTTGAATTATGTTTTTTTTCCTTTTCCTTTATGATTAGTCCTTTTTGTGTCCTATTTAAGAAATCTTTCGCTTCCCCCAAGGTCATGAAAATATTTTCCCTTATTACCTTATTGAAGAGTTTTGTTTTGCTTTTTATATTTAGATCTACACTCTACCTTAACTTGATTTTTTTTTTTATCAAGGGGGTCAATTTTAATTCTTTTTTTCAAGAAGATATACAAATGATACAGCACCATTTATCTAAAATACTATCCTTTTTTTTCACCATTTGCTATACCACATTTTCAAAAACCAAGTGTAAAAATATGTCATGGTTTGTTTCTAGGCTTTCAATTCCATCTCATTAATCTAAATGTCTATCCTTGGAACACTATCACACTGCCTTAACTACTGCAACTTTATAATAAATCATGATATGTAGAAGAGGAAATTCCCCTTCATTGTTCTTTCTTAAGGGTATCTTCACTATTCTTGGCTCTGAAATTCCATTTAGATTTCATAATATATTACTAATGACCTTCAAAATATTTGTTGGATTTTTATTGAGATTGCATAAATCAATTTAGAGAGGACTTATATTTTTTAACAGTATTGTATTTTTCAATATAAAATTATTTTGAAATAAAGAATATGTCAATAAAATCTAAAATGCTATAATTCTAAGTCACTAAAAGAGACCTTGGTTTTACATATAGGCCCATGGAATTCAATATTGATATTAATACCTACAATATGACCATAACCACTTTATTTCTTCTGATGTGAATTAACCTGAACTATGTAACAAAGCCCAAAATTCTTCTCACTAGTGCTTTGTCTGAAGCTATGCCACCTTATCTGGAGTTTTTAACTTTTTTTAATCAGTAGGAACAGATTAGGGAGGTGGCTCTTCAGAATTTTTGACTGTCTTGGAGTGGATTTTAAGATAAAGATTCTGAAAAGTTTGGCACAAAAAGTAGTTTCCCCAGTTTTCAATAGGTGGTATTTCAAGTAGTTTGTGACTTGAAATGGTTTTTCCAATGGAGCATGGTTGTCTGTAGGGGTTTAATACCCTGAAAGACCCCCAAAGCCCAAAATATATGTGCTATAATCCACATTTTACACATAAGCAGATCAAGGCAGAGGCAGATTAAATGACTTACTCTGGCTCACACAGCTAGCAAGTAATAATGTTGGTATTTAAAGCTGGGAAGTCTGGCTCAAGATCTGCTGCCCTGAGCCATCTACATTGCCTTTAAAATTTTTCTTAAACAAACTAGGATTCATTTTTCTCAACAAACAAGGAATCTGGAAGTAGGCCACTGCTGGCAGTTGTTTAGCTTCTCCAGGTCACAATTTGTATCTTTGTCATTCTCTTTGTATTTCTCTCATGGTCACAAGATAGTCACCATACTCTGTGCATCTCAGCTACATGGCTGGCAGAACAAAGTAGGGGAAAGAATGGCACCTTCAAAGTCTGCTCTGTGAGGAATGCTTTTCCCCAGACTAAGTCCAACAGAGGAACATGTCCCTCTACCCAAAAAGTTGACCTTCTGTAGTACTGGTGAATGAGGGAAACTGTAGAAAGGAGATGGTGCTAGATGAGCCTATCCTCAGAGTCAATCTCAGCTTCCAAGACTTGTGCCAGGGCTCCAAAAGGACACCATAATAGAACAACACATCAGAACAGGCACTAGTGTAGAGACCACTGAAAACTCCCATTTCCCTTCAATTCTTCTAAAATTTCCTAGGGTCTCTTACTATAAATGAAAAGTTTAAAATTTAATCATCTTATTTCTTGGTCTTTATTGAAATTAAACTTTTAATTTGATCCATCAGAAATTTGCATTAGAAAAAAGATCTGGTGATTCTGATACTCTGAAAGCAGAGAAATTCTTGTGTGTCTCTCCGATTTCCCACAAAATCAGCACAACAGAGGGTGACTGGGTGGCTATGTTGGTTAAGCGTCTGCCTCCAGCTCAGGTCATGATCCTGGGGCCCTGGGATCAAGTCCCCAGTCAGGGAACCTGCGTCTCCCTCTGCCTTCCGTTCCTCCTGCTTGTGCTTGCTCTCAATCTCTCTCTCTCTGTCAAATAGATAAATAAAATCTTAAAAAAAAATCAGCACAACAGGGTTCTAGATAGAGGAAGGAATCTGTAAACATTTATTGGTTTGAGTTGAATTTATATAAAAGTCAGACAAAAATTATATATTTGACATTGACATTGGCTAAAAACAGGCAATGGGAAGCATAAAAACAACTATATAAAATAAGAAACCAAATGAGAACCAATTACTTAAGCAACTAAATTTATCTGAAGATTAAAGTTTTCACAAAGTATAAAAAATCTCTTTATGCTGGTCATTAGCAAAGGGACTCCCCCCACTCCCATTTATCCTTTAATAAAGAGTTTGGTCTCAAGTGTAGTTCTGACCCAGTAGACAGCACTCATTCAAAGAATGAATCTTCTTACCTCTGTAGAGAAGCAGTATAAAGATGCAGGATCAGAATGGGTCTCCTCATATGGGATTTTCAACATACTTTTCACATCAACTTATAGAGCACAAGCATAATTTAAATTGCATGTCCACTGATGACAGACAGTCTTTGACTGTTGATAACAATAAAGTCAGGGTGATATCTCAAAGTCCTGAGTTTTTGCATGAAGTTGATAAATAGTGGGATAGCAATGTTTTTTTTTTTATTATGTTATGTTAATCCCTATACATTACATCATTTGTTTTTGATGTAGAGTTCCATGATTCATTGTTTGCATATAACACCCAGTGCTCCAAGCAATATGTGCCCTCTTTAATACCCATCAGCAGGCTAACCCATCATCCTACCCCCCTCCCCGCTAGAACCCTCAGTTTGTTCTTCAGAGTCCATAGTCTCTCATGGTTCATCTCCCCTTCTGATTTCCCCCCTTTCATTCTTCCCCTCCTGCTATCTTCTTCTTCTTCTTCTTTTTCTTCTTTTCTTCTTTTCTTCTTCTTCTTCTTCTTCTTCTTCTTCTTCTTCTTCTTCTTCTTCTTCTTCTTCTTCTTCTTCTTCTTCTTTCTTTCTTCTTCTTCTTCTTCTTCTTCTTCTTCTTCTTCTTCTTCTTCTTCTTCTTCTTCTTTCTTCTTCTTCTTTTTTAACATATAATGTATTATTTGCTTCAGAGGTACAGATTTGTGATTCAACAGTCTAGCACACTTCACAGTGCTCACCATAGCACATACCTACCCCAATGTCTATCACCAAGTCACCCCATCCCTCCCACCCCACACCAATACAGCAACCCTCACTTTGTTTCATGAGATTAAGAATTCCTCATATCAGTGAGGTCATATGATACATGTCTTTCTCTGATTGACTTATTTCACTCAGCATAACACCCTCCAGTTCCATCCAAGTCGATGCAAATGGCAAAATTTCATTCTTTTTGATGGATGCATAATATTCCATTGAATATATATACCATGGCTGCTTTATCCATTCATCTGCCAATGGACATCTTGGCTCTTTCCACAGTTTGGCTATTGTGGACATTGCTGCTATAAACATCAGGGTGCACGTATGCCTTCGGATCCCTACATTTGTATCTTTGGGTTAAATACCCAGCAGTGGAATTGCTGAATCATATGGTAGCTCTATTTTCAACTTTTTGAAGAACCTCCATACTGTTTTCCAGAGTGGCTGCATCAGCTAGCGTTCCCACCAACAGTGTAGGAGGGTGCCCCTTTCTCTGCATCCCTGCAAACATCTGTCGTTTCCTGACTTGTTAATTTTAGCCATTCTGACTGGCGTGAAGCGATATCTCATTGAGGTTTTGATTTGGAATTCCCTGATGCCGAGTGATGTTAAGCAATTTTTAATGTGTCTGTTGGCCGATGGATGTCTTCTTTGGAAAAATGTCTGTTCATGTCTTCTGTCCATTTCTTGATTGGATCATTTGTTCTTTGGGTGTTGAGTTTAAGAAGTTCTTTATAGCTTTTGGATACTAGCCCTTTACCTGATATGTCATTTGCAAATATCTTCTCCCAATCTGTTGGTTGTTTTTTTGGTTTTGTTGAATGTTTCTTTTGCTGTGCAAAAGCTTTTTATCTTGATGAAATCCCAATAGTTCATTTTTGCCCTTGCTTCCCTTGCCTTTGGCGATGTTTCTAGGAAGAAGTTGCTGGCCTGAGGTCAAAGAGGTTACTGCCTGTGTTCTCCTTTAGGATTTGGATGGAGTCCTGTCTTACATTGAGATCTTTCAACCATTTGGAGTCTGTTTTTGTGTGTGGCGTAAGGAAATGGTCCAGTTTCATTCTTCTGCATCTGGCTGTCCTGTATTTCCAACACCATTTGTTCCATTGGACATTCTTTCCTGCTTTGTTGAAGATTAGTTGACCAAAGAGTTGAGGGTCCACTTCTGGGCTATCTATTCTGTTCCCTTGTTCTATGTGTCTGTTTTTCTGCCAGTACCATACTGTCTTGATGATGACAGCTTTGTAATAGAGCTGGAAGTCCGGAATTGTGATGCTGCCAGCTTTGCTTTTCTTTTTCAACATTCCTCTGTCTATTCGGGATCTTTTCTGTTTCCATACAAATTTGAGGATTATTTGTTCCATTTCTTTGAGAAAAGTGGATGGTATTTTGATAAGGATTGCATTGAATGTGTAGATTGCTCTAGGTAGCATTGACATCGTCACAATATTTGTTCTTCCAATCCATGAGAATGGAAATTTTTTCCATTTCTTTGTGTCTTCTTCAATTTCTTTCATGAGTATTTTATAGTTTTCTGAAGACAGATTCTTTACCTCTTTGGTTAGATTTATTCCTAGGTATCTTATGGTTTTAGTGTAATTGTAAATGGGATCGAATCCTTAATTTCTCTCTCTTCTGTCTTGTTGCTGGTGTATAGGAATGCCACTGATTTCTGTGCATTGATTTTATATCCTGCCACTTGACTGAGATCTTGTATGAGTTCAAGCAGTTTTGGGGTGGAGTCTTTTGGGTTTTCCACATAAAGTATCAAATCATCTGCAAACAGAGAGAGTTTGACTTCTTTGCCTATTTGGATGCCTTTGATTTCTTTTTGTTGTCTCATTGCTCTGGATAGGACTTCTAGTACTATGTTGAATAGCAGTGGTGATAGTGGACATGCCTGCCACGTTCCAGACCTTAGGGGGAAAGCTCTCAGCTTTTTGCCATGGAGAATGATTTTCGCTGTAGGTTTTTCATAGATGGCTTTTGTGATATTGAGGTATGTAACCTCTATCCCTATACTCTGAAGAGTTTTGATCAAGAAAGGATGCTGTACTTTGTCAAATGCTTTTTCTGCATCTATTGAGAGGATCATATGATTCTTGTTCTTTCTTTTGATAATGTATTGTATCACGTTGATTGATTTGAGGATGTTGAACCAACCTTGCAGCCCAGGGATAAATCCTACTTGGTCATGGTGAATAATTCTTTTAATGTACTGTTGGATCGTATTGGCGAGTATTTTGGTGAGAATTTTTGCATCCGTGTTCTTCAAGGATATTGGTCTGTAATTGTCCTTTTGGATGGAGTCTTTGTCTTGTTTGGGGATCAAGGTAATGGTGGCCTCATAAAATGAATTTGGAAGTTTTCCTTCCACTTCTATTTTTTGGAACAGTTTCAAAAGAATAAGTATTAATTCTTCTTGAAATGTTTGGTAGAATTCCCCTGGGAAGCCATCTGGCCCTGGGCTTTTGTTTCTTGGGAGATTTTGATGACCGCTTCAATTTCCTTAGTGGTTATAAGTCTGTTCAGATTTTCTAATTCTTCCTGGTTCAGTTTTGGTAGTTGATACATCTCTAGGTATGAGTCCATTTCTTCCAGATTATCTAATTTGCTGGCATATCGTTGCTCATAATATCTTCTTATTGTTTGTATTTGTTTGGTGTTGGTTGTGATCTCTCCTCTTTCATTCCTGATTTTGTTGATTTGGGTCATTTCTCTTTTCTTTTTGGTAAGTCTGGCCAGCGGTTTATCAATCTTCTTAAACTTTCAAAGAACCTGATCCTAGTTTCATTGATCTCTTCTACTGTTTTTTAGTTTCTATTTCATTGATTTCCACACTGATCTTTATTATATCTCTTCTGCTGGGTTTAGACTTTATTTGCTGTTCTCTCTCCAGCTCCTTTTTTTTTTTAATGTTTTATTGTTATGTTAATCACCATACATTACATCATTAGTTTTTGATGTAGTGTTCCCTGATTCATTGTTTGTGCATAACACCCAGTGCTCCACGCAGAATATGCCCTCTTTAATATCCATCACCAGGCTAACCCCTCCCCTCACCCACTCCCCTCTAGAACCCTCAGTTTGTCTTTAAGAGTCCATCGTCTCTCATGGTTCATCTCCCCCTCCGACTTATTCCCCTTCATTTTGCCCCTCCTGCTATCTTCTTCTGTTTTTCTTAACATATATTGCATTATTTGTTTCAGAAGTACACATCTGTGATTCAACAGTCTTGCACAATTCACAGCGCTCACCATAGCACATACCCTCCCCAATGTCTATCATCCAGCCACCCCATCCCTCCCACCCCCACCACTCCAGCAACACTCAGTTTGTTTCCTGAGATTAAGAATACCTCATATCAGTGAAGTCATATGATACATGTCTTTCTCTGACTGACTTATTTTTTTTTAATTTTATTTATTTAATTGACAGAGAGAGAGAGAGAGAGAAAGCGAGAGAGGGAACACAAGCAGGGGGAGTGGGAGAGGGAGAAGCAGGCTTCCCGCCGAGCAGGGAGCCCGATGCGGGGCTCGATCCCAGGACCCTGGGATCATGACCTGAGCCGAAGGCAGTCGCTTAACCAACTGAGCCACCCAGGCGCCCCTCTCTGACTGACTTATTTCACTCAGCATAACACCCTCCAGTTCTATCCACGTCGTTGCAAATGGCAAGATCTCATTCCTTTTGATGGCTGCATAATATTCCATTCTGTATATATACCACATCTTCTTTCTTCATTCATCTGTCGATGGACATCTTGGCTCTTTCCACAGTTTGGCTATTGTGGACATTGCTGCTATAAATATTGGGGTGCACGTACCGCTTCGGATTCCTACATGTGTATCTTTGGGGTAAATACCCAGTAGTGCAATTGCTGGATCATATGGTAGCTCTATTTTCAACTGTTTGAGGAACCTCCATACTGTTTTCCAGAGGGGTTGCACCAGCTGGCATTCTCACCAACAGTGTAGGAGGGTTCCCCTTTCTCCGCATCCCCGCCAAAATCTGTCTTTTCCTGATTTGTTAATTTTAGCCATTCTGACTGGTGTGAGGTGGTATCTCATCGAGGTTTTGATTTGGATTTCCCTGATGCCAAGTGATGTTGAGCACTTTTTCATGTGTCTGTTGGCCATTTGGATGTCTTCTTTGGAAAAATGTCTGTTCATGTCTTCTGCCCATTTCTTGATTGGAATATTTGTTCTTTGGGTGTTGAGTTTGATAAGTTCTTTATAGATTTTGGATACTAGCCCTTTATCTGATATGTCATTTGCAAATATTTTTTCCCATTCTGTTGGTTGTCTTTTGGTTTTGTGGACTGTTTCTTTTACTGTGCAAAAGCTTTTTATCTTGATAAAATCCCAATAGTTTATTTTTGCTCTTGCTTCCCTTGCCTTTGGCAATATTTCTATGAAGGAGTTGTTGCGGCTGAGGTTGAAGACGTTGCTACCCGTGTTCTCCTTTAGGATTTTGATGGGCTCCTGTCTCACGTTTAGGTCTTTCAACCATTTGGAGTCTATTTTTGTGTGTGGGGTAAGGAAATGGTCCAGTTTCATTCTTCTGCATGTGGCTGTCCAATTTTCCCAGCACCATTTTTTGAAGAGACTGTCTTTTTTCCACTGGACATTCTTTCCTGCTTTGTCAAAGATGAGTTGACCATAGAGTTGAGGGTCCATTTCTGGGCTCTCTATTCTGTTCCATTGATCTATGTGTCTGTTTTTGTGCCAGTACCGTACTCTCTTGATGATGACAGCTTTGTAACAGAGCTGGAAGTCCGGAATTGTGATGCCGCCAGCTTTGCTTTTTGTTTGTCAAGATTCCTCTGGCTATTCGGGGTCTCTTCTGTTTCCATACAAATTTGAGGATTATTTGTTCCATTTCTTTGAGAAAAGTGGATGGTATTTTGATAGGGCTTGCATTGAATGTGTAGATTGCTCTAGGTAGCCTTGACATCTTCACAATGTTTGTTCTTCCAATCCATGAGCATGGAACGTTTTTCCATTTCTTTGTGTCTTCTTCAATTTCTTTCATGAGTATTTTATAGTTTACTGAGTACAGATCCTTTGTCTCTTTGGTTAAATTTATTCCTAGCTATCTTATGGTTTTGGGTGAATTGTAAATGGGATCGACTCCTTAATTTGTCTGTCTTCTGTCTTGTTTCTCTCCAGCTCCTTTAAGTGTAGGGTTAGGTTGTATATTTGAGACCTCTCTTGTTTCTTGAGAAAGGCTTGTTTTGCTATATACTTTCCTCTTAGGACTGCTTTTGCTGCATCCCAAAGATTTTGGACAGTTGTGTTTTCATTTTCATTTGTTTCCATGATTTTTTAAACTTCTTCTCTAATTTCTTGGTTGACCCAATCATTCTTTAGTAGGTTGCTTCTTCGCCTCCATGTATTTGAGTTCTTTCTGACTTTCGTCTTATGATTGAGTTCTAGTTTCAAAGCATTGTGGTCTGAAAATACGCAGGGGATGATTCCAATTTTTTAGTACCTTTTGAGACCTGATTTGTGACCTAGGATGTAATCTATTCTGGAGAATGTTCCATGGGCATTAGAGAAGAATGTGTATTCTGTTGCTTTGGGATGGAATGTTCTGAATATATCTGTGAAGTCCATTTGGTTCTGTGTGTCATTTAAATTCTTTATTTCCTTTTTGATCTTTTGCTTAGGTGATCTGTCCATTTTAGTGAGGGTGTGTTAAAATCTCCCACTATTATTGTGTTGTTGTTCATGTGTTTCTTTGCTTTTGTTATTAATTGCCTTATATAATTGGTTGTTCCCAAGTTAGGGACATCGATATTTACAATTGTTAGATGTTTTTGTGGGTAGAAACTTTAACTAGGATATAGTGTCCTTCCTCATCTCTTATTACAGTCTTTGGTTTAAAATCTAATGTGTCTGAAATAAGGATTGCTACCCCAGCTTTCTTTTGGTGCATTAGCATGGTAAATGGTTTCCCACCCCTTCACTTTCAATCTGGGGTTGTCTTTGGGTCTAAAATGAATCTCTTGCAGCAGCATATTGTTGGGTTTTGTTTTTTTTATCCAATCCTATAGCTTGTGTCTTTTGATTATGTCATTTAGCCCATTTACATTCAGGGTAACTATTGAAAGATATGAATTTAGTGCCATTGTATTGCCTGTAAGGTGACTGTTACTGTATATTGTCTCTGTTCCTTTCTGGTCTATGTTACTTTTAGGCTCTGTCTTTTCTTATAGGAGCCCATTTCCATATTTCTTGTAGGGCTGGTTTCGTGTTTGCAAATTCCTTTAGTTTTTGTTTGTCCTGGAAGCTCTTTATCGCTCCTTCTATTTTCAATGAGAACCTAGCCGGATATAGTATTCTTGGCTGCATATTTTTCTCGTTTAGTGCTCTGAAGATATCATGCCAGTCTTTTCTGGCCTGCCAGCTCTCTGTGGATAGGTCTGTTGCCAGTCTAATGTTTCTACCATTGTAGGTTACATATCTCTTCTCCCGAGCTGCTTTCAGGATTTTCTCTTTGTCTCTGAGACTCGTAAGTTTTACTATTAGATGTCGGGGTGTTGACCTTTTTTTATTGATTTTGAGAGGGGTTCTCTGTGCCTCCTGGATTTTGATGCCTGTTTCCCTCCCCACATTAGGGAAGTTCTCTGCTATAATTTGCTCTAATATACCTTCTGCTCCTCTCTCTCTTTCTTCTTCTGGGATCCCAATTATTCAAATGTTGTTTCCTTTTATGGTATCGCTTATCTCTTGAATCCTGCCCTCATGATCCAGTAGTTGTTTATCTCTCTTTTTCTCAACTTCTTTATTTTCCATCATTTGGTCTTTTTTATCACTAATTCTCTCTTCTGCCTCATTTATCCTAGCAGTTAGAGCCTCCATTTTTATTTGCACCTCATCAGTATCCTTTTTGATTTTGACTTGGTTAGGTTTTAGTTCTTTTATTTCTCCAGAAAGGATTTCTCTAATATCTTCCATGCTTTTTTCAAGCCCAGCTAGTATCTTTAAAATCATCATTCTGACCTCTAGGTCCAACATCGTACTAATGTCTGTATTAAGTAGGTTCCTGGCAGTCAGTACTGCCTCTTGTTCTTTTTGTTGAGGTGATTTTTTCCGTCTTGTCATTTTGTCCAGAAAAGAATAGATGAATGAGAGAACAGAATGCTAACAGGGTAACAATGTCTCCAGAAAATATACTCTAAACAAATCAGAAAAGATCTGAAACTGGGGGGAAGAAAGGGAAAGAAAGAAAAAGGAAAAATAGAAAAAAGAAAAAGATAAAAACAAACAAAAATAGAACTGAACACAAAAACCAGAATATGATCAAATATGACCAGGCTGGTGCATAGATCAGTGGCACACACTAGATTTTGGGTGTATTTTGGTCTTTTAGAAGAAAGTGCCTCCAAAATTTAAAATAAGGAAAAGTTATATATGTACAAAAATAAGGGTTAATACGCTGAAGGGCTGGAATATGACTGTAAAGATGAAAATTATAAACGATTTTATGAAAGGAATTGATAAGATAAGAGGTTTGAAAAAAGAAAGAATTTAGAAAAAAAAAGAAACACAGAATGGGATCAGTCAGGAGACTAGAACAAAGCCATACACTAGAGCTTTAGGGTATTTTGATCTGTTAGACGAAAGGGTATCTAAAACTTTAAAGAGAGAACAACTTATATATATATATATGCCAAAAATAAGGGTAACTACTATGAAGGGATAGAATATGACTCTAAAAATGAAAAATAAAAATGTTTTTTAAAAAAAGGGATTGGTAAGATGTTGGTTGAAAAATGGAAAAAGAAATATTCAAAAAAAAAAGGACAGTTAAAAAAATTAAATTGAAAGACTAAAGAATCATGGTAAAAAAGTCATAAATTCTATGTGCAGTATTCCTCTAGTGCTGGAGTTCTGCCGTTCTCATTGATCCGTAAACCTGGTCTTGGCTGCAGGTTCTTGCTGATCTTCTGGGGGAGGGGTCTGTTCCCATGGTTCCCAAACGTATTTGCCAGAGGCGGAATTGCCCTGCCTTTGCTGGGTCAAGCTAAGTAATCTGCTGGGGTTTGCTCTCAGGAGCTTTTGTTCCCTGCAAGCTTTCTGCTGGACTTTGGAGGATGAGAGTGAAAATGGCTGCCTCCCAATCTCTGCCCCAGAGGAGCTGAGAACTTGGGGCCCCACTCCTCAGTGTGCCCCCAGAGAAAAGCAGTCAATCACTTTAATCTCCCCGGTCTCTGGCCGCAGTCCATGCTCACCTGGCCTGTGACCAAGCGTTTCTATCTCTGGCACAGGACCCCATGTGGAGTCTCCAAACCCAGCAGATCCCGCGCCGCTCCTCCCGGGAGAAAGGGGAGTCTCCCCAGATCTGCCACTTGTTGTATTCCTGTTGGAAGAGCAGTGGCCCGACTCTGCCACGAATAATGGTTTAAGGCAACCCCAAGCTGAGAGCCCACTCCTCAGCTCCATCTCTGCAACTGGCTTCCCTGCTCCAATACCTGGGAGTTCTGCCACACTAAGGCACCCCCGGTCTTTCTGTGACCCCATGGGTCCTGAGACCACAGTGTCCCAGCGAGGGTTCCACCCCCCACTTAGCCACTGGAGCGATGTCCCTCAGCAGAGCCGACTTCTAAATGTTCCAATTTTGCGCTCCACGGCTCTATCAGTTGCCATAAGTGGCCTATGGAGGCCCCCTCCCCCACTGTCTATCCTCCCAAATACCGCCTCAGATTCACTTCTCCGCACAACCTACCTTCCACCAAGTGGTCGCTTTTCTGTTCAGAGAGTTGTTGCTATTCTTTTTTTCAGTCTCCTGTTGAGTTCGTAGGTGTTCAGAATGGTTTGATCCCTATCCAGCTGAATTCCTAGGAGCAGATGAAATCCAGGCCTCCGACTCCTCTGTCCTCTTGCTCCACCCCCAGGATAGCAATAATTTTAAACCAACCATGAGTTCATGATAAAGAGAGAGTTGATTAATTTTGAAAAACAAAAAGAAAGAAAGAGAAAAGAAAAAAGAAACATCGGTTAGAATTGAAGATTCTTGACTTCTTTTTATACTTACATCACTAACTGCACAAAATTTAGGCAGATCATTCTATCTCCCAATGCCCAATTGAACTAGAAACAAGAAAGCTTCTTTCTGAATTTATCCTAAGGGGGCAGGGCTCTGTATGACTTGAAGGAAATGGTTTCATTTTTAATTAATTAATTAATTATTTTTGCAGCTCCCTCTTTCCTTAGTTTTATGGCCTTCTAGTTTAGTCAGATTCTTAGCTATATTCTTTACCAGCAGAAAACATTGCTTTATCAAAGATGGCTTATTTCCAAGATCTAGGCCATGAGCCAAGGTTTGGTAAAATGTAACTCAAGAGGATAGCCTCATTTTTCCTCTCTGTTTCATTTGGGTCAGACAGTAAGTGGCATCTACGGCAAAGAAGACACATTTATCCACCATATTGCTAGTCTTAGAAATAGAGCAGACAAGGGACCCTCGTCTGCCCAGGAGCCAATGGGACATTCCCATTATCCCAGTTACCCATTACTCTCTCCTTAAGTCTGTTCCCTGACTTTGCATTCTCTCCCCAGCCCCTTGTCAGTCTTCAACTTCTCATTTTTCAATCCAGTGTCTATCCTGTTTCCAACTTCCTCTCCTCTTCCCATTAATCTCTCCAGTTCAGTACCCCCTTTCTTCCCTGCCTCTGCTCTTCTTTTCCTTTCTCTCCTTCTTTATTCCTGGATTTTCCATTTTCTTTTTAATCTTTCTTTATGTTTGTGCCTTAGAACTGCTACTATCATTCGCAGACCTAAAGGAAATGCAGAATCTCAGAAAAGGTAAAGGTCTCTAGAATCAGTGACATCAGGCCTTACTTCACATACTCAAATGAAACTACATTTTTCCATCTTTTGAAAGAAATATTAAGATAAGGTCTGAAGTGAGCCTGGACTCAAGTGGTCCTGCTGTGCTTCCAGAGAAAGTTAACTTTTAAAAAATTTAACTCGTTTAATAAATCATTCAAACAATAAATATTGTAACCCTGTCAGTGGAAAGAGAAAGGAACCAAGGGAAGGACAAATTTGGATAAAGAGAATAATGAACAGTTACCATGAAAAATACTTTTAAGTTAATAAATAAAATACTAGTACTATGCTTTATTTATTATTTTTTATTATTATTTATTTACTTTTTAAATTTCATTATGTTATGTTAGTCACCATACAATACATCATTAGTTTTTGATGTGGTGATCCACGATCCATTGTTTTCATATAACATCCAGTGCTCCATGCAGTATGTGCCCTCCTTAATACCCATCACCAGGCTAACCAATTCCCCCTCCCCCCTCCCCTCTAGAACCCAGTTTGTTTCTCAGAGTCCATAGTCTCTCATGGTTCATCTCTCCCTCCAATTCCCTCCTCCTCATTTTTCCCTTCCTTCTCCTAGTGTCCTCCATGCTATTCCTTATGTTCCACAAATAAGTGAAACCACATGATACTTGACTTTCTCTGCTTGACTTATTTCACTTAGCATAATCTCCTTCAGTCCCATCCATGTGGATGTAAATGTTGGGTGCTCATCCTTTCTGATGGCTGAGTAATATTCCAGTGTATATATGGACCACAACTTCTTTATCCATTTATCTGTTGAAGGGCATCTCGGCTCTTTCCACAGTTTGGCTATTGCGGACACTGCTGCTATGAACGTTGGGGTGCATATGGCCCTTCTTTTCACTACATCTGTGTCTTTAGGGTAAACCCAGGAGTGCAATTGCTGGGTCATAGGGTAGCTCTATTTTTATTTTTTTGAGGCACCTCCACACTGTTTTCCAAAGTGGCTGTACGAACTTGCATTCCCTCCAACAGTGTAAGAGGGTTCCCCTTTCTCCACAACCTCTCCAACATTTGTTGTTTCTTTCCCTGTCTATTTTTGCTTTTCTAACTGGTGTAAGGTGGTGTCTCAATGTGGTTTTGATTTGAATTTCCCTGATGGCTAATGATGATGAACATTTTTTCATGTGCCTGTTAGCCATTTGTATGTCTTCTTCAGAGAAGTGTCTTTTCATATCTTCTGTCCACTTTTTGATTTGATTATTTATTTTTTGAGTTATGAGTTTGAGAAGTTCTTTATAGATCTTGGATACCAGCCCTTTATCTGTAGTGTCATTTGCAAATATCTTCTCCCATTCTGTGGGTTGCCTCTTTGTTTTGTTGACTGTTTCCTTTGCTGTGCAGAAGGTTTTATCTTGATGAAGTCCCAAAAGTTCATTTTTGCTTTTGTTTCACGAGCTTTTGGAGATGTATCTTGAAAGAAGTTGCTGTGGGCGATGTCAAAGTGGTTAGTGCCTATGTTCTCCTCTAGGATTTTGATGGATTCCTGTCTCACATTGAGGTCTTTCATCCACTTTGAGTTTATCTTTGTGAATGGTGTTAGAGAATGGTCAAGTGGCATTCTTCTGCATGTGACTGTCCAATTTTCCCAGCACCAATTATTGAAGAGACTGTCTTTTTTCCATTGCATATTTTTTCCCACTTTGTCAAAGATTATTTGACCATAGAGTTGAGGATCCATATCTGGGCGCTCTATTCTGTTCCATTGGTCTATATGTCTGTTTTTGTGTCAATACCATTCTGTCTTGGTGATCACAGCTTTGTAATATAGCTTGAAATCGGGCAACGTGATGCCCCCAGCATTTATTTTTGTTTTTCAACATTTCCCTGGCGATTTGGGGTCTTTTCTGATTCCATACAAATTTGAGGATTGTTTGTTCCAGCACTTTGAAAAATGTCTTTGGAATTTTGATCAGGATGGCACTGAAGGTATAGATTGCTCTGCATAGCATAGACATGTTAACAATGTTTATTCTTCTGATCCATGAGCATGGAATGATTTTCCATCTTTTTGTGTCTTCTTCAATTTCTTCCATGAGTGTTCTGTAGTTCCTAGAGTATAGATCTTTACCTCTTTGGTTAGGTTTATTCCGAGGTATCTTATGGTTTTTGGTGCTATTGTAAATGGAATCGTTTCTCTAATTTCTCTTTCTACAGTTGCGTTGTTAGTGTATAAGAAAGCAACTGATTTCTGTGCATTGATTTTGTGTCCTGCCACATTATTAAATTGATATATGAGTTCTAGTAATTTGGGGATCTAGTCTTTTCGGTTTTCCACATAAAGTATCATGTCATCTGTGAAAAGAGAGAGTTTGACTTCTTCTTTGCCAATTTGAATAGATTTTATTTCTTTTTGTTGTCTGATTGCTGTTGCTAGGACTTCTAGTACTATGTTGAACAATAGTGGTGAGAGTGGGTATTCTTGACGTGTTCTTGATGTTAAGGGAAAGGCTTTCAGCTTTTCCCCCATTAAGGATGCTATTCGCTGTGGGTTTCCCATAGATGGATTTTATGAACTAGAGGAACGTTCCCTCTATCCCTATACTCTGAAGAGTTTTAGTCAGGAAAGGATGTTGTATTTTGTCAAATGCTTTTTCTGCATCAATTGAGAGGACCACATGCTTTTTCTAACTCTTCTTATTAATGTGTTTTATCACATTGATTTCCGAATGTTGAACCACCCTTGCATTCCGGGGATAAATCCCACTTAGTTGTGGTGGAGCCTTTTAATGTATTGTTGGATCCTAATGACAAGACGAAAAAAATCACCTCAGCAAAAAGAACAAGAGATAGTACCGTCAGCCAGGGACCTACTCAATACGGACATTGGTACAATGTCGGACCTAGAGTTCAGAATCATGACTTTAAAGATACTAGCTGGGCTTGAAAAAAGTGTGGAAGTTATTAGAGAAAAGCTTTCTGGAGATATAAAAGAACTAAAATCTAAACAAGTCGAAATCAAAAAGGCTATTAATGAGGTGCAATTAAAATGCGGGCACTACCTGCTAGGATAAATGAGGCAGAAGAGAGAATCAGCGATATAGAAGACCAAATGATGGAAAATAAAGAGGCTGAGAAAAAGAGAGAGAAACAACTGCAGGATCACGAGGGCAGAATTCGAGAGATAAGCGATATGATAAGATGAAACATTAGAATAATTGGGATCCCAGAAGAAGAAGAAAGAGAGAGAGGGCAGAAGGAATATTGGATCAAACAATGGCAGAGAACTTCCCTAATGTGAGGAAAGAAACAGACATTAAAATCTAGGATGCACAGAGAACCCCTCTCAAAATCAATAAAAATAGGTCAACACACCGACATAAAATAGTAAAACTTACGAGTCTCAGAAACAAAGAGAAAATCCTGAAAGAAGCTCGGGAGAACAGATATGTAATGTACAAGGGTAGAAATATGAGATTGGCAACAGACCTATTCACAGAGACCTGGTAGGCCAGAAAGGACTGGCATGATATCTTCAGAGCACTGAATGAGAAAAATATGCAGCCAAGAATACTATATCTAGCTAGGGTCTCATTGAAAATTGAAGGAGAGATAAAAAGCTTCCAGGACAAACAAAAACTAAAGGAATTTGTAAACACGAAACCAGCCCTCCAAGAAATATTGAAAGGGGTCCTCTAAGCAAAGAGAGACTACAGGCAGCACAGATAAGAAAGGAACAGAGACAATACACAGTAAGAGTCACCTTACAGGCAATATATGGGCACTAAATTCATACCTTTCAATAGTTACCCTGAATGTAAATGGGCTAAATGGCCCAATCAAAACACACAGGCTATCAGATTGGATTAAAAAACAAGACCCATCCATATGCTATCTGCAAGAGACTCATTTTAGACCCAAAGACACCCCCAGATTGAAAGTGAGGGGGTGGAAAACAATTTACCAAGCTAATGGACAACGAAAGAAAGCTGAAGTGGCAATCCTTATATAAGACAAATTAGATTTTAAACAAAGACTGTAATAAGAGATGAGGAAGGACACTATATCCTACTTAAAGGGTCTATCCAACAAGAAGATCCAACAATTGTAAATACCTATGCCCCTAACATGGGAGCAGCCAATTATATAAGGCAATTAATAACAAAAGCAAAGAAACACATTGACAGCAATACAATAATAGTCGGGCACTTTAATACCCCCCTGACTGAAATGGACAGATCCTCTAAGCAAAAGATCAACAAGGAAATAAAGATTTTAAATGACACACTGGACCAAATGGACCTCAAAGACATATTCAGAACATTCCTTCCCAAAGCAACAGAATACACATTCTTCTCTAGTGCCCATGGAACATTCTCCAGAAGAGATCACATCCTAGGTCACAAATCAGGTCTCAACTGGTACCAAAAGATTGGGATTATTCCCTGCATATTTTCAGAACACAATGCTTTGAAACTAGAACTCAATCACAAGAGGAAAGTCGGAAAGAACTCAAATACATGGAGGCTAAAGAGCAACCTACGAAGGAATGAATGGGTCAACCAGGAAATTAAAGAAGAATGTAAAAAATTCATGGAAACCAATGAAACTGAAAACACAACTGTTCAAAATCTTTGGGATACAGCAAAGGCAGTCCTGAGAGGAATGTATATAGGAATACAAGCCTTTCTCAAGAAACAAGAAAGGTCTGAAATACACACTGTAACCCTACACCTAAAGGAGCTAGAGACAGAACAGCAAATAAAGCCTAAATCCAGCAGGAGAAGAGAAATAATAAAGATCAGAGCAGAAATCAATGAACTAGAAACCAAAAGAACAGTAGAACAAATCAACAAAACTAGGGGATGATTCTTTAAAAGAATTAACAAGATTGATAAATCCCTGGCCAGACATATCAAAAAGAAAAGAGAAATGAGCCAAATCAACAAAATCATGAATGAAAGAGGAGAGATCACAACCAACACCAAAAAAATTACAATTATAAGAACATATGATGAGCAACTCTATGCCAGCAAATTCCATATCCTGGAAGAATTGGGTGCATTCCTAGAGATATATCAACTAACAAAATTGAACCAGGAAGATAGAAAACCTGAACAGACTTATAACCACTAAGGAAATTGAAGCAGTCATCAAAAATCTCCTAACAAACAAAAGCCCAGGGCCAGATGGCTTCCCAGGGGAATTCTATCAGACATTAAGGAAGAATTAATACCTATTCTCCTGAAACTGTTCCAAAAAATAGAAATGGAAGGAAAACTTCCAAACTCATTTTATGAGGCCAGCATTACCTTAATCCCAAAACCAGAGAAAGAACCCATCAAAAAGGAAAACTACAGACCAATATCCTTGATGAACATGGATGCAAAAATCTCATCAAAATACTAGCCAATACGGTCCAACAGTACAGTAAAAGGATTATTCACCATGACCAAGTGGGATTTATCCCTGGGCTGCAAGGCTGGTTCAACATCCGCAAATCAATCAAGGTGATACAATACATTAACAAAAGAAAGAACAAGAAACATATGATCTTCTCAATAGATGCAGAAAAAGCATTTGACAAAGTACAGCATCCTTTCTTGATCAAAACTCTTCAGAGTATAGGGATAGAGGGTACATACCTCAATATCATAAAAGCCATCTATGAAAAACCTACAGCGAATATCATTCTCAATGGGGAAAGCTGAGAGCTTTTCCCCTAACCTCAGGAACACAGCAGTGATGTCCACTATCAGCACTGCTATTCAACATAGTATTAGAAGTCCTAGCCACAGCAATCAGACAACAAAAAGAAATCAAAGGCATCCAAATCGGCAAAGAGGAAGTCAAACTCTCACTCTTTGCAGATAATATGATACTGTATGTGGAAAACCCAAAAGACTCCACCCCAAAACTGCTAGAACTCATAGAGCAATTCAGTAAAGTAGAAGGATATAAAATCAATGCACAGAAATCAGTGGCATTCTTATACAACAACTACAAGACTGAAAAGAGACAAATCAAGGAGTCGATCCCATTTACAACTGCACCCAAAAGCATAAGATAGCTAGGAATAAATTTAACCAAAGAGGCCACCAATCTGTACTCAGAAAACTATAAAATACTCATGAAAGAAATTGAAGAGGACACAAAGAAATGGAAAAAAGTTCCATGCTCATGGATTGGAAGAAAAAACATTGTGAAGATGTCAAGGCTACCTAGAGCAATCTACACATTCAATGCAATCCCCATCCAAATACCATCCACTTTTTTCGAAGAAATGGAACAAATAATCCTCATATTTGTATGGAACAAGAAGAGACCCCGAATAGCCAGAGGAATCTTGAAAAAGAAAAGCAAAGCTGGCGGCATCACAATTCCGGACTTCTAGCTCTATTACAAAGCTGTCATCATCAAGACAGTATGCTATTGGTACAAAAACAGACACATAGAACAAGGGAACAGAATAGAGAGCCCAGAAATGGACACTCAACTCTGGTCAACTCATCTTTGACAAAGCAGGAAAGAATGTCCAATGGAAAAAAGACAGTCTCTTCAACAAATGGTGTTTGGAAAATTGGACAGCCACATGCAGAAGAATGAAACTGGACCATTTCCTTACCCTACACACAAAAATAGACTGCAAATGGTTGAAAGACCTTAACGTGAGACAGGAGTCCATCAAAATCCTAAAGGAGAACACGGGTAGCAACCTCTTCATCCTCAGCCACAGCAACTTCTTCCTAGAAACATCTCCAAAAGCAAGGGAAGCAAGGGAAAAATGAACTATTGGTATTTCATCAAGATAAAAAGCTTTTGCACAGCAAAAGAAACAGTCCAGAAAATGAAAACACAACCGACAGAATGGGAGAAAGTATTTGCAAATGACATATCAGATAAAGGGCTAGTATCCAAAATCTATAAAGAACTTATGAAACTCAACACCCAAAGAACAAATAATCCAATCAAGAAATGGGCAGAAGACATGAACAGACATTTTTCCAAAGAAGACATCCAGATGGCCAAGAGACACCAGAAAAAGTGTTCAACATCGCTCGGCATCAGGGAAATCCAAATCAAAACCACAATGAGATACCACCTCACACCAGTCAGAATGGCAAAAATTAACAAGTCAGGAAACGACAGATCTTGGCGGGGATGTGGAGAAAGCGGAACCATCCTACACTGTTGGTTGGAATGCAAGCTGGTGCAGCCACTCTGGAAAACAGTATGGAGGTTCCTCAAACAGTTTAAAATAGAGCTACCATATGATCCAGCAATTGCGGTACTGTGTATTTACCACAACGATACAAATGTAGGGTTCCGAAAGTGTATGTGCACCTCAATGTTTATAGCAGCAATGTCCACAATAGCCAAACTGTGGAAAGAGCCAAGATGTCAAACAACAGATGAATGGAGAAAGAAGATGTGGTATATATACACAATGGAATATTATGCAGCCATCAAAAGGAATGAGATTTTATCATTTGCAATGACGTGGATGGAACTAGAGGGTGTAATGCTGAGTGAAATAAGTCAATCAGAGAAAGATATGTACCATATGACCTCACTGATATGCAGAATTCTTAATTGCAGGAACCAAACTGAGTGTTGCTGGAGTGGTGGGGGGTGGGAGGGATGGGGTGGCTGGGTGATAGACATTGGGGAGTGTATGTGTTATGGTGAGTGCTGTGAATTATGCAAGACTGTTGAATCACAGATCTGTCCTTCTGAAACAAATAATGTAACATATGTTAAGAAAAAAGAAAAGAGAAGATAGCAGGAGGGTAAGAATGAAGGGGAGTAAGTCAGAGGGGGAGAGGAACCATGAGAGGATGGACTCTGAAAAACAAACTGAGGGTTCTAGAGGGGAGGGGGGTGGGGGGATGGGTTAGCCTGGTGAAGTGTATTGAGGAGGGCACGTTCTGCATGGAGCACTGGGTGTTATGCACAAACAATGAATTATGGCACACTACATCAAGAACTAATTATATCATGTACGGTGATTAACATAACAATAAAAATGAAAAAAAATAATGTATTTTTGGATCCTATAAGCTAGGATTTTGTTTAGGTTTTTGGAATTCATATTAATCAGGGATATCAGTCTAAAATTCTCCTTTTTGATGGGGTCTTTGCCTGGTGTGTGGATTAAGGTAATGCTGGCCTCATAGAATGAGTTTGGAACCTTTCCTTCTGTTTCTATTTTTTGAAACTGCTTCAGTAGAATAGGTATTATTTCTTTGAATATTTGGTAGAATTCCCCCGGGAATCCATCAGGCCCTGAACTCTTGTTTTTTGGGAGGTTTTTGATCACTGCTTCAATCTTGTTACTGGTTATTGACCTATTCAGGCTGTCAGTTTTTTCCTGTTTCAGTCTTGGGAGCTTATAGGTTTCCATGAAGGCCTCCATTTGAACTAGATTGCTCAGTTTATTGGCATATAGTTGTTGATAATAATTTCTAATAATTGTTTCTATTTCCTTGGTGTTAGTCGTGATCTCTCACCTTTCATTCATACTTTTATTAATTTGGTTCCTTTCTCTTTTCTTTTGGATAACTCTGGCCAGTGGTTTATTGATCTTATTAATCCTTTCAATGAACCAAATTCTAGTTTTGTTGATACGATCTACTGTGTTTATGGTTTCTAATTTATTGATTTCTGCTTTAATTTTAATTATTTCTCTTCTAATGCATGGCTTAGACATTGTTGGTTTTTCAATAGTTCTTTTTAAATAATTTTTTATTGTTATGTTAATCACCATACATTACATCATAATTTTGATGTAGTTTTCCATGATTCATTGTTTGTTCATAACACCCAGTGATCCACGCAGAATGTACCCTCTTTAATACCCATCACCAGGCTAACCCATCTACACACCCCCCTCCCCTCTAGAACCCTCAGTTTGTTTTTCAGAGTCCATCGTCTCTCATGGTTCATCTCCCCCTCCAACTTACTCACCTTCATTCTTCCCCTCCTACTATCTTCAACTTCTTTTTTTTTTCTTAACATATATTGCATTATTTGTTTCAGAAGTACAGATCCGTGATTCATCAGTCTTGTACAATTCACAGTGCTTACCATAGCACATACCCTCCCCAATGTCTATCACCCAGCCACCCCATCCCTCCCACCCCGCCCCCGCACTCCAGCAACACTCAGTATGGTTCCTGAGATTAAGAATTCCTCATATCAGTGAGGTCATATGATACATGTCTTTCTCTGACTGACTTATTTCACTCAGCATAACACCCTCCAGTTCCATCCACGTCGTTGCAAATGGCAAGATCTCATTCCTTTTGATAGCTGCATAATATTCCATTCTGTATATATACCACTTCTTCTTTATCCATTCATCTGTCGATGGACATCTTGGCTCTTTCCACAGTTTGGGTATTGTGGACATTGCTGCTATAAACATTGGGGTGCACATACCCCTTCGAATCCCTACATTTGTATCTTTGATGTAAATACACAGTAGTGCAATTGCTGGATCGTATGGTAGCTCTATTTTCAACTGTTTGAGGAACCTCCCTACCGTTTTCCAGAGTGGTAGCACCAGCTTGCATTCCCACCAACAGTGTAGGAGGGTTCCCTTTTCTCCACAACCCGCCACATCTGTCGTTTCCTGACTTGTTAATTTTAGCCGTTCTGACGGGTATCTCATTGTGGTTTTGATTTGGATTTCCCTGATGCCAAGTGATGTTCAGCACTTTTTCATGTTGTCTGTTGGCCATCTGGATGTCTTCTTTGGAAAAATGTCTATTCATGTCTTCTGCCCATTTCTTGATTGGATTCTTTGTTCTTTGGGTGTTGAGTTTGATAAATTCTTTATAGATTTTGGATACTAGCGCTTTATCTGATATGTCATTTGCAAATATTTTCTCCCATTCTGTCGGTTGTCTTTTGGTTTTGTCAACTGTTTCTTTTGCTGTGCAAAAGCTTTTTTTCTTGATGAAATCCCAATAGTTCATTTTTGCCCTTGCTTCCCTTGCATTTGGCGATGTTTCTAGGAAGAAGTTGCTGTGGCTGAGGTCGAAAAGGTTGCTGCCTTTGTTCTCCTTTAGGATTTGGATGGACTCCTGTCTCACGTTTAGGTCTTTCAACCATTTGGAGTCTATTTTTGTGTGTGGTGTAAGGAAATGGTCCAGTTTCATTCTTCTGCATGTGGCTGTCCAATTTTCCCAGTACCATTTGTTGAAGAGACTGTCTTTTTTCCATTGGACATTCTTTCCTGCTTTGTCAAAGATGAGTTGACCAGAGAGTTGAGTGTCCATTTCTGGGCTCTCTATTCTGTTCCTTTGATGTATGTGTCTGTTTTTGTGCCAGTACTATACTGTCTTGATGATGACAGCTTTGTAATAGAGCTGGAAGTCCGGAATTGTGATGCCGCCAGCTTTGCTTTTCTTTTTCAAGATTCCTCTGGCTATTTGGTGTCTCTTCTGGTTCCATACAAATTTGAGGATTATTTGTTCCATTTCTTTGAAAAAGGTGGATTGTATTTTGATGGGGATTGCATTGAATATGTAGATTGCTCTAGGTAGCCCTGGCATCCTCTCAATGTTTTTCTTCCAACCCATGAGCATGGACCGTTTTTCCATTTCTTTGTGTCTTCAATTTCTTTCATGAGTATTTTATAGTTTTCTGAGTACAGATCCTTTGCCTCCTTGGTTAAATTTATTCCTAGGTATCTTACGGTTTTGGGTGAATTGTAAATGGGATCGACTTCTTGATTTGTCTCTCCTCTGTCTTGGTGTTGGTGTATAGGAATGCCACTGATTTCTGGGCATTGATTTTATATCCTGCTACTTTACTGAATTCCTGTATGAGTTCTAGCAGTTTTCGGGTGGAGTCTTTTGGGTTTTCCACATACAGTATCATATCATCTGCAAAGAGGGAGAGTTTGACTTCCTCTTTGCCGATTTGGATGCCTTTGATTTCTTTTTGTTTTCTGATTGCTGTGGCTAGGACTATGTTGAATAGCTAATTGAATACTATGTTGAATAGCAGTGGTGAGAGTGGAAATCCATGCCGCATTCCTGACTTTAGGGGAAATGCTCTCAGCTTTTCCCCATTGAGAATGATATTCGCTGTAGGTTTTTCATAGATGGCTTTTATGATATTGAGGTATGTACCCTCTATCCCTATACTCTGAAGAGTTTTGATAAAGAAAGGATGCTGTACTTTGTCAAATGCTTTTTCTGCATCTATTGAGAGGATCATATGATTCTTGTTCTTTCTTTTGTTAATGTATTGTATCACGTTGATTGATTTGCGGATGTTGAACCAGCCTTGCAGCCCAGGGATAAATCCCACTTGGTCATGGTGAATTATCCTTTTAATGTACTGTTAGATCCTATTGGCTCGTATTTTGGTGAGATTTTTGGATCCATGTTCATCAAGGATATTGGTCTGTAATTCTCCTTCTGGATGGGTTCTTTCTCTCGTTTTGGGATCAAGGCAATGTTCACCTCATAAAATGAGTTTGGAAGTTTTCCTTCCATTTCTATTTTTTGGAACAATTTCAGGAGAATAGGTATTAATTCTTCTTCAAATGTCTGATAGAATTCCCCTGGGAAGCCATCTGGCCCTGGGCTTTTGTTTGTTGGGAGATTTTTGATGACTGCTTCAATTTCCTTAGTGGTTATTGGTCTGTTCAGGTTTTCTATTTTTTCCTGGTTCAATTTTGGTAGTTGACACATCTCTAGAAATGCACCCATTTCTTCCAGGTATTCTAATTTGCTGGCGTAGATTTGCTCATAATATGTTCTTATAATTGTTTGTATTTCTTTGGTGTTGGTTGTGATCTCTCCTCTTTCATTCATGATTTTGTTCATTTGGCTCATTTCTCTTTTCTTTTTAATAAGTCTGGCCGGGGGTTTATCAATCTTGTGCATTCTTTCAAAGAACCAGCTCCTAGTTTGGTTGATCTGTTCTACTATTCTTTTGGTTTCTAGTTCATTGATTTCTGCTCTGATCTTTATTATTTCTCTTCTCTTGCTGGGTTTAGGCTTTATTTGCCTTTTTTTCTCTATCTCTTTTAGGTGTAGGGTTAGGTTGTGTATTTGAGACCTTCCTTGTTTCTTGAGACAGGCTTGTATTGCTCTATACTTTCCTCTCAGGACTGCCTTTGCTGTATCCCAAAGATTTTGAACAGTTGTGTTTACATTTTCGTTGGTTCCCATGAATTTTTTTAATTCTTCTTTAATTTCCTGGTTGACCCATTCATTCTTTAGTAGGATGCTCTTTGGCCTCCATGTATTTGAGTTCTTTCCGACTTTCCTCTTGTGATTGAGTTCTAGTTTGAAAGCACTGTGGTCTGAATACCCCAAACTTTTGGTACTGGTTGAGACCTGATTTGTGACCTAGGATGTGATCTATTCTGGAGAATGTTTCATGGGCACTAGAGAAGAATGTGTATTTCATTGCTTTGGGATGGAATGTTCCGAATTTATCTGTGAAGTCCCGTGTGTCGTTTAAAGTCTTTATTTCCTTGTTGATCTTTTGCTTAGAGGATCTGTCAATTTCAGTCAGGTGAGTGTTAAAGTCCCCCACTATTATTGTATTTTTGTTTATGTTTTTCTTTACTTTTGTTATTAATTGCCTTATATAATTGGCTGCTCCCATGTTAGGGGCATAGATATTTACAATTGTTAGATATTCTTGTTGGATAGAAACTTTAATTAGGATATAGTGTCCTTCCTCATCTCTTATTACAGTCTTTGTTTTAAAATCTAATTTGTTTGCTATAAGGATTGTCACCCCAGCTTTCTTTTGGTGTCCATTATCATGGTAAATGGTTTTACACCTCCTCACTTTCCATCTGGGGGTGTCCTTGGGTGTAAAATGAGTCTCTTGCAGATAGCATATTGATGGGTCTTGTTTTTTAATACAATCTGATAGCCTGTTTCTTTTGATAGGGGCATTTAGTCCATTTACATTCAGGGTAACTATTGAAAGATATGAATTTAGTGCCATGTATTGCCTGTTGGGTGACTGTTACTGTATATTGTCCATATTCCTTTCTGGTCTATGCTTGTTTTAGGCTCTGTCTTTGCTTAGAGGTCCCCTTTCAATATTTTTTGTAGGGCTGGTTTCATGTTAGCAAATTCCTTTAGTTTTTTTTGTCCTGGAAGATTTTTTCTCTCCTTCAATTTTCAATGACAGCCTAGCTGGATATAGTATTCTTGGCTGCATATTTTTCTCCTTTAGTGCTCTGAAGTTTTCATGCCAGTTCTTTCTGGCCTGCCAGGTCTCTGTGGATTGGTCTGTTGCCATTCTAATATTTCTACCATTATAGGTTACATATCTCTTCTCCCGAGCTGCTTTCAAGATTTTCTCTTTGTCTTTGAGACTTGTTTGTTTTACTATTAGATGTCAGGGTGTTGACCTATTTTTATTGAGTTTGAGAGGGTTTCTCTGTGCATCCTGGATTTTGATGCCTGTTTCCTTCCCCACATTAGGGAAGTTCTCTGCTATAATTTGCTCCAATATACCTTCTGCCACTCTCTCTCTTTCTTCTTCTTCTGGGATACCAATTTTTCTAATGTTTCATCTTATTATATCGCTTGTCTCAAATTCTGCCCTCGTGATCCTGTAGTTGTTTTTCTCTACTTCTTTATTTTCCATCATTTGGTCTTCTATATCACTGATTCTCTCTTCTGCCTCATATTTCCTAGCAGTTAGTGCCAACATTTTTTATTGCACCTCCTTAATAGCCTTTTTGATTTCGATTTGGTTAGTTTGTAGTTTTTTTATTTCTCCAGGAAGGGTTTCTCTAATAACTTCCATGCTTTTTTCAAGCCCAGCTAGTATCTTTAAGATCATGATTCTGCACTGTAGGTCCGACATCGTACTAATGTCTGTATTGATTAAGTCCCTGGCAGTGAAATTAAAAATTATCTTTGTGAAACTAATGAATTATGGTAAAAAAGCCATGAATTATATGTGCAGTATTCCCCTAGCGCTGGAGCTCTGCCATTCTCATTGATCAGTAAACTTGGTCTTGGTTGGCCGTTCTTGCTGATCTTCTGGGGGAGGGGCCTGTTGACGTGGTTCCCAAATGTCTTTGCAGGAGGTGGAATTGACCCACCGTTGTTGGTTTGGGCTAAGTAATCTGCTCCGGTTTGCTCTCGGGAGCTTTTCTTCCCTGCAAGCTTTCGGTATAGCTTTGGAGGAGGAGAGTAAAAATGGCAGCCTCCCAATCTCCGCCCTGGAGGAGCCGAGAACTCAGGGCCCTCCTCCTCACTGTGCCCCCAGAGAAAAGCAGTCAGTCACTCCCATCTCTCCAGTCTCCAGCCGCACTCCATGCTCACCTGGCCTGTGACCAAGCATTTGTATCTCTGGCACCCGACTTGGTGTGGAGTCTCCAAACCCAGCAGATCCCTGTGGTGTGCTCCTGCACTGCTCCTCCTGGGGGAGGAAGAGGAGTCTCCCCGGATCTACTGCTTGTTGGATCCCCGCTGGAAGAGCAGTGGCTCAAATGCAGTGGATCTTGGTTTATTGCAAACCTGAGCTGAGAGCCTGTGCCTCAGCTCCGTCTCTGCAGCCGGCTTCCCTGCTCCAGTACCTGGGAACTCTGTCACAGTCAGGCAGCCCCGGTCTTTCTGTGACCCCAAGGGTTCTGAGACCACAGTGTCCCAGCGAGGATTCCACTCCCCGCTTAGTCACTAGAGCGACGTCCCTCAGCGGAGCCGACTTCTGAAAGTTCTGATTTTGTGCTCTGGGGCTCTATCACTTGCCAGAAGTTGTCAACGGAGGCCCTCTCCCCTGCCGTCTGTCCTCCCAAATATGGCCTCAGATTCACTTCTCCGCACATCCTACCTTCCAGAAAGAGGTCGCTTTTCTGTTCAGAGGGTTGTTGCTATTCTTTTTTTTTGATCTCCTGTTGAGTTTGTAGGTGTTCAGAATGGTTTGATCCCTATCCAGCTGAATTCCTGAGACCAGATGAAATCCAGGTCTCCTACTCCTCTGCCATCTTGCATCGCCCCCTCCTCCCAGGTTTTGATCTCCTAATTGGTACTTTCTTATAATTTCTCTTTGTTGAAGTTCTCACTGTGTTTACCCATTCTCTTGAGTTTGGTCAGCACCTTTATGAATAGTACTTTGAACACTTTACATATAAATGACTCATTTCTGTTTCATTAAGGTTTTTTTCCCTGAGGCTTTATCTTGTTCTTTCCTGTTTCTTCATTTTGCTTGACTCTGTGTTGATTTCTACACATTAGATGACAGCCACTTCTCCTAGTCTTTAAGGGTTGACCTTGTGTAGGAAATGAAACTTATCATTTAACCCTGTCCTTGCTCTTGGTTGTCTCTCAAATCTTTATAATTGTCCAAGCAGCCTACTTTATTTTTAATATCTCTCAGTGGTTGAGAGTGTGTCAAGACCAGTCAGTATCCAAAAGGGGAGGAACTCAGTCAGCACCTAGATTTAGGCTGATCAGAAGCCAGACTCTCAGACAACAGATTTTTAAGAATAAAAATATACATAGTCTTGTGGACCACAAACATAAGCCCCACTGGCCACCAGACCCAGGCTTTCTGAATGTGTTCCCTGCCTGTGTGGCAGTCACAGAAAGCAAGGCTCTAGATGAGTGTATAAGCTTCACTCTTGGAGATACTAGGGAGCTTTCATGAGGCAGAAAGAGAGCACAAAAATGGCACCCCCCTGACCTACATTCTCTGAGATACCTCATAGCCCCTAGATATGTGCCAAATCTGAAACCTGCCCCTAGGGTCAAAGCTCCAGGAAAAGCAAGTAGGCCTCTTTCACAGAAAGTTTGGAATGCTGTCTTTGTAGGGCCCTAAGGACGGTAGCCTGCCAAGAACTGTCTCTCCAATTGTTACAGTCCCATAGAACGCAGGAAAACAATTCCCCCTGACCACCAGAGTCAGGCAATCCAAGGGCAAGGGCAAACCCTGGGTGGCAGCCACAAAAACTGGAGCACCAGACATAAAAACTGGGGCACCAGACATGTTTAAGAGCTCCCTTCTGAGAGATAGTGACACTTCGGAGTGCAGCAAAAAGAGTGCAAAGACTGTGCCTGCCCTCCAAGGTTTCAGGAAAGGTTTACAGTCAGCCCTTAGATAAGTGTTTAATTAGAAGCTTGCTCCTCAGGATATAGCTATGATGATTAGCTAATAGGCCTCTCTCTGGAAAGATTGAGTTCCTGGATCTGTTGCCTCTTGCTGTTCCCTGAAGGTTGTAGCTATTTAAGAATTCTTTCTCAGTTAATTACAGTCCTGTGGGACCTGTGAACATAGCCCCACTGGCCACGAGAGCCAGGCAATGTAGGGACATTTCCTAGCAGTATACACAAAAATCTGGGCACCAGAAAAATGTATAAGTTCCTTTCTCAAAGACACTGACAAGCCAGAATGAGGCAGAGGGAGAGTATAAAGATTGTATCTACTGGCCTCCATTCCCTGAAACTCCCTCCATAGGCACTTATAAGTATGTCAAACCAGAAGCCTGTCCCTCATGCCAAAGTCCCTGGACATGCAACTAGGCTTCTTTCTCAGAAAGACTGAGGGTATATTTCATTCTGCTAATTTTGCAGTGCCCCAGGAGCAATAGTCTGCCAAAAGCCATCTCTGATTATTACAGTGCCATGGGACCTAGGAACGCAAGCTTCCCTGACTTTCAAAGCCAGGTGATCAAGAGATGTCCCCAGGGTGGCATCTATAAAAATTGGGTAATAGGATATAAATACTGGGATATCAGACATCTGTAGAAGTTCCCCTCCAGGAGACATTGGTGCTCTGAAGCATGGCTCAGTAAGAGTGTAAGGATGGTACACACTGGCTGGGGTGAGGCAAAGGGGGAGTGCAAAGATGGCACCCTACAAAAATAGGAAAAAAGAGGGGAAAAGATGACACCAGTGGCACTTATCCCTGGAGAGTATCCCAGTAAGCACCTGTCCCTCAAACCAATGTCTTAAAAATAGCAAAGAATCTCTTTTACATAAAGTCTGGGCATTTTCACCCCACTTTTCACCCTTCAAAGGGCTGTTTCTGTTCTGTGCTGCACATGAGCATTTTATTTTATTTTATTTTATTTTATTTTATTTATTTTATTATTTTATTTATTTTTATGTAGGCTCCATGCCCAGCATGGAGCCCAATGTGGGGTTTGAACTCATGACCCTGAGATTCAGACCTGAGCTGAGATCAAGAGTCAGACATTTAACTGACTGAGCAACCCAAGCACCCTTGCACGTGGGCTTTTTAAGAGTCATCTCTCAGTTCACCACCACCCCACAGTTCTCATGGGTGTGAGTTCCATTGGTATTCAAAGACATATGTTTTAGAGACTTGTCTCTTAGATGTTAGTATTAATACTTGGGGTGCTTTATGTGGGTCATCACACAGGGGATGGGCTTTTTAACAAGCCCCCTTTATGGCAAGATTATATCTCAGTCTTTTTAAAACTACTTTGATGTTTCCTTGCCATTTGCCTGATGTGAAGGGATTGCTCCACTAGTTTTTAGTTTCTTTTCAGAGGAAATTGTCTCATATTTAGCTGTACATTTGATGCATCTGTGGGAGGAAGTAGGTTAGGATCTTCCTACATCACCATTTTGAACTGGAACCTTCTACTTAAAAAAAAACCAACAACCTCATTTATCATATTTTGACATCCTGGTCTGTTAATTCCAGTATGAATGGTTTTTTTTTTTTTTTTTTTTCTGTTAAGACCTGGCATGAATGTGTCTTTTCATTGACTGGTTATTTGTTGATATGTTGATCAAGTTAAGACTTAGTTTTTGGTTTGGTTAGGTTGATATATTTCAGTATTGTTTTTGTCCTGGAATGTAGCCATTATTTCCTGGGACACACTTAAGCATGGCCATTCTGGAATCCCCACTTAATGCACAGTGCTTGCACCAAAGTATCTCGACTCTGACTGAGTCGGAATTACTGTATCTTTCCATCATTGTAGCATCTTTGAAATCTATGCTTTGCATTCTTTTTTCCCAATAGGTGTTCTCCACCAGTTCTCCCAGAGTCTCACTCTGCACCAGGGCAACTTCAGATTAGAACAAGGACCCAAATGTATCTTGACTCAGATCTTTGGGTATTCTTTCTCAGAGGTTCCTTCCTCTTCAATATCTTCTCTACCATCCCAGCTGCCTTACAAGCTCAAAGTTTTGATTTCTATTTTTTCCACCCACTGAGATTGCTAATATCTGCTTGAGTTCTATTTTTCTGTGTCTCCAATTGAAAATGCATTTTGGATACAGCCAGTGAATATAAGCTCAATTGTGTTTTTCCCTTCTTTCAAAGATTGTAGCTTTGCATTGATTGATGCCATCAAATGTCAAAATGTTCTATATATTTCTTCCAGCTTTTGTAGTTATTTAAAAGGGGAGAATGTGGAGGGGGCGGAGGAAGATGGCGGAGGAGTAGGAGACCTGGATTTCGTCTGGTCTCAGGAATTCAGCTGAGTAGGGATCAAACCATTCTGAACACCTACGAACTCAACAGGAGATCAAAGAAGAGAGTAGCAACAACTCTCTGAACAGAAAACCAACCACTTACTGGAAGGTAGGATGTGCAGAGGAGTGAATCCGAGGCAATATTCGGGAGGATAGATGGCGGGGGAGGGGGGTTCTGTGGGCCGCTTCTGGCAAGTGATAGAGCCGCAGAGCACAAAATCAGAACTTTTAGAAGTCCACTCCGCTGAGGGACGTCGCTCCAGTGGCTAAGCTGGGGTGGAACCCTCACGGGACAGTGTGGTCTCAGGAACCTCGGGGTCACAGAAACACCGGGGGTGCCTGAGTGCAGCAGAGCTCCCAGGTATCAGAGCGGGAAAGCCGGCTGCAGAGACGGAGCCGAGGCACGGGCTCTCAGCTCCGGGTTGCCGTAAACCATGATCCGCAGCCCAGTCGGACCACTGCTCCTCCAGCAGGGACGCAAAAAGCGGCAGAGCCGGGGAGACTCTCCTTCCTCCCACAGGAGGAGCGACTCGGCAGCGCACGGCAGGGATCTGCTGGGTTTGGAGACTCCACACGGGGTCGGGTGCCAGAGATAGAAATGCTCAGTCACAGGCCGGGTGAGCACTGAGTGTGGCTGGAGACTGGGGAGATGGGAGTGATTGACTGCTTTTCTCTGGGGGCGCACTGAGGAGCGGGGCCCCGAGTTCTCAGCTCCTCCAGGTGGAGATTGGGAGGCCACCATCTTCACCCTGGTCCTCCAAAGCTGTAGCAGAGCTTGCAGGTAACAAAAGCTCCTGAGAGCAAACCCGAGCAGCTTGCTTAGCCCAGACCAACAAGGGCGGGGAGATTCTGCCTCCAGCAAAGACATTTGGAAACCATGGCAACAGGCCCCTCCCCCAGAAGATCAGCACAAACAGCCAGCAAGCCAAGACCAAGTTTACCGATCAAGGAGAACGGGAGAACTCCAGTGTTAGGGAAATACTGCACATAGAATTCATGGCTTTTTTTACCATGATTCATTAGTTTTTCAAAGTTAATTTTTTTAAATGTTTTTTTTGAATTTTTCTTTTTCCCTTTTTCAATCAATATCTGTCCCTTTTTTAAAAAAAACATTTTTTATTTTTCATTTTTGAGTCATATTTTATCCCTTTATAGTAGTTACCCTTATTTTTGGCATATATATATAAGTTGTTCTCTCTTTCAAATTTTGAGATACAGTTTCTTCTAACAGATCAAACTATACCCTTAATCACTAGTGTATGGCTTTGTTCTAGTCTCCTGCCTGATCACATTCTCTCCTTTTTTTTTTAATAAATCTTCTTTCTTTTTTCAAACAACTTCTTATCTTATAAATTACTTTTAGAAAATATTTTATAATTTTCATCTTTACAGTCATCTTCCATCCCTTCATTGTATCAACCCTTATTTTGTACATATGTAAGTCTTTCTTCCTTTAAAATTTTAGGAGACACTTTTTTCTAACCAACAAAAATATGCCCAAAATCTAGTGTGTGGCACTGATCTATGCACTAGCCTGATCATATTTGATCATATTCGGTTTTTTGGAATTGTCCTGTTTTTGTTTTTAATTTTTTCTTTTTGTTTTTTTTTTCTCTTTCTTTTTTCTTTCTTTCCCTTTCTTTTCTCCTGGTTTCAGGTCTTTTCTGATTTGTATAGAGTATATTTGCTGGGGATGTTGTGAACCTGTTAGCATTTTGTTCTCTCATTCATCTATTCTCCTCTGGACAAAATGAAGAGACGAAAAAAATCACCTCAGGAAAAAGAACAAGATGTAGTACTGTCAGCCAGGGACCTCCTCAATACGGACATTAGTACAATGTTGGACCTAGAGTTCAGAATCATGATTTTAAAGATACTAGCTGGGCTTGAAAAAAGCGTGGAAGTTATTAGAGAAACCCTTTCTGGAGAAATAAAAGAACTAAAATCTAACCAAGTTGAAAACAAAAGGCTATTAATGAGGTGCAATCAAAAATGGGGGTACTAACTGCTAGGATAAATGAGGCAGAAGAGAGAATCAGTGATATAGAAGACCAAATGATGGAAAATAAAGAGGTTGAAAAAGAGAGAAACAACTACAGGTCACGAGGGCAGAATTCGAGAGATAAGTGATACGATAAGGCAAAACATTAGAATAATTGGGATCCCAGAAGAAGAGGAAAGAGAGAGAGGGGCAGAAGGTATATTGGAGCAAATAATAGCAGAGAACTTCCCTAATGTGGAGAAGGAAACAGGCATCAAAATCCAGGAGGCACAGAGAACCCCTCTCAAAATCAATAAAAATAGGTCAACCCCCCGACATCTAATAGTAAAACTGACGAGTCTCAGAGACAGAGAGAAAATCCTGAAAGCAGCTTGGGAGAAGAGATATGTAACCTACAATGGTAGAAATATTAGATTGGCAACAGACCTATCCACAGAGACCTGGCAGGCCAGAAAGAACTGGCATGATATCTTCAGAGCACTAAATGAGAAAAATATGCAGCCAAGAATACTATATCCAGCTAGGCTCTCATTAAAAATAGAAGGAGAGATAAAAAGCTTCCAGGACAAACAAACTTAAAGGAATTTGCAAACACAAACCAGCCCTCCAAGAGATATTGAAAGGGGTCCTCTAAGCAAAGAGAGAGACTAAAAGCAGCACAGATCAGAAAGGAACACAGAAAATATACAGTAACAATCACCTTACAGGCAATACAATGGCACTAAATTCATACTTTCAGTAGTTACCCTGAATGTAAATGGGCTAAATGCCCTAATCAAAAGACACAGGCTATCAGACTGGATTAAAAATCAAGACCCATCAATATGCTGTCTGCAAGAGACTCATTTTAGACCCAAAGACACCCCCACTTTGAAAGTGAGTAGGTGGAAAAACTTTTACCATGCTAATGACACCAAAAGAAAGCTGGGGTGGCAATTCTTATATCAGACAAATTAGATTTTAAAACAAAGACTGTAATAAGAGATGAAGAAGGACACTACTTAAAGGATCTATCCAACAAGAAGATCTAACAATTGTAAATATCTATGCCCCTAACATGGGAGCAGCCAATTATATAAGGCAATTAATAACAAAAGTGAAGACAAACAAAAGCCCAGGGCCAGATGGCTTCCCAGGGGAATTCTATCAGACATTTAAAGAAGAATTAATACCTATTCTCCTGAAACTGTTCCAAAAAATAGAAATGGAAGGAGAACGTCCAAACTCATTTTATGAGGTGAGCATTACCTTGATCCCAAACCAGACAAAGACCCCATCAAAAAGGAGAATTACAGACCAATATCCTTGATGAACATGGATGCAAAAATTCTCACCAAAATACTAGCCAATAGGATCCAACAGTACATTAAAAGGATTATTCACCATGACCAAGTGGGATTTATCCCTGGGCTGCAAGGTTGGTTCAATATCCGCAAATCAATCAACGTGAGACAATACATTAACAAAAGAAAGAACAAGAATCATATGATCCTCTCAATAGATGCAGAAAAAGCATTTGACAAAGTACAGCATCCTTTCTTGATCAAAACTCTTCAGAGTATAGGGATAGAGGGTACATACCTCAATATCATAAAAGCCATCTATGAAAAACCTAGAGCGAATATCATTCTCAATGGGGAAAGGCTGAGAGCTTTTCCCCTAAGGTCAGGAATGCGGCAGGGATGTCCAGTATCAGCACTGCTATTCAACATAGTATTAGAAGTCCTAGCCACAGCAATCAGACAACAAAAAGAAATCAAAGGCATCCAAATCGGCAAAGAGGAAGTCAAACTCTCTCTTTGCAGATGATATGATACTGTATGTGGAAAACCCAAAAGATTCCCCCCCAAAACTGCTAGAACTCATACAGGAATTCAGTCAAGTAGCAGGATATAAAAATCAATGCACAGAAATCAGTGGCATTCCTATACACCAACAACAAGGCAGAAGAGAGACAAATCAAGGAGTCGATCCCATTTACAATTCACCCAAAACCATAAGATACCTAGGAATAAATTTAACCAAAGAGGTAAAGGATTTGTACTCAGAAAACTATAAAATACTCATGAAAGAAATTGAAGAAGACACAAAGAAATGGAAAAACGTTCCATGCTCATGGATTGGAAGAACAAACATTGTGAAGATGTTAAGGCTACCTAGAGCAATCTACACATTCAATGCAATCCCCATCCAAATACCATCCACTTTTTTCCAAGAAATGGAACACATAATCCTCAAATTTGTATGGAACCAGAAGAGATCCCGAATAGCCAGAGGAATGTTGAAAAAGAAAAGCAAAGCTAGCGGCATCACATTCCCTGACTTCCAGCTCTATTACAAAGCTGTCATCATCAAGACAGTATGGTACTGGCACAAAAACAGACACATAGATCAATGGAACAGAATAGAGAGCCCAGAAATGGACCCTCAGCTCTATGATCAACTTATCTTTGACAAAGCAAGAAAGAATGTCCAATGGCAAAAAGACAGTCTCTTCAACAAATGGTGTTGGGAAAATTGGACAGCCACATGCAGAAGAATGAAACTGGACCATTTCCTTACACCACACACAAAAATAGACTCCAAATAGTTGAAAGACCTTAACGTGAGACAGGAGTCCATCAAAATCCTAAAGGAGAACACGGATAGCAATCTCTTCGACCTCAGCTGCAGCAACTTCTTCCTAGAAACATCGCCAAACGCAAGGGAAGCGAGGGCAAAAATGAACTATTGGGATTTCATCAAGATAAAAAGCTTTTGCTCAGCAAAAGAAACAGTCCACAAAACCAAAGACAACCGACAGAATGGGAGAAAATATTTGCAAATGACATATCAGATAAAGGGCTAGTATCCAAAATCTATAAAAACTTATCAAACTGAATATCCAAAGCACAAATAATCCAATCAGGAAATGGGCAGAAGACATGAACAGAGATTATTCCAAAGAAGCCCATCCAGATGGCCAACAGACACCAGAAAATGTGCTCAACATCGCTCGGCATCAGGGAAATCCAAATCAAAACCTCGATGAGATACCACCTCACACCAGTCAGAATGGCAAAAATTAACAAGTCAGGAAACGACAGATGTTGGTGGGGATGTGGAGTAAGGGGAACCCTCCTACACTGTTGGTGGGAATGCGAGCTGGTGCAACCACTCTGGCAAACAGTATGGAGGTTCCTCCAGCAGTTGAAAATAGAGCTACCATAGGATCCAGCAATTGCACTACTGGGTATTTACCACAAAGATACAAATATAGGGATCCAAAGGGGTATGTGCACCCCAATGTTTATAGCAGCAATGTCCACAATACCCAAACTGTGGAAAGAGCCAAGATGTCCATCGACAGATGAATGGATAAAGAAGAAGTGGTATATATACAGAATGGAATATTATGCAGCCATCAAAAGGAATGAGATCTTGCCATTTGCAACGATGTGGATGGAACTGGAGGGTGTTATGCTGAGTGAAATATGTCAGTCAGAGAAAGACATGTATCATATGACCTCACTGATATGAGGAATTCTTAATCTCAGGAACCAAACTGAGTGTTGTTGGAGTTGTGGGGGGTTGGAGGGATGGGGTGGCTGGGTGATAGACATTGGGTAGGGTATGTGCTATGGTGAACGCTGTGAATTGTGCAAGACTGTTGAATCACATATCTGTACTTCTGAAACAAATAATGCAACATATGGTAAGAAAAAAGAAACAGAAGAAGATAGGAGGGGAAGAATGAAGGGGAGTAAGTCGGACGGGGAGATGAAACATGAGAGACGTTAGATTCTGAAAAACAAACTGAGGGTTCTAGAGGGGAGGAGGTTAGGGGGTTGGGTTAGCCTGGTGATGGGTATTAAAGAGGGCACATTCTGCGTGGAGTACTGGGTGTTATGCACAAACAATGAATCATGGAACACTACATCAAAAACTAATGATGTAATATATGGTGATTAACATAACAATAAAAAAAAAGAGTGGTGAGAGTGGATAACCTTGTCTTGTTCCTCACCATAGACAAAAGCTCCCAGTTTTCCCCATGGAGAATGATATTAGCTGTGGGTTTTTCATATATGGCCTTTATTATGTTGAGTTATGTTCCCTCTAAACCTACTTTGTTGAGGGTTTTTATCAAGAATGGATGCTGTATTTTTTCAAGTGCTTTTTGTCTATCTATTGACAGGATCATATGGTTCTTATCTTTTCTTTTATTAATGTGGTGTATCACATTGATTGATTTGCAAATATTTAACCACACTTGAAGCCCAGGAATAAATCCCACTTGATTATGGTGAGTGATTCTTTTAATGAACTGTTGGATTTGATTTGCTAGTATTTTGTTGAGAATTTTCACATTCATATTCATTATGGATATTTTCATATTTCTCTTTTTTAGTGGAGTCTTTGGTTTTGGAATCAGGGTAATGCTGGCCTCATAGAACGAGTTTGGAAGTTTTCCTTCATTTCTATATTTTGGAATAGTTTAAAAGAGTAGGCATTAACTTTTCTTTAAATGTTTGGTAGCTTTCCTCTGGGAAGCCATCTGTCCCTAGGCTTTGGTTTTGGGAGATTTTTATTCTTCTGATACAATTTCTGCACTGATCATTTGTCAATTCAAGTTTTCTATTTCTTCCTGTTTTAGTTTTGGTAATTTATATGTTTCTAGGAATTTATCTATTTCTTTAAGATTGTCCAGTTTGTTGGTGTATAATTTTTCAAAATATTTTCTTATAATTATTTGTATTTCTTTGGTGTTGGTTGTTATTTCTTTTTTCTCATTTGTGATTTTTTTGAGTCATTTCTCTTTTCTTTTTGATGAATCTGCCTGGGGTTTATCGATGTTATTAGTTCTTTCAAAGAACTAGCTCCTGGTTTTATTGCCTTGTTTACTGGGTTTGTTTGTTTGTTTCTATATCATTTATTTCTGCTCTAATCTTTATTATTTCCCATCTGCTGCTTTTAGGTCTCATTTGTTTTTGTTCTAGCTCCTTTGGGGTAAGGTTAACTTGTTTTTTGAGATTTTTTTCTTGGTTCTTGAAGTAGGCCTGTATTGTTACATACTTGCCTACTATGACTACATTTTGCTGCATCCCAAAGTTTTGGACCATCATGTTTTCATTTTCATTTATTTCCATGTACTTCTTGATTTCTTTTTTTATTTCCTGGTTGAGCCATTCATGGTTTAGTAGCATATTGTTATTTCTTCTCTCATTCTCTCTACAGGGGTTTCATTTTAGACTTAAAGACACCTGAAGTTTGAAAGTGAGAGGATGGAGAAATAATCACATAAATGGATGTCAAAAGAAAGCTGGAGTAGCAATACATATATCAGACAAACTAGACTTTAAAACAAAGACTGTAACAAGAGACAAAAAAGGACACTATATGATAATAAAGGGGATAATGCATCAAGAAAATATAATAATTGTAAATATTTGTGCATCCAACATGGAGCACACAAATATACAAAGCATAAATAAAGTGATTGATACTAATACAATATTAGTAGGGGACATTAACACCCTGTTTACATCAATGGATAGATCACCTAAACAGAAAATCAACATGGAAACAATGGCTTTGAATGACACACTGGAAAAGATGGATTTAACAGATATATTCAGATATATATATCTAAAGTTCCATTCTGAAACAAGAGAATAAATATTCTTTTCAAGTGCACATGGAACATTCTCCAGAACAGATCACATATTAGGTCACAAAACAAGCCTCAACAAATTCAAAAAAAGCAAAGTCATACCATGCATCTTTTCTGACCACAGCCCTATGAAACTAGAAATCAACCAACACAGGAAAATCTGGAAAGACCACAAATACATGGTAGTTAAATAACATACTACTAATCAATAAATGGGACAACCGGGAAATAAAAGAAGAAATCAAAATTACATGGAAACAAATGAAAATGAAAACATAATTGCCCAAAACCTTTGGGATGCAGCAAAAAGTTGTTCTAAGAGGGAAGTTTATAGCAGTACAAGCCTACCTCAAGAAGAAAGAAAAATCTTAAATAAACAACCTAACTTTACACCTAAAGGAGCTAGAAAAAGAACAACAAAGAAAATCTAAAACCAGCAGAAAAAGTAAATAATAAAGATTAGAGCAGAAATAAATGATCCAGAAACTAAAGTGATTCTTAGAAAAATCAGTAAAATTGATAAACCTCTAGACAGACTTACCAAGAAAAAAAGAGAAAGGACTCAAATAAATAAAATCATAAATGAGAGAGGAGAAATAAAACCAAGCACCACAGAATTACAATTATAAGAGAATATTATGAAGCACTACATGCCAACAAATTGAACAATCTGGAAGAAATGGAGAAATTCCTAGAAACATATAAACTACCAAAACTAAGTCAGAAAGAAATAGAAAACTTGAATAGAAAAATAACCAACAAAGAAACCATATCAGTAATCAAAAAATTTCCAGCAAACAAAATTCCAGGACCTGAGGGCTTCACCTCTGTGCTTTTGGCAAAAAGTTGCACAAGACATCTAAAAGTCACTTGCTGAAGAGTGGTTTGTTCTAAGTGTCTGAGCACCCTTCCAGATTCATTCCCTTGTACTTCTCTGTGCCCTGGCAAGTTGAGTTTATTATCATCGTCTGGTCCTCCTTTGGGATTCAGACATTGGCAGAGGGCACCAGGAGAAAAAGCCTGGAATATTTGTTCAGTTCTTTGTACTGGGCTGTGGTTTTGAAAGTAGCTGAGATACTCTACCCCTAGCTTCATTCTCTGTCAGGTAGACCCTCATCAATTCCAGGAACCACTAATTCCTTCCCCTTGCAAACTAGGGTAACAACAACTGAATTTGCCAATATCTGGATGCTTTAGGAACTTTTGATAGTCATTCTACCCACACTTCTGCTACTAGCCCCTCTATTAACCAGTCACCCAGATCCTTAAACTTCACTATGGTATATAATTTGTGTGCTTAGAAGTAAAGGTGCTTTTTCATAGTCACTTTAAAATTTTTAAAAAATATGTTTAGAAGTAAAGGTGTTCTTTCATAGTCACTTTAGAATTTAAAAGGTTTTTCACTGCTGTATCCCTGCTTTCAAGTGAAGTTGAACAGTTCTAGATAGTTCAAAATGTGTTAGGGATAAGCATGTCTTAAAAGATGTTTTCTAACCCTAAATTTTATGACATTGGGTGCTTAATTTGTAGTATACTGCCTTCTGAGAACAAAATTTTGTGTTGAGGAGAGAAATGGTTGAGGTCATTATGAAATAAGAGAATCAGCATTTTAAACACTGTAAACATAAAAAGAACACTTTCTTTTGCCTGCTATTTGTAAAAGCTCTTTGGGAAGATCTTTTATGAAGGCCAGCTTTTTAAATGTAATTTACCTACATAGGTAGGTAGGTACCTTAGGGTCCTAAGATATTTATGTAACCTTCCGAAACTGTTTTTTGTCCATGTAAAGAATACATAAGACTCTTTATCAAACCTGAAATATAAACTTGTGAGCACTAAAAAAAAAAAAAGAAATCAACCTGTTAAATTCCACAAAATCTTCCCTTGGGAACTTTGACTGGTTTCCCTTTAATTTATAAATTAATTGGGGGAGAACTGGGATCTTTATAATATCTGTCTGCCAATTCATATACATGCTATTTCTCTACTTAAACCATTTTTAAAAAAGATTTTATTTATTTATTTGAGAGAGAGAGAGCATGAATGGGCAGGGTGTAGGGGGAGAGGGAGGAACAGGGGAGCCTGATGTGGGGCTCTATCCCAGGACCCTGGGATCATGACCTGAGCTGAAGGCAGATGTTTAACTGACTGAGCCACCCAGGTGCCAATAAACCATTTTTAATGTCTCTCAAAGTTTTATAATTTCTCATAGTATTTTTAAACATAATTCATTAAACTACTGGATACTTATTATTTTATGATTTGTTGTTAAAGATATATGTATATCTTTATATACATATATATGTATATATATAGTATATACTTTATAGTATAAGGTATATACTTTATATATAAGTATAAAAAATACTTTGAAAAGTATTTTTTAAATATACATTTTTATCAGGGTAAGCAATTTTTTTTCCTCATTTGCTAGGGATTTTTAATCATAAATGGCATTAAAGATCTGTGTAAATATACTTTTCATACTGAATACATTTTTTTGTACACAGACACAGAGTATATAAATTAAACATTTCTAGGACAGAAGGTTGTCACTGCTAGGTTCCTGGGAAGTAGACTCAGATAGAGCTTAGCATGTAGGATATTTATCTGGGAAAACCATTGGGATCAACACCTGTGGATGGAGGTGCAGGAAGCAAGATTGGGCCAAGAAGTCCAGTTGGGAGATGACCTGGAAGCAGCCTCGATTGGCCTTATGGGGCTCTAGAGCTAGGATGGTCACTGTTGTCCAACTTAGGACAGAGATGGCCAGGCCCTACTATAACAGGCTGGATCTGTCATTGGATGTGGGCTACCTGAGGGAGTGATGTCACCCTGGATGAGATGGCTCTGTGGATGAAGCAGTCTCTAAGAGGTTGACAGCTGGAAGAAGACTGTCTGCAGCCCCCACTCTTGAACTGGGCAGTGAATCCTTCATCAAAGGAAGCACATTTCAGTGAACAGGGGATGATTGGCTTAGCTAGAATGAGTCACTTCTATCACACAGAAGAGATCTGGATTGAAGTAGCATCCACTGAAACATCTGGTTTGAAAACTCAGTACTTTATTCTTTCTTTAACCTCAAAATGCTACATAGCATGGATCCACTCCTACCAGTGGAAAAGCAATCAGGTACTCTTTGTGGAGCAAAAGCATTATTTCTCTCAAGTCAGACACTTTAGAGTGCCATTAATAACTTACTTCTTATAAAGTGGCTAAGGAATATTTGGCTTGAAAGCTCAGCGGTTTGAGTTCACTGGAAATTAGGGCACACACAAGGACACACACACTTGTTATAGCAAAGTGGTTATGCCCTAAAATTATACACAAGTTCTAATATCCTACTCCAGGACTGTATTAATCCACATTGGAAGATAATGGCTGCACTACAGTTAAGTGGAAAACCAAAACATAACAACAGCAATGACAATAGTTGTCAAGGAATATTGAAAGTGTGGGTGTAGACCTGGATGGGAATCCCAGTTGGCTGGGGCAAGTTTCTTTAACTCTCTGAGCCTTTCTATTTCCTAACTCTATATAGTGAACAGTGAGATCACATGTATTAAAGTACAGGCTGCCTGATATCCAGGTGAAAGCCAACGTTTGATAAGCAGTAGTATGAGCCATGATACAATTATCAGCTATGACCACATCCTCCATATGGTAAAATATATAAATATGTATGCATAGAAAACCAGTTAACAGTGGTTATTGCTGGATGGGGAGATTATGGGTGACTTTACTTTTAATAAGTTTTTTGCTTAATTTTTCTTAGAATAAAGAGGTGGCACATTTGTATTCAGAAAGAGAAATAATTTAAGAAAATAAAATTAATACATGTTTTAAAAATCACACTATTTTCTATAGTGGATAAAGTCAACAAAATGGTCAATTTTGTGGCATGACTGCCCTGCCTCAGAAGGGAAAGGGCATTCAAGAGGGTAAATTTTGCTGTGAAATCCTGGAAAGGCTGGACTAGTTGATCTTGTTCTAGAACAGTGGTTAACAAAGATGTAGGAGATGGGTTAACAAAGTTTTTGGTCCCAAATCAAGTCATCAGGTAAACACATACTTTTTCCCCAAAGCATATCTAAATTCCAGCACCCAATTACCTCTCCCTTATTAAAGACTCAATTAAAATTATTCAAAGGAAGCTATCCCTTACCTATCACAGAAGAGGTCTGTCTCTGTTACGATCACTGAGGAGCTCTCCTGGTCACCTCATGCTCTCAGCTGTCCTCTGGAACTCTACACAGGAGGAGGTAATCACTATTCAGATGGAGCTGCCTCATTGTGTTGGGAATGCCCTGTGACCCTGTGGTAATGGGGATCATGAAGTCCTATATCCTAAAACTTTAACAAACTTGTATTCAAGAGCACCCCTCTGCCATGCATAAGCAACTTCACAAATGATGTTCTGTAGCTTGGAAGATACAAGTATACTCTGACTCAAAATGATGTTCCTGACCTTCTGTTATCCCAGCCTCCCTCCATGGGCAATCCATAATCATAACTTCACCTCTCCTTCTTTTTTTTTTTTTCTTTTTAAAATCCATGTGTATTTTTCTTTCGTCTAATTTTCCTTTTTTTTTCTTCTAAATTTAACAAAGTAAAACATGCTTTGTGCAAAAAGTGATTTGGTATAAAAATGCATAAAATTAAAGTTAATGATTCAACACTACCCCCATGCCCTCACATTTTTATTTAATTTATTAACACTTTGCTTCTAGTTATTATGATTAACCTCTGTTAATTTCTGGTAGTTATGATAAAAAGAGGGAATAACTCATCATGGAAGCATCTTCTCATGGTTAAGGTCTAACCACTCACCCTCCATATTTTGGATTTTTGCCACTCAGGACATCTAGAATGATACTTGTTCTGAAATGGAATAGAAACTGCAAAGACATGTCTGGGCTGTGGGGGAGGGAGGAGCATGTTAGAACCAACAACAGCCTCAATAAAGCAGCCAGATGGAGTCATAGTGGGCAGGCCTGGGGGTTTCTGAGCACCCTCCTTTGCTGACATGTTCTCCTTTGTTCTTTCTTTCCACACCAGGACTCTCATAGTGGCATGTCCTGAGTCTGTGGGGCTGGCAAAGCCCATAACCTTGGCATCCACATTCATGTTTACCAATATCTTCTCTGGAAATAGCTTTCTTTGAGAATTCAGCAATGCAAGTTAGATGAGTTTTCTTGAAATCACACCATCTCTGGAAGAGAAAGAAGAAGGAAATAAAGAGAACTGAAGTATGCCCAGACTGCTAATTTCTAACTGTCATGACCTTTGGACTCTCTTGTCCCCACCCACCTCTGGAGATCTCACCCCTCTGCTTAGTAAATTAAACAGGCATGAGCATAACAAGTATGAGCCCGCAACACATCCCTCAGCTGCAAGACACTATTTGGGTGACCCAAAGCCACCATCTTCACTGTGAAGGTACTTATCAGAGTCATTGTCTCCTTGGGTTGGAAGAGGGAAGCCCTTCACATCAGTGAACATGAGGCTGAGGCTGCAGAGGTGACCTACCTGACAGAGTCCCTGGTGGGTTGTGTTGAACTAGAATGAAACCACAGAGGATAAACTTCCATTGCTGTGATCCTCAGTGACATGAGGTGGGCAAAACAAAGGCTACTTCTGACAAAACCAAATTCACTGTGCCTGCACCAGGGTACATCCCTCTTTTTACCCCAAAACTGAGCTCAGCTGTTCTCAGCTGCAGGCTGAGCCCCATGTTCAACCTATGAGCCAAGCTGGACCTGAAGTTGAAGACACTATGCCCATTCATCTTACACCACACCTAGCACAGTCTCTCCAACTAGCAGGTCCATCTTCCAATAGCCCCAAACTCTGCTTCCTTCTGCCTGAGTTGCTGCTCCAGATTTCCTTCTCCAGCCTAAGATTCAAGTCTTCTTTAGAGTTGTACCCTCCTTCTTCTTATCTGGCCTCTTTTCAGAAATCAGAACCCTTTCCTAAAACCCAAGACAGTAGCAGGGCCAAAATTCAAGACAATATTCAAATCAAGAGGAACATTTCTCTGTGATACAAAATTGCATAAAAGCTAATGCTTCATAGCTCAAGTCTAGGGGGGTAGAGTTAAGAAGGGACTCCTGAGAGTCACAGCCACCCCCTCCCCATACAACCTGAAAAGCAAGGACCTGATCTTACTTGCCTTTGAGGCATAGAACCTCATGTCTTATCCAGGGTACATAAGCAACAGAAATAATTGCACTTGGTACCACATTACTCAGTCTTTGCTCTCATGCCATTCCTGGCTTTTTCCAATCACTGCTGTGTTTCTGTTGGCCTGCTCCACATATTGAGGCAAATGGCTGTGCCTACGAATGTGCTGTCCAAGCATCTTTCTAGTCCACTCTTCATCAATTGCCAAAAACAATAAATCTATGCCTTTTTTTCTAGCATCTCAATAAACCAGAGATATTTATGGAGTCCCCAAGCCCCAGTGAAGTACATTCTTATTAGGATAAGGACATGTTGTAGAGAGCAAGTGAGTGAGGGGTGCTGGGGAGGGGCTGGTGATGGGAGGTGTTAGGAAAGTCTTTTCAGAGCTGGATGGAGATGGCAGAATGAGCCCTGGAGGATGACCAGGTTGTAAGGAACAGAAGGCAGGCAGAAGTCAAGATGAAAGAGGGAAGGATGCTGGGTGTGTCCACACAGAAACTGACTTCTCCCAGGTCTTGTCCAGAGGCATCTGTTTGTCATGAAGCCATGGTTTTATTCATCCTTGATCTTTTAAGCACCTGGCAAATAGTTGGATCATAAGAACATTTGTTGGGTTCAATTCTAAGCCAATTAAAAGTGGTAAAAGCCCTTTTTTGCAAGATAATCACAACAAAGCAGATGACAAATGGTGAGCATCTGGAAATGAGGGCACTGCTGAATGGTGCATTTTGCTGGGAAGTCAAATGCAAATCAAGACCCTGGAAGCCTTCTGCTGTATTGCCCTTCAGTGAGCTATACAACTCAGCACCTTCATTCCTAAAGACTCTCAACCGCCGCCTCAAGACTTGACATTTTCCTCATTTATAGTTTGTGCACTTTGAGCGAGTAGTTTCTTGTTTCTCAGTACATGGCCTTGTTCTTGCTAGCCCAGTGTAGTTCACATCAAGACTGTAATTGACAGAATTCTGCAAGAACATGTACCTAGAAGCAGCTTCAAGAAGCACGCAGGTGTAAAAAGAAAAAATTCCACTTTCCTGCAGCAACTTCTGAGCAGATATTCAAACCCAACACTATCTTCCACAACTGCTTTCAACTGTGAACTGTGAGTGAACTCCCACCCAGCAAAATAGTTGCTTGAACACTGTACTAAGAGACTTAACCAATCTTCAGCCTGGCCTCTACCTGCACTGGGACAAGTCATGCTCAAGAAAACACAATGTTTGAGGCAAGGGGAGCAAAAGCAAAAATAAATGTTCATAGGGGAAAAAAAGGAGAGAGGAAAACCAAGAAACAGACTCTTACCTATAGAGAATAAACTGATGATTACCAGAAAGGAAATGGGTATGGGGATGGGTGAAATAGGTGATGGGGATTAAGAAGTGCACTTATTGTGATGAACACAGGGTAGTGTATGGAAGTGTTGAATCACTATATTGTACATCTGAAACTAAGAGTCACTGTATGTTAACTAACTGAAATTTAAATAAAAACTTTTTTAAAAAGAAAACACAATGTTCCCAAACTACAAAAATGTACCCTGTTCCTACTCACATTGCCAAACCCTTTTAAGTAATTTTCCACTTAACTCCTGTTTGCAATTATCCATTTCATCATAGTTCCCCCCACCCAGTCTCCTTTTTTTTCCCTTATTTTTCACTTCCCACAGCCCTTTTTTCTTCCTTCTCTGCTCTCTCTTTAAAACTCCAGTCCCCTTTAGGTCTTAGTTGGCACTGAGTTCAGTTTATATTGGAGTCTCTCTCCACTGTGGCAGTAGTCTGAACAAAATCTATCTTGCTGCCTTTAACAAGCTTCCAGTGCTGTTTTTCTTTGACACAGTCAGCCGAAGCTGGGGGGCCAGACCCTCACTGGTACTAACTAAAGATGCTTCCTGACCACTGAAACATGGGACTTGGTGTGACCACTCAGTTAAATCCACAGTGGCAGCCTTAACCCTCTGTTAGTATAACCATAATAAAACCACTTTCTTGGAACATAAACATTCCTGACACTTTTCTCTCAGAGCCACAGGGAAGCTGACTCCCTCACTGGTGTGGGAGCTCTCACCTGCCATGCAAACAACCCTAGCTCTTACTAGCTGACCCTTGTGGCTCCCAGTGTCTTCCATTTGTTCAGGGAAGCATTAGTGGTGGGTTAGGAGGCAGTCCGTCCCACCAAGCTTGTGATCAAGACCCAAGCTCTATACTGAACTGCAAACCACACCACTCAGAGCTACCACTGATTGAGGTCTGTGTGCCCTTCACTGTGGAGAATTCACACATCATTTATTTTCATTTGATTCTCTCCAACAAACCCATTTTACCAATGAGGAGACAAAAGAACCAGGGCATGGACAAGACAAGCTCATGTGTTTCAGGCTCCAAACATACGACATTGTCTAATGAACCACTAAGTCAGGGTAGTAAACTTTTGAATTAAAGAGTCACCAAGGATCAAAGCAGAAGGTAGGGAGAACTTGAAGAATGAGGCCCTTGGGCAAGGGCTGGCTCCTAGAGACCAGAGGCCACTGGGTTAGCAAGACAGAAAAGAAAGGTTGTCTGCCCAAACAGCTGGATAGGGGGTCTGCTGCTGACATGTGGCCCAGGATGGAGAGAAGGCAGGTGAAGAAAGGGCAGGACCTTCAGCAGCTGAAAAGCATCTCTAGGTTGAACCCAGGGCAGTCTGAAGCCAGACAAAGACCCTTGGGGCCCAAATATGGAAGCATCCTCCTCACACCTAAGTGCAGGGTGGAACTCATGGAAGTTGATGGTGTCAGTGAGAGTGAGCTGGCCATGGCCACAGCCCCTCTGGAAAGAAGAGAAGGCAGACACTGGCAGGACTGACATGTCTGGTATCCATTTCCATAGGTCTGCATTCAGGCACTGGAGCTTGGCTTTGCTTCAAGCAAGGTGTCCTAGAGAAAGAACCAGCCCAGGCACCAGGTGGTCAGGGCAGTCTGGGCAAGGTCTTTGCTACCTAAGAAAATCACTCTTGGGATGCCTGGGTGGCTCAGTCATTAAGCATGCCTTTGGCTCAGGTCATGGTCCCAGGGTCCTGGGATCGAGCCCCATATCAGGCTCCCTGCTCGGTGGGAGGCCTGCTTCTCCTTTTCCCACTCCCCATGCTTGTGTTCCCTCTCTTGCTGTGTTTCTCTCTGTCAAATAAATAACTCTTAAAAAAAGAAAAAAAAAGGAAATCACTCTTTTTTCTTAACTCATAAAAAATATTTTCCTCTAGATTTTTAATAATGTATTTTTATTTTTTTAATGGTGGTAAAATGCATATAACATAAAATTTACCATCTGAACCATTTTTAAGTCACTTCAGTGGCATTAAGTACATTTATGTTATTGTGCAGCCATCACAATCACCCATCTCCAGAATTGTTTTCAACTTCTCAAACTGAAACTCTATCCAATTAAACACTAACTCCCCATTACTCCCTTCCCCCTGAGTCCCTGGCAACTATCACTCTACTTTCTGTATCTATGAATTTAATTACTCTAGGTACCTCATAGAAGGTAGAATCAGGCAGTATGTCTTTTTGTGACTGCCTTATTTCACGTAGCATAATGTCCTCAATATTAAACCATATTGTAAAAAGTGTCAGAATTTCATTGCTTTTTAAGGCTAAATAATATTCCATTGTATGTGTATACCATATTTTGTTTATCCATTCATGTGTCAGTTGACACCTAGATTGTTTCCTCCTTTTGGGTATTGTGAATAGTGCTACTGTGAACATGGGAGTACAAATATCTCTTCAAGTCCCTGCTTTCAATTCTTTCAGGTATATACCCAGAAGTGAAATTGTTGGATCATATAATAAAACTATTTTTAATTTTTGAGGAACTTTTATACTGTTTTCCACAGTGACTGCACCCATTTTACATTCCCACAAGCTGCACAAGTGTTCCAATTTCTCCACATCTTTGCCTACACTTATGTTTTTTAATAATTGCTATCCTAAGAGGTGTAAATTTAAATCCCTAAGTTAAGAAAAGTAAGGATGTTCTTATGCTTAGGGCCAAATAACTCAGACATCAAAGTGTGGGGTGAATATAGCTGTCCCTTTCCCAGTACAGCAGGTACAGCCATTCATGCTCCTTACACATACACTTGCTCATGCATGTTTGACTTCCTGTCCCACTCTGAAAAGCCTAGGAGTCTACAACCCTTGTCATTGTGATCTTTGTATTTCTAGGTCCTAGTAAAGAGCATGTCACACAGCAGGAAACACTGGCAGTGGTGTGTTTCTAGAGTTCTTGATCTTAGACATGCTTTCCCTGGACATAACCAACTACCACCTCTGAATCAGCAATGTCGCCAAGCCCTTTCCATTCATACATTGGCTTTTCACACAGAGCAAAAAAACCCTTTATCTTCTTTTGCTAAATTGTCTCATGAGATTGGCTGTGGACTACTGGATGATACTCATTCCTGGTAATCAGCTCCACATCTGTCCTAAATCCCACATGGACACATAAATCCCCCCTTTTTTTAAAATAATTTTTTATTGCTATGTTAATCACGATACATTACATCATTAGTTTTTTGATGTAGTGTTCCATGATTCATTGTTTGTGCATAACACCCGGTGCTCCACGCAGAGTGTGCCCTCTTTAATACCTGTAACCAGGCTAACGCATCCCCCCACCCCCCTCCCCTCTAGAACCCTCAGTTTGTTCTTCAGGCCCATTGTCGCTAATAGTTCGTCTCCCCCTCCAACTTACTCCCCTTCATTTTTCCCCTCCTGCTATCTTCTTTTTCTTTTTTATCTTAACATATATTGCATTATTTGTTTCAGAAATACAGATCTGTGATTCATCAGTCTTGTACAATTCACAGCACTTACCATAGCACATACCCTCCCCAATGTCTATCACCCAACCACCCCATCCGTCCCACCCCCCACCACTCCAACAACACTCAGTTTGTTTCCTGAGATTAAGAATTCCTCATATCAGTGAGGTCATATGATACATGTCTTTCTCTGATTGACTTATTTCAATCAGCATAACACCCTCCAGTTCTATCCACGTCCTTGCAAATGGCAAGATCTCATTCTTTTGATGGCTGCATAATATTCCAGTGGGTATATATACCACCTCTTCTTTATCCATTCATCTGTCGATGGACATCTTGGCTCTTTCCACAGTTTGGCTATTGTGGACATTGCTGCTAGAAATATTGGGGTGCATGTACCCCTTCGGATCCCTATATTTGTATCTTTGTAGTAAATACCCAGTAGTGCAATTTCTGGATCGTATGGTAGCTCTATTTTCAACTGTTTGAGGAACCTCCATACTATTTTCCAGAGGGGTTGCAGCAGCTTGCATTCCCACCAACAGTGTAGGAGGGTTCCCCTTACTCCACATCTCCGCCAACATCTGTCGTTTCCTGACTTCTTAATTTTAGCCATTCTGACTGGTGTGAGGTGGTATCTCATTGAGGTTTTGATTTGGATTTCCCTGATGCTGAGTGATGTTGAGCACTTTTTCATGTGTCTGTGGCCATTTGGATGTCTTCTTTGGAATAATGTCTGTTCATGTCTTCTGCCCATTTCTTGATTTGGTTATTTGTTCTTTGGGTGTTGAGTTTGATAAATTCTTTATAGATTTTAGATACTAGCCCTTTATCTGATATGTCATTTGCAAATATTTTCTCCCATTCTGTCGGTTGTCTTTTGGTTTTGTGGACTGTTTCTTTTGCTGTGCAAAAGCTTTTTATCTTGATGAAATCCCGATAGTTCATTTTTGCCCTTGCTTCCCTTGCGTTTGGCGATGTTTCTAGGAAGAAGTTGCTGCGGCTGAGGTCGAAGAGGTGGCTACCTGTGTTCCCCTTTAGGATTTTGATGGACTCCTGTCTCACGTTTAGGTCTTTCAACCACTTGGAGTCTATTTTTGTGTGTGGGGTAAGGCAATGGTCCAGTTTCATTCTTCTGCATGTGGCTGTCCAATTTTCCCAGCACCATTTGTTGAAGAAACTGTCTTTCGCCATTGGACATTCTTTCCTGCTTTGTCAAAGATAAGTTAACCATAGAGTTGAGGGTCCATTTCTGGGCTCTCGATTCTGTTCCATTGATCTATGTGTCTGTTTTTGTGCCAGTACCATACTGTCTTGATGATGACAGCTTTGTAGTAGAGCTGGAAGTCCGGAATTGTGATGCCGCCAGCTTTGCTTTTCTTTTTCAAGATTCTTCTGGCTATTCGGGGTCTCTTCTGGTTCCATACAAATATGAGGATTATGTGTTCCATTTCTTTGAAAAAAGTGGATGGTATTTTGATGGGGATTGCATTGAATGTGTAGATTGCTCTAGGTAGCCTTGACATCTTCACAATGTTTGTTCTTCCAATCCATGAGCATGGAACGTTTTTCCATTTCTTTGTGTCTTCTTCAATTTCTTTCATGAGTATTTTATAGTTTACTGAGTACAGATCCTTTACCTCTTTGGTTAGATTTATTCCTAGGTATCTTATGGTTTTGGGTGAATTGTAAATGGGATCGACTCCTTGATTTGTCTCTCTTCTGTCTTGTTGGTGTATAGGAATGCCACTGATTTCTGTGCATTGATTTTATATCCTGCTACTTGACTGAATTTCTGTATGAGTTCTAGCAGTTTTGGGGGGGAATCTTTTGGGTTTTCCACATAAAGTATCATATCATCTGCAAAGAGTGAGAGTTTGACTTCCTCTTTGCCGATTTGGATGCCTTTGATTTCTTTTTGTTGTCTGATTCCTGTGGCTGGGACTTCTAATACTATGTTGAATAGCAGTGGTGATAATGGACATTCCTGCTGCGTTCCTGACCTTAGGGGAAAAGCTCTCAGCCTTTCCCCATTGAGAATGATATTCGCTGTAGGTTTTTCATAGATGGCTTTTACAATATTGAGGTATGTACCCTCTATCCCTATACTCTGAAGAGTTTTGATCAAGAAAGGATGCTGTACTTTGTCAAATGCTTTTTCTGCATCTATTGAGAGGATCATATGATTCTTGTTCTTTCTTTTGTTAATGTATTGTCTCACGTTGATTGATTTGCGGATGTTGAACCAACCTTGCAGCCCAGGGATAAATCCCACTTGGTCATGGTGAATAATCCTTTTAATGTACTGTTGGATCCTGTTGGCTAGTATTTGGGTGAGAATTTTTGGATCCATGTTCATCAAGGATATTGGTCTGTAATTCTCCTTTTGGATGGGGTCTTTGTCTGGTTTTGGGATCAAGGTAATGCTCACCTCATAAAATGAGTTTGGAAGTTTCCTTCCATTTCTATTTTTTGGAACAGTTTCAGGAGAATAGGTATTAATTCTTTTTTAAATGTCTGATAGAATTCCCCTGAGAAGCCATCTGGCCCTGGACTTTTGTTTGTTGTGAGATTTTTGATGACTACTTCAATTTCCTTACGGTTATAAGTCTGTTCAGGTTTTCTATTTCTTCCTGGTTCAGTTTTGGTAGTTGATACATCTCTAGGAATACACCCATTTCTTCCAGGTATTCTAATTTGCTGGCATAGACTTGCTCATAATATGTTCTTATAATTGTTTGTATTTCTTTGGTGTTGGTTGTGATCTCTTCTCTTTCATTCATGATTTTGTTGATTTGGGTCATTTCTCTTTTCTTTTTGATAAGTCTGGCCAGGGGTTTATCCATCTTGTTAATTCTTTCAAAGAACCAGCTCTTAGTTTTGTTGATCTGTTCTACTGTTCTTTTGGTTTCTAGTTCATTGATTTCTGCTCTGATCTTTATGATTTCTCTTCTCCTGCTGGGTTTAGGCTTTATTTGCTGTTCTTTCTCCAGCTCCTTTAGGTGTAGGGTTCGGTTGTGTATTTGAGACCTTTCTTGTTTCTTGAGAAAGGCTTGTATTGCTTTATACGTTCCTCTCAGGACTGCCTTTGCTGTATCCCAGAGATTTTGAACAGTTTTGTTTTCATTTTCACTGGTTTCCATGAATTTTTAAAATTCTTCTTTAATTTCCTGGTTGACCCATTCATTCCTTAGTAGGATGCTCTTTAGCCTCCATGTATTTGAGTTCTTTCCGACTTTCCTCTTGTGATTGAGTTCTAGTTTCAAAGCACTGTGGTCTGAAAATATGCACGGAATAATCCCAATCTTTTGGTACCGGTTGAGACCTGATTTGTGACCTAGGATGTGATCAGTTCTGAAGAATATTCCATGGGCACTAGAGAAGAATGTATTCCGTTGCTTTGGGATGGAATGTTCTGAATATATCTGTAAAGTCCATTTGGTCCAGTATTTCATTTAAAGTCTTTATTTCCTTGCTGATCTTTGCTTAGATGATCTGTCCATTTCTGTTAGGGGGGTGTTAAAGTTCCCCCCTACTATTGTATTGTTGTCAATGTGTTTCTCTGCTTTTGTTATTAATTGCCTTATATAATTTGCTGCTCCTATGTTAAGGGCATAGATATTTACAACTGTTAGATCTTCTTGTTGGATAGACCCTTTAAGTAGAATATAGTGTCCTTCTTCATCTCTTATTACAGTTTTTTTTTTTTAAATTGAATTTGTCTGGTATAAGGATTGCCACCCCAGCTTTCTTTTGGTGTCCATTAGCATGGGAAATTGTTTTCCACCCCCTCACTTTCAATCTGGGGGTGTCTTTGTGTCTAAAATGAGTCCCTTGCAGACAGCATATTGATTGGTCTTGTTTCTTAATCCAATCTGACAGCCTGTGTCTTTTGATTGGGGCATTTAGCCCATTTACATTCAGGGTAACTATTGAAAGATAGGAATTTAGTGTCATTGTATTGACTGTAAAGTGACTGTTACTGTATATTGTCTGTGTTCCTTTCTGATCTATGCTGCTTTTAGGCTCTCTTTTTGCTTAGAGGACCCCTTTCAATATTTCTTGGAGGGCTGGTTTCATGTTTGCAAATTCCTTTAGTTTTTGTTTGTCCTGGAAGCTTTTTATCTCTCCTTCTATTTTCAGTGACAGCCTAGCTGGATATAGTATTCTTGGCTGCATATTTTTCTCGTTTAGTGCTCTGAAGATATCATGCCAGTTCTTTCTGGCCTGCCAGGTCTCTGTGGATAGGTCTGTTGCCAATCTACTGTTTCTACCATTGTAGGTTACATATCTCTTCTCCCGAGCTGCATTCAGGATTTTCTCTTTGTCTCTGAGACTCGTAGGTTTTACTATTAGATGTCGGGGTGTTGACCTATTTTTATTGATTTTGAGAGGGGTTCTCTGTGCCTCCTCATTTTGATGCCTGTTTCCTTCCCCACATTAGGGAAGTTCTCTGCTATTATATGCTCCAATATACCTTTTGCCCCTCTCTCTTTTTCTTCTTCTTCTGGGATCCCCATTATTTTAATGTTGTTTCATCTTATCGTGTCGCTTATCTCTCACATTCTGCCCTCTTGATCCTATAGTTGTTTATGTCTCTTTTCCTCAGCCTTTTTATTTTCCATCATTTGGTCTTCTATATTGCTGATTCTCTCTTCTGCCTCATTTATCCTAGCAGTTAGTGCCCCCATTTTGATTGTACCTCATTAATAGCCTTTTTGATTTCGACTTCGTTAGATTTTAGTTCTTATATTTCTCCAGAAAGGATTTCTCTAATAACTTCCATGCTTTTTTCAAGCCCAGCTAGTATCTTTAAAGTCATGATTCTGAACTCTAGGTCCGATATTGTACTAATGTCCGTATTGAGTAGGTCCCTGGCAGACGGTACTACCTCTTGTTCTTTTTGCTGAGGTGATTTTTTTTCGTCTTGTCATTTTGTCCAGAGGAGAATAGATGGATGAGAGAACAAAATTCTCACAGGTTAAGAACCGCTCCAGGAAATATACTCTATACAAATCAGAAAAGACCTGAAACCAGGGAAGAAGAAAGGGAAAGAAAAAGGGAAAGAAAGAAAGAAAAGAAAGAAAGAAAGAAGAAAGAGAAAAAAAAATAAAAGGAAAAAGAAAAAGATAAAAACAGAACAAAAACAGAACAAAACAAAACAAAGAAAGGAATATGATCAAATATGATCAGGCTAGTGCATAGATCAGTGCCACGCACTAGATTTTGGGAGTATTTTGGTCTGTTAGAAGAACGTGCCTGCTAAAATTTTAAAGGAAGAAAGACATATGTACAAAATAAGGGTTGAAACAATGAAGGGATGGAAGATGACTGTGAAGATGAAAATTATAAAAGATTTTATAAAAGGAATTGATAAGATAAGAAGTTGTTTTTAAAAAGAGAGAAGATTTAAAAAAAAGAAAAAAGAAAAAAAAGGGAGAGAATGTGATCAGGCAAGAGACTAGAACAAAGCCATACACTAGTGATTTGGGTATATTTTGATCTGTTAGAAGAAACTGTATGTCAAAATTTTAAAGAGAGAACAACTTATATATATATGCCAAGAATAAGGGTAACTAATATGAAGGGATAAATATATGACTCAAAAATGAAAAATAAAAAATGTTTTTTAAAAAAGGGATTGATAAGATGTTGGTTGTAAAAGGGAAAAAGAAAAATTAAAAAAAAGAACAGGTAAAAAAATTAACTTTGTGAAACTAATGAATTATGGTAAAAAAGCCATGAATTCTATGTACAGTATTCCCCTAGCGCTGGAGTTCTTCCATTCTCATTGATTGTTTTTTTTTTTTAAAGATTTTATTTATTTATTTGAGAGAGAGAGAATGAGAGATAGAGAGCACGAGAGGGAAGAGGGTCAGAGGGAGAAGCAGACTCCCCGCTGAGCAGGGAGCCTGAAGCGGGACTCGATCCCGGGACTCCAGGATCATGACCTGAGCCGAAGGCAGTCGCTTAACCAACTGAGCCACCCAGGCGCCCCTCTCATTGATTGTTAAACTTGGTCTTCGCTTGCTGGCTGTTGGTGCTAATCTTCTGGGGGAGGGGCCCGTTGCCGTGGTTCCTAAATGTCTTTGCCGGAGGTGGAATTGCCCTGCCCTTGTGAGTCCTAGCCCAAACAGCTGCTCGGGTTTGCTCTCAGGAGCTTTTGTTCCCTGCAAGCTCTCGGTACAGTTTTGGAGGACCAGGGTGAAAATGGTGGCCTCCCAATCTCTGCCCGGATGAGCTGAGAACTCGGGGCCCCGCTCCTCAGTGTGCCCCCAGAGAAAAGCAGTCACTCCCCTCTTCCCGGTCTCCTGCTGCACTCCATGCTTATCCGGCCTGTTACTGAGCATTTCTATCTCTGGCACCTGACCCCGTGTGGAGTCTCCAAACCCAGCAGATCCCTGCAGTGCACACCCGTGCTGCTCCTCCCAGGGGAGGAAGGGGAATCTCCCCAGCTCTGCCGCTTTTTGGGTCCCTGCTGGAGGAGCAGTGGCCCGACTGGGCCACGGATCACAGTTTATGGCAACCCCGAGCTGAGAGCCCGTGCCTCAGCTCCGTCTCTGCAGCCGGCTTCCCCGCTCCGATACCTGGGAGCTCTGCCACCCTCAGGCACCCCCGGTCTTTCTGTGACCCCGAGGGTTCTGAGACCACACTGTCCCGCAAGGGTTCCATCCCCCGCTTAGCCATTGGAGCGACGTCCCTCAGCGGAGCCGACTTCTAAAAGTTCTGATTTTGTGCTCCGCGGCTCTATCACTTGCCAGAAGCGGCCAATGGAGGCCCCCTCCCCCGCCGTCTATCCTCCGGAATATCGCCTCGGATTCACTTCTCCGCATGTCCTACCTTCCAGAAAGTGGTCGCTTTTCTGTTCAGAGTGTTGTTACTATTCTTATCTTCGATCTCCTGTTGAGTTCGTAGGTGTCCAGAATGGTTTGATCCCTATTCAGCTGAATTCCTGAGACCAGACGAAATCCAGGTCTCCTACTCCTCCACCATCTTGCCCATAAATCCCCATTTAAGCTGGAATGTTTCCAAAGTCCTACAGGCAGGTTAGTGAAAGGCAGAAACATGTGCTAAGGAAATAAAACCTGGCATGGAATAATGAGCATCAGAGAATGCAGGAAGTGCATCTTAACAGTGACAGAGAAAGATTGTGTGTCACCATTCACATGGCTAGTGGGTATTAGTCTGAGATTTGGGAATGGTTTCCAAATCAAAGTTAAAGAGCTTCAGGGAAATTCCTCGAATAGAGTATCAACTCAAATTATATTTTCTTTCCACTTGAGATAGTCCTTACATCTGGGATATTTAAATCCTCTCATTTCTTCAAGGAAGAAGTTGGTGTTGCTCCCAGCAAGGCCCTGGTCTTGGGATTGGAGTGCAGAGGAGGAGGTCAGAGGGGTTGCAGCTGGTTTGGTGGATATCCACCTGATACAAAGGGAAAGAGCATGTTTGGAGGAGGGAAGTGCAAAACCATGCAGGAAGGTCAAGTTCTGAAATCTAAGATGAGTTTAGGACAGTAGACACATATTAACCCAGAGGTAGACATCTAAAACAGGTATGAAGCCAAGAGCCTAGAGGATGGAATGAGGCAAAAATGAGCAAACCAGAGCATGTAGAAGGTTGGGGAGAATAATGGGAAAGAGGTGGGGAGCTACTAAGTAGTATATTGAAACATCTGCTAATGTTCTAAGTCCAGGTGGGTTGGCCAGAACATGGGATGTGTGTGTGTGTGTGTGTGTGTGCATTTATGTATGCAACTCAAGGAGAAGTGTGGAGGCTGGCCTGAATTAAAGAGCTAGGGTTTGAAGGTCTGTGATACTTTAGGACAATTTAAGACACTTCATTTTAGGACAGCTCACAGATTATGACAGCCAGACTACCTACATCTTTATGTGTCTCCTCATAATTAGAAAGTTGTGCCCACAAATATGACATTTAACTGTGGTAGCCACTTTCCAAGAAACTATCCCACCTCTACAAGGATGCTTGGCTTCCAGCATACAGGCCTTTGTGTCGTCTCTTACCCTGAATCAGGGCTGGTCTGTGTGACCCATAAAATATGGCAGAAATGATGGTGTGTAATGTCCAAGACTATTTCATAAAAGGTATTGCAGTTTACACCCAATCTCTTGAACCACTTGCTCTGGAGAAGCCAACACTATGCTGAGAATACACTCAAGAGGGCCTGTGAAGGGGCTTTGAGGAAGGATAATGAGGTCTTCTGTAAATTGTAAGCACCTCCAGCCATGTGAGTGGCCAGCTTGGAAGAGGACCTTCCACCCCCCAATCAAGCCTTCAAATGACTCTAACCTTGGCCCACACCTGACGGCAACCTCCTGAGAGACCCTGAGCCAGACCAACCCCACATTCCTGACCCACAGACATTATGAGATAATAAATGTTTATTGCTATTTTAAGCCACTAAATTTGAGATCATTTGTTATGAAGCAATAGATAACTAATACAGTGTTATAAGAACATGAATAAAAGAAGGATCTTTGAGAAAATTTGTATTTCCCAGGATAAGTTATTCAAAAATTATACAAACATATAAAAATGCATAGTTTCAGATAAGTAACTAAAAAATGCAATTGCATTAATGCTAATGCTTTCAGGTGATTTATAAAATTTTACCAACCTGAAAGAAAAAAATGTGAACCAAGCAAGGTGACCCTTGAATATGGAATTCACATTAATATCCCCCTCCTATTTCTTGTCCCTTGACAATCCTCAGTGAAACTTCATCAAAAGGTAGTCACCACATGCAAGATTAATGGACCCACTTTACGAAGGCAAGAGGGAAAAGCACTGTGTGACACTCTTGAATGAAAGACAGATTGCTCGGAAATTCACCAAATGTGTATTTTCTTTGAGAGGTTAGCTCTTATTATAATTCTTGCTTGCTTTCTGAGATCTTTAGCATTTGAGTCCAGGATGGAGTCCTTTTAAGACTACATCTTTTAAAGACATCCGCATTCCAAACAATGAGACCAGGCTGCTCTGTCTTTTGTAATGGTTGAGTTCTTTATCCACTTGTCTATCCATTTGGAAAAAATTTTTAAAACAACCCTAGTGGCTTCCCTGAGGCTGTCCATCACATAGCTCAGAGAAAGCACAGACAACTGACTGGTTAGTGTTGACCTAGCTGTGTCCTAAGTCCCCAGGGAAGTTGCCTGGTTGCTATGACAAGGAAATGACATGAATGACTCATTGTAAACCTCTCCTGGAGGCTCCCACCAACAGAGGATTAGGACTTCTTCTATTACAGAAAGGCTTTCGACTCTTCACAAAAGAAAGTGAAGAAAGAACTTATCTGAAGAAAGGATACCTCAGACCTTTCCTGAAAAGGTGATCTGTATCTTTATGGTTGGACATGTTAGTGCATCAGTGGGGCCGTAATGACACCTGGGACTCACCAGTGTGAACCAGATCAGGATAGACAACAATGCTGGTACCTAGTGGGAGTCCAGAGGAGGGGTTCTTGTGCCATGGAGAATGTTTCTTGAGGGCTTTCAGGCAGCCCTTGAGGCTGGGTGAGGGTAGAGCCAGAAAAACGTGACTCCACAGTTGTTAATACCACATAAAGAATCCCACAGAGTGGCATTCTGCATGATGCCCACCTCAAAGCTTTGATGTCTGGGGTGTTTATTCTGTAAGGGAGGCTCAAAAGATGTAATAAAGAATCAGAATTGTTAGAAATAGGCTGGGCTTCCTATATCAATACTGCAAGTCTGGAGTGAAATCTGTTCAGTTAAAATGTATTCTCTTTGCTTCTCAGGAAAAGGACAAGGATGGCACCTCTGTCATTTTTTTAAAAGATTTTATTTATTTATTTGACAGAGAGAGACACAGCGAAAGAGGGAACACAAGCAGGGGGAGTGGGAGAGGGAGAAGCAGGCTTCCAGCTGAGCAGGGATCCTGATGCGGGGCTCGATCCCAGGACGCTGGGACCATGACCTGAGTCGGAGGCAGACACTTAATGACTGAACCACCCAGGCGTCCTTGTCATTTTGTATCTGGGAAGCAGAACCACCAGTAAGAACTGGCAACTCCCTTCAATAAGAATTAGAAAGAGGAGGTGCAGTATGCTGTTGGTGCTAAGTCTTCTGGTTCCAGATATGAAGGTCGCATCTTGTACCTTTGCCTTGGAAATGACTTGAACCTTGTCCATTCAGTGACTCAGTGCTGGTGGGAGGGACACCCTGAATTAAGGACAAAAGGTGGGAATTCGTCCCATCTCACTTGGTAATGCCATCCCCCTCTGTGTCATGTGATCATGTTAGGAAGTCACTGCAAAAGAATTATGACAAGAGATGAAGGGCTTTCTGTAGCTTGTGTACATGATGGCATGATAGATACTTGTTTGAGACAGGCTACCAACTTCCCTTTGTCTGCAGGCCTTGAGGTTCATGGACCTCATGAAGCTAACAAAATCCCTCCACGTTGTCTATAAAAGAAATTCCAAAGGGTAAAGAAATGATGAAACGGTATTTATTTTGGGATATCCTGACATTAGTAAAGAATATTTTGATTGTTTATTTTAATATTTCTAAAATTAGTGACTTAATATTTTCCTTAAGAATATCAACAAACCTTCAAAAAGCATTGTAGTTTCCTGGCCTGTTTGAGCTACAGTAAGCTCCAGAGTGGGCTGATAAGATGCACATCAAAGCTCTATTAGCTTATCAATAACTTATCTCATCAGAGCAAAACCACAAAGGAGACATCCCTACCAGGAGTCCCTAAATAGCAGTGTTCAGTACAGAGAGAGGTGTCTTCTATGAACTTCATGTGAGAGGCCTTGATTCAAGCATTCATTTGCAAGTAGTGTTTTTCTGAAGTAATCCAAGGAAGATTTCTGGGGGGTGGGGAAGTCAGACAGAGGAGGGAAGGCAGCCAGAAAGCGGGGATATAATCAAGCAAGCGACCCAAGGGGACAGCTGGAGCTTAATCCCACAGAGGAGTTCTACTCATAGTGGAGAACATACCTCAAAGTTATTTCAACCCAAGGGATAAGGAAGAATTTTAAATTATTAGCATAAATTTTAATGTTCATCTTAATATTATACAGTGCAAATAGCAGTTTTAAATGCAAATATCAGAATTTTATTCACACGCAGAATCATCAAAATTTTATGCAATTCTTATTTGGTAGTTTACAATGCATCTCTCTCTCTTACCAGAAGGATGGCTGCACAGAAGTAACTCATATGGTTTTATTTCACTTCTCCATGGGTGCCCATTCTACCAGTACTATCTACCTTTGACTTACTAATGAGTAAGGAAGGACTGAAAGAGAAAGGATGTGAGTTTCACAGCTCCCCCTTTCTTTCTGTCTCTTCACTTTCAGTGTGTTTGGTTAGCATAGGAAATTAACATGAGTAAGAAAGAACAGGATAAGGTTCCTTGGTTGTTCCCAAATCTTCCTACATTTGAAGCAAGTTCTGGTGTGATCAGAAAGTGTGACCCTTGAGGCTATCCATTCCCCTTTACTCGGGCATTGATGTGGCACACTTAACCTGTGCTTGCTTTTTCCCTGATATCCTGGGTTTCTAAATTCTGTGCTTGTGGATAATCAGGGATGTTTTATGGAAACGGGGAGGAAAGGAACAATGGTGGGGAATACACACATTGTATGAATGTCCTCTGTTCACACACATTCACCAGGGCCTCATCAGCCTTCACTTACAAAACACTAGTCCAAAGATAGAATTACTGAGAATTTCAAGACAGTGACAGCAGATCATTAAACTGGTGTGAGGCCCTTCTCAATGTGAGGTTCCATGTGACCGGGAGAACACACCTCTGGGGCTGGCTCTGGCTGGGACATCTATCTACCAAAAGCCCCATTCTTTGTGGGTGGAGAGCTGTTTCCATCACTCCATATGTTCAGGCCAATCCAGGTGGAAGCCTCAGGCAGAGATACAGGTGTTCCCAGCCTTTGGTGTGTAGAGGTGTGTGCTGGAGTAGATGGAGGGCACTGATCTGTTTCCTCAGACACCTCTGAGATTTAAACAGACGATCCCAGGACTTCAGGGTTTGCAGAGAGCATTTGTGACTGGGAATTTTTTTTCTGTGTCAATCCCATCAATGTAAAGGGGCACATAAATTTCCCTTACCAATTGGCCCCTTCCCACGTGTTTTAGTTTCATTGCCTGTTGTGTACATTCAGGACTGTCACTGGCTGATAGGGTATTTGTCAGGTGCCTGCAGCCCTTCATAGGGCTGAAGGGAGGCAGGGGACAACCTCTTTGTGGAGGGAACACAGGAGCAAAGGAGCGGATGAAGGCCAGAGAGAACAGAGCTTCCTGAGTTCCCAGAATATACTCAGCTTATTTGGAAAGCAGAATCTGTAAAGGGAGGAGTAGAGGTGACCAGAAAAAGTTTTCTCCATTCTAAGTACTAGAAAGGCTTTGGTGAATTGGGCTGACTGCAGGAAGAGCATAAATTTCTATTACCTTCTGGGTAAGGAATTTGGCAATGTGTATTTAGAGTTTTAATAATGATATTTATACCCTCTGCCCTGGAATTACACTCTTAAAATTTTATTTTTATACACATTTATTGAAATATCATTTACATTAGGAAAAATTATAAATAGTTGAATAATAGAAAAATCTTCCAAATTTCCAGCTGAAGGAATGCTGTGCAGCTAAAAGAATATTATACTTTAGATACAAATGTAGGGACCCGAAGGGGTATGTGCACCCCAATGTTTATAGCAGCAATGTCCACAATAGCCAAACTGTGGAAAGAGCCAAGATGTCCATCGACAGATGAATGGATAAAGAAGAAGTGGTATATATACACAATGGAATATTATGCAGCCATCAAAAGGAATGAGATCTTGCCATTTGCAACAACATGGATGTAACTAGAGGGTGTTATGCTGAGTGACATAAGTCAATCAGAGAAAGACATGTATCATATGACCTCACTGATAAGAGGAATACTTAATCTCAGGAAACAAACTGAGGGTTGCTGGAGTGGTGGGGTGTGGGAGGTATTGGGTGGCTAGGTGATAGACATTGGGGAGGGTATGTGCTATGGTGAGCACTGTGAATTGTACAAGACTGATGAATCACGGATCTGTACTTCTGAAACAAATAATGCAATATATGTTAAGAAAGAAAAAAAGAAGAAGAAGAAGAAGATAGCAGGAGGGAAAGAATGAAGGGGAGTGAGTCAGAGGGGGAGACGAACCATGAGAGACGATGGACTCTGAAAAACAAACTGAGGGTTCTAGAGGGGAGGGGGTGGGTGGATGGGTTAGCCTGGTGATGGGTATTAAAGAGGGCACATTCTGCGTGGAGCACTGGGTGTTATGCACAAACAATGAATCATGGAACACTACATCAAAAACTAATGATGTAATGTATGGTGATTAACATAACAATAAAAAATTATTAAAAAAGGAATATTATACTTTAGAATAATAATTACAACCCTGGCAAAGAGTTCAAAATTAGTGACTGCATGTCCCCAGTTGCCCATTAGAGTCCTGGTCTCTGCCCATTGTCCTGGGATAATCACTGATGGTGTGACTTTTCACTGTCCAGAGTTCCTGGTCACTCCATTCATAACATAATAATGGAACAGAGCTGCCTATGACACCCTAAGTGCTATACAAACTGGTGGGGTGGTGGGATGATGTTTAACAATTGTCTTTCCAGGAAACCATGCTGATTTGTAGCATATGCCAATAGACATGGTGTAAATACTAACTATGGCCGATTTCAAGCTATACCATGAGGTCACTGAAAGTGGACCTGGGCTGATTAGCACAATCATCTATCCCAAGCCATCCAAGCAGACTCAGCACACCTCTGAGTAAATAAGACACTATGTGGGTAAGGACTCCACAGACACAAGGGTGGTGGTCTTTGCATGGTGGGGAGTAGTTCTCTTTGCTTCTTAGTGTTGGGTGGAGGGAGTCTGACACCCACTGGACCACCATCTCTGAAAAGAGCCACTCCTGCATTTGAAGTGGGCAAGAGGGGTCCTGCTGCCCTTCACAGAGGAGTGTGCTTGTGCATTCTGGCCTCTCCAGCTGCCCAGCAGGTGCTCTCTCCCCACTATAGCTCCACCCTCAGGGCAAGAGGACCAGTTCTGATCTCCAACATGCTCCCATTTCTCCAGTCTTCCAGCACTGGACAGGATAAGGAAAGGAAACAGGGCAGACAAACTCTGTGGAAGGCTGTTTTACAGTATTCATGAGAGGAAATGCGGGTGAAACAGGAAGAACTGGCAAGGAACTCGCAGAGAGGAGGAAAGCTGTGGGAAGCACTGGATGTTCTTGTTCCCTGTGCTGGATAAATTGAAACTGGGGGGAAAGCCAAGCTTTCTGACAAACTTCACAGTCCAAAATTTTTAAGGACTGCAGCCACATTGTTAATGCAGGTTAAGAGGAACCCAGGGCCAGCTAGTGGAGATCCTGTGAAGAGAGCAACTCCTTGTCCATCTTTGCTGGTAATTCTCTCCATCCATGGTGTCATGCCCTATTAGCTCCTGTCTCTGAGCCAGTCAAAAAGTGTATCACCATCAGGGCCCCGTGAGCAGGGCATGCCTGAAAGAGGGATCCTTCTGACTGTGGCCAAAGTATCTGTAGGCATTCCAAACTCAGTTTATATTTTCATACTGCTATGGTCTGAATGTTTATGTCCACCCCAAATTCATATGTTAAATCCTAACCCACAAAGGTGATGGTATTAGGAGGTAGGACCTTCGGGAGGTGATTAAGCCATAGGGTGGAGCCCTCACAAAAGGGATTAGTGCTGTTATAATAGAGGCTCCAAAGAGACTTCTCACCCCTTCCACCATGTGAGGACACAGTGAGAAGGCTCCAGCTATGAACCAGGAAATGGGAACTTATCAGAGGTGAGCCTGCCATGCTTTGATTTTGGACTTCCAACCTCCAGAACTGTGAGAAATAAATTTCTCTTGTGTATAAGCCTTCTTTTCTGTGGTGTTTTGTTATGGCAGCCCAAACAGACTAAGACATGTACATCCATTAGCTCATGAAATATTTATTAAGCACCTACTATGTTTTAGGCACTGCTGTGGGTACTCAGGATACATCAATAAACAGCAACAACAAGAAATAAATAAAATCCCTGCCTTCAAGAATCAATTTCTTATAGGGAGAAGACAGAAAGTAAAGGATGTACTATATTGAAGGTGGTAAGAGCTTTTTTCCCAAAATGTTTTTTATAGCTTATTTTTTTTAAACATGGATACAATGAAGATTTATACATTGCATTTGTTTGTTACATCTTCTTAGTCCCTTTCAATCAGGACATTTGACAAGACCAGGACAATTGTCTTATCAAATGTCCACATTCTGGAATTGTATGGTGACCTCATTTGTGACACCATTTGACTTGGTGCTGTCCCCCCTGTATTTCCTACAAACTAGAAATCAGAACAAAAGGTTCAGTTAGATTTAATATAAATATTCCAATCAAGAATACTTTATGAATACTTTAACTTGACAGAAATATTTCCCAAGCTTTCAAACTATACCAAATTTGGCTTAATAGCTCCAGAAATACTATGTTGCAACTCTATTGAGAGGTTTTCCTTGTTCCTCCAATTTGGATGTTAATATGAGAAGTTACTTGCCTAAGCAACCTATGAATGTTAGTGCTGTTAATCCTGCTGGATTCAAAGATGATCTTGGATCGGAATAACCCAGGATCTTCAGTTTAGCACTTTGGTTCCTTGAGTTTTCTTTAGCAATAAATCCTAAACAAAAGACTTTTCAAAGATCTCTCCCTTTTACTCTCTTTCCACATTGATACTTTCTGAGGTTACTTGAAGAAGTAAAGTCAAAGTCAATACAAAACTCATCCTTTTCTTCTGATGTTGTAATAAAAACTACAGGCACATGAAAATTAATTTCCTCCAAACTATTTTAAAAAATCAATACAAGGGCATTTCAGCAAAGGCATATTGGACTGGTTTGTAACAGCAGCAAAATGATACAACACCTCTTCAAGATGATACAGATAGGCTTCATGCTTGTATACAAACACAAATTTATGGACAAATGTAATACAGAGTGATTGCAGGCAGCCACCCAAAATTTCCTTTCATATATGTCCCTCTCCCTTCAGAGTGAAATTTTGCACTGTAGGTAAAGCAGGGTTTAATATGCATGAGTCCAGATTAATCATAACTTTTATTGTGGTAGGATATACATAACATAAATTATAATTGTAACCATTTTTAAGTGTAGAGTTCAGCTGCATCAAATGCTTTCACATTGTGGTGCAACCATCACCATCATCTGTCTTCAGAACTCTTTTCATCTTGCAAAATTGAAACTCTGTACCCATTAAACAACTCCCCATTCCCTCTTCCTCTCAGTCCCCAGCAAATCACCATTCTAATTTCTGTTTCTATGATTTCAACTCCTCTAGATATTTCATATAAATGGAATTATACAATATTTATATTTTTGTGTTTTGCTTTTTCACTCACCCTAATGTTCTCAAGGTTCATCCACATTGAGCATGTGTCAGAATTCCCTTCTTTTTAAAGGCTGAATACTATTCCACTGTATGTGTATTCCATATTTTATTAATTCATTCATCTGTGGATGGACATTTGCATTGTTTCCACCTTTAGCTATTTCAAGTAATGCTGCTATGAATATGGGTGTACAAATATCTGTTTGAGTCCTGCTTTCAATTCTTCCACCCAAAGGTGTAATTGCTGGATCATACAGTAATCTTATGTTGTTGTTGTTTTTTAGGATAAGCATAACATTTAAGTATGGTAAATATAAAGTATGGTGAAACTTCTGTACATAATAATAAAGAAACCCCAAGGTCAATTTACACATTTCAGTCAAGTTCTTTTTCTTCACCTTTATCTTCAGGTAACGAACCTATGAAGTAGCAACTTGTTCTCAGTTTCCAAGACCATCATCTTAGTGAACCTATGCATAATCCTCATTAGGACTCATGTAAACACTTCCAAAGTGGGCTAATCTGCAGGAAATAGTCCAGGCAAATGGACAGAGAATTATAAGAACTAATATAACAGATGACAAAAGCATTAACCAAAGCGGCAAGGTACAGCTTCCAGGAAGGTACAAATTCCAGAGAGATTTTATTAACAGGAAGAAAGGAGGTAAATTTTAGACACTGGCCCAGGTATGCTAACTCAGGAAGAAATCATGCTGGCTTTGAGGAAGTAGAATGTAGGTCTGTATGTTGTACTGGCCATGTTTTTAAAATCAAGACATGTCAGAACCTGGATCTGCCTTTTTTTTTTTCCAATTCTTTTTTCAGTTTTTATGCCTTTCAAAAGTCAGATCAGAAGTCTGAGGAGAGATTGACCTTTGACGTTGGTGATAAAATGGTTTCTAAGAAGGAGAAAAAAACTGGAGGAGGGAAAAAAAAAGAAGAAGAAGAAATGGAGGAGAGAACCAGTAGCTAATAAGTAAATGGGTAGCTGTGGAGACTTGATGTCAGTTGATGCTTTGAAAGTTGTCATTGAACAAGGAAACAGGAAGGTAGGGCACAATCAACCAGTGTTCCCAGTGGTCTGGGGGAGGCCCTGGAGCTGGAGGACAGCACTGGAAAGGCCAGTGGCCTGTCTCTGCCAATAGGACACAAATTATTTACTCTGGAAACTAGATCCATCCAGAGACACAAGGTTCCCCCAGCTCAGGACCCCATCTGAGAATCTGGAGTTCTGGGACATTCTCCAGACAGTGATCCTAGAAATGCTTGGTGGAGCTGTTCCTCCAAATACCATCTTGACAAAGCACTGATTCATGGCTGACAGCAGGAATCATCCAGCCAAAGAGGGTCTGCAACAGAAATCACCCGGCATGGAGAGGATTTTCCTCCTGAGGCAAGATTAGATAACAAACAGCAATGTTGCCTTACTCTGCTGTTTTAATTTACATTCTATTGCCCTCCATGTAGACAGCAGCTGGAGTCATGCAGAGGAGCTGCTGTTCACACAGACACTGTACAACCAACAGGTCCATTCACATACCACCCCTTCTGTCATATGGAATCAGCCACAGAGAGCCAGATGGGTCCCTCCTTCTCTTTTCAACAAAATTGGGCATGCTTTTGCCTAAGTGTTCCTACTATTCTGGATCCCTGGCTGCCCATGTTCCCATTCAGCTTTGCTACCCATCATAGCATGGAAGTTCAGGTCCAGAATGTGAGGCAGCTTCTCGGCTGCTGGGACCTAAGGTGCTGAGAAAGCAGGTGGGGTAGATGGCGCAGAGGAACCATTCAAGGGCTCATGACAGTTCTCTTCTCATTGTGCTTCTTTCCCTACTCAGCAACTACTTCTGACTGCTAATTCAGGTCTTCTGGAAAGCAGCTTGTCTACACCATGGGACTCATGCCTCTCCCTCCACAAATGAACTGGACAAAAAGTTTTTCTGCAGAGGTCTTCTATCTGATTTCTTAAATCTAGCATCTCCTGTAAAGGGCTTAGGCGTAGAAAATGAGGCACAGAGTTGGGTACATGATAACTGCATTCTAGTCTGATTTAAATTGTCTTGATGTTATTTCAGTGGCCACACAGGTCACAACTCTTGGGAAATGTAGCACTGGGCACCTTAGCAAGCTCAGGCTTAGAGACAAATGATCTTTGGTTTGTTCATTAATTTGTTCATTCTTTCATTTATCAGCTAATTTCTCACTGTTTTCTCACATATCGCATCTTTATAAGAGGGATGGCTGCCAGACTCTGGGAGTCTACACTGCTTCTGCAATCTCTCCCTGAACTTAGGATAATGAGATTTAAGGGTTCTGGAAGAGTGTCTTTAAAAAGATCTGCAATACTTCCCTACAAATCATGGTCCATTAACCTATAACTGCTTTTGTAATGTTCCAAGACACACAAGAAACTTTATCTTCCAAGGTGCTTAGGCTTCTGCTGTTGCAAAGAACATTTTATTCGCAAAGGAGAAAATGCTGATGTGATTTTTTTTTTGGTTCAGTATCCATAAGTCAAAACTGACACTGATAGCCCAAATAAGCATGAATGTTTCTTTTTAATTTTTTCCCAACTATGAAAGTAATAAATGGTTCCAGTAATGCAAGACTATAATTCAGACCAACTCTTGCTCTGAGAAAAACTAAAATATTTGGATGATGTTAAAATATATCATCTTAAAAGCAACCAGGAGCTAACAAGAGAATGAAAAATCATCAGACCACACTTTGAAAAAAGACAAGAACAAGAAAGGTAAGCTTAAATCTCAGAGCTAATTTTGCCCTGAGGGTTTCCTCTATAAGCAAAGAAATAGCAGGAAAACTGATGTTAGAGTAGGTGAAATCTCCAGTCCTCCTGAAATGGGGCTGCAGAGAAACTATACCCACATGAAACTAAAACTCTCAGGATGAGTGAAGCAGGCATAAATCAGCCCATGCCTAGACTTGCCTAGACTGCTTTGAGTTATCTGTGTAGCCCAGGAAGCCACAGGCTTTGAATTTGGATTTAAGTAGACCAACTGAGTGGTGCACTCAGATGCAAAAATGATGCTACATCTAGAAACTCTAGTGCTATACCTCTGTTAAAAGGAATACTACTAGGGAGTGAGCTCCACTAGAGGCATTGGACCACTACCTACTACAATATTGTGTATGTTTTATTCCTTTCATTCAGCACACATTGCTGGGTACTGAAACCATAGTCTCCCCAAAATACAAAGTCCTCACCCTAGGGACTCACAATTGCACAAAACCAACATGTAAACAGCTCATTTCAAGCAATATGAGAAGTGCTGTAAGAATGTGCAGGTGGGAGAGGCCAAATGTGCAGGCAGCAGCTACTGCCAGAGATGTGGCATTTATTCACAGTGGGTCTTGTAGCATGAGTAGGGATTTGCTAGGTGAATAATGGGGGGAGGCACCTTCCTAGCAGACACATGGGCAAAGTTGCTGATGTGTGAAAGCGCTCAGTATTTCCAGGAGTTGTCAGCTGTCCTATGTGACTGAAGTCTAGTGCATTCCATAGAGCCAGCCAGAGGAATGAAAGGAAGACTCAGGTATGCAGATGGAGAAGTCAATATGGATTGGAACACATACATTTGGATGCTTATGTTCTTTTCACATATTTGAGCATTTTTTGCTATGGAACAAACAATCATATTTTTTTTTAAGATTTTATTTATTTATTTGAGAGAGAGAGAGAGAGAAACAGCATGAGAGGGGAGAGGGTCAGAGGGAGAAGCAGGCTCCCCACTGAGCCGGGAGCCTGATGTGGGACTCGATCCCAGGACTCCGGGATCATGACCTGAGCCAAAGGTAGTCGCTTAACCAACTGAGCCACCCAGGCGCCCAAAACAATCATACATTTTAACTGAGATATTTTAAAAGCATAAGTCTAATCCATTTGGAATTTATTTTGTATGTTACAAGGTAGGTATCAAATGGCTCATCAGACTTTTCAGTACTGTTTATTGCATTGTTCTGGCTTTCCTCGTGAGGAGCAAAGGCAAGTCTGTCATTTATCCTGTGACTCTGGTTCTGCAGTCTCCAGGGTATTGCTCACATCATAGTCAGTGGATTGTGAGGTGAGACACCATTGTGCACATATAAGAATGATGAAAATAGAGGCGCTTGGGTGGCTCAGTCATTTAAGCAGCTGCCTTCAGCTCAGGTCATGATCTCAGGGTCCTAGGATCAAACACCACATCGGGCTCCCTGCTCAGTTGGGAGTCTGCTTCTCCCTCTCCCTCTGTGATCTCTCTCACTCTCACTCTCTCTCAAATAAATAAATAAAAATCTTAAAAAAAATGATGAAAATAGAAAAGGCTGACCGTACAAGTGTAAGCAAGGGTATAGAGTGACTGGAATACTCCTACACCAATGGTGGGAATGTAACAGGATACCGCCACCTTGAAAAGCTGTCTGGCATCTCTTAAAAAGTTAAACATATACCTACCAAATAATACAGCCATTCCAAGAGAAAAAAAAGCAAATGTTCACAGCAGTGCATTTGTAATAGCCCCAATCTGGAAACATTCCAAATGTCCATCAAGAGGTGAATGGATAAAGACACTGTTATATCTACACAATATACTACTACTTAGCAATGAACAGGAATGAATTTTATCTTGTTTTATTTTTTTAAGTTTTTATTTAAATTCCAGCTAGTTAACATACAGTGTAATATAAGTTTAAGGTGTACAATTTAGTGATTCAACACTTACATACAACACTCGGTGCTCATCACAAGTGCACTCCTTAATCCCCGTCACCTATTTAACCCATCCCCCTCCAACCTCCCCTCTGGTAACCATCAGTTTGTTCTCTATAGTTAAGAGTCTGTTTTTTGGGCACCTGGGTGGCTCAGTTGGTTAAGCGACTGCCTTCGGCTCAGATCATGATCCTGGAGTCCCAGGATCGAGCCCCGCATCAGGCTCCCTGCTCAGCAGGGAGTCTGCTTCTCCCTCCAACCCTACCCCCTCTCATGTGCACTCTCTTCTCGCTCTCTCAAATAAATGAATAAAAATCTTTAAAAAAATTTTAAAAAAGAGTCTGTTTCTTGGTTTGCCTCTTTTTGCTCCTATGATTGTTTGTTTTTTCTCTTAAATTCCATATATGAGTGAAATCATATGGTATTTGTCTTTCTCTAATTTATTTCACTTAGTATAATACTTTCTAGCTCCACTGACATTCTTGCAAATGACAGATTAGATTCTTTTTTATGACTGAGTAATATTCTATTGTATATATGCTACCTCTTCTTTATCCATTCATCAGTTGATGGACTTTTGGGCTCTTTCCATGATTCGGCTATTGTTGATAATGCTACTATAAACATCCAGGTGAATGTATCCCTTCAAATTAGTATTTTTGTATTCTTTGTGTAAATACCTAGTAGTGCAATTGCTGGATCATAGGGTAGTTCTATTCTTAACTTTTTGAGGAACCTCCATACTGTTTTCCAGAGTGGCTACAACAGTTTGCATTACTGCCAACAGTATAAGAGAGTTTCCCTTTCTCCACAACCTTGCCAACACCCATTATTTCTCGTTTGTTAATTTTAGCCATTCTGACAAGGTGAGGTGATATCTATCTCCTTGTAGTTTTGATTTGTATTTCCCTGATGCTGAGTGATGTGAAACACCTTTTCATGTGTCTATTGGCCATCTCTATGTCTTGTTTGGAAAAATGTCTATTCATGTCTTCTGCCCATTTTTTAACTGGATTATTTGTTTTTTGGGTGTTAAGTTTTATAAGTTGTTTATATATTTTAGAGACTAACCCTTTATCAGATATGTCATTTACAAATATCTTCTCCCATTCTGTAGGTTGCCTTTTAGTTTTGTTGGTTGTTTCCTTTGTTGTGCAGAAGCTATGTATTTGATGAAGTCCCAATAGTTTGTTTTTGGTTTTGTTTCTCTTGCCTCAGGAGATGTATCTAGTAAGAAGTTGTTATGGCCAATGTCAAAGAGATTACTGTCTGTGTTCTCCTCTAGGATTTTGATGATTTCCTGTCTCACATTTAGGTCTTTCATCCATTTTGAATTTATTTTTGTGTATGGTGTAAGAAAGTAGTCCAGTTTCATCCTGTTGAATGTTGCTATTATTTAACATAGTATTGGAAGTCCTAGCCACAGCAACCAGACAACAAAAAGAAATAGAAGGCATCCAAATCAGCAAGGAAGAAGTCAAACTTTTACTATTTGTAGAAGACATGATACTCTATTTAGAAAACCAGAAAGACTCCACCAAAACAGTGTTAGAACTGATACACAAATTCAGTAATGTCACAGAATACAAAATCAAGGTACAGATATCTGTTTCATTTCTATACACCAACAATGAAGCAGCAGAAAGAGAAATCAAGGAATCAATCCCATTTACAATTGCACCAAACCTAAGAAACCTAGGAATAAACCTAATCAAAGAGGTGAAAGACCTGTACTCTGGAAACTATAGAATACTTATGAAAGAAATTAAAGAGGACACAAAGAAATGGAAAATATTCCATGCTAATGGGTTGGAAGAACAAACATTGTTAAAATGTCTCTACTACCCAAAGCAATCTACACATTTAATGCACTCCTTATCAAAACATCAACAGCATTTTTCACAGGATTCAATTATTAATACATGTAACCACATGGGAGGGAAAAAAATCTCAAAATAGCTGTACTGAGTGAAAAAAGCAAGGCAAATCTTAAAAATGACATTCTGTATGATTTCATTTATATAAAATTCTACAAAAGACAAACCAATCTACAGGGACAGAAGGCAGATCACTGGTTCCCTGGGGATGGGAGGACTGGAGCAGGGATTACAGAGGGGATGTAGTATATTCTGGAAGTAATGAATTTGTTCAATATCCTGGTTGTGCCAGAGATTTCATGGGTGTGTAAATATGGCAAAACTTATCAAATTGTATACTTTATAAACAACAACAACAAAAAGATGGGTTACTGAATAACATTTGTAATGATACATTAAAAAATTATATACCTTAGATGTATGCAATTTATTGTATGCCAATTATACCTGAATAAACTGTTAGACAGTGTTTCTAATCCATTGCTGAATGGCATCTACCAGCACAAAGCTTCTCAATCAAGAGGAGTTTTGAAATGAAATTCATTTTAATTTTAGGTTATCAGTTAGAAATGGATTATTAAATCACAGTAGGAAAGGCAAAACTTTTTCTGTTATACTTGTTTGCCATTACAAATTATATATATATTACAAATTATATATATACATACATATAAATTATATATATAGTATATATAGTATATGAAATGAAATTTATTTTAATTTAGGTTATCAGTTAGAACTGGATCATTAAATCACAGTAGGAAAGGCAAAACTTTTTCTATTATACTTATTTGCTGTTACAATTATATAGATAGATATAGATAGATGGATATAGATACTATATATCTCTATAGATACTATATGTAGCCTCAGTAAACTAATATAAGCTTGTGTGTGTGTGTGTGTGTGTGTGTGTATATATACACATAGTACATGCTATATATATAGTATAAAGAATTTACACAAAGCTTATATTAGTTTACTGGAGCTGCCATAACAAAGGACCACAGACTGAACACTTAACAACAGAAAGTTATTGTCTTACAGTTCTGGGGGCTGGAAGTCTGAGATCAAAGGGTGGGCAGGGTTGGTTTCTTCTGAGTCCTCTCTTGTTGGCTTCTGTTTGTTTTTTTTTTTAAAGATTTTATTTATTTATTTGACAGAGATAGAGAGAGCACGAGTAGACAGAGAGGCAGGCAGAAGGAGAGGGAGAAGCAGGCTCTCTGCCGAGCAGGGAGCCTGATGCAGGACTTGATCCCAGGACTCTGGGATCACGACCTGAGCTGAAGGCAGCCGCTTAACCAACTGAGCCACCCAGGCGCCCTTTTGTTGGCTTCTAGACAGCCAACTTCTCCGTGCATCTCTTTATATCTTCTTGCCTCTGTGTGTGTCATGACTATCTTTACGTGGTCTTTTTTTCTTTTTTTACAACAGTCATTGGGTGAGGAGCCCACCCAACTAAAGAAGTATGACCTCATCTTAACTAATCACATCTGCAATGACTCTGTCTCCAAATAAGGTCACCTTCTGAGGTACTGGCATCAGTACTTCAATATATAATTGGGAGGGGGCACAATTCAACTCCAAACAAAGCTCCACCTCATATTTCAATTTTTCCCTCTCCCCAATCCTTTTTAATTGAGCAAAGTGTTTATTTTAAAACCTAGTATATATGATATAAATTAGACATCCAAAAACAATATCTATAAAAAGAATCATCAAAAAATCAGTATTGCTGTTAAAAGTTTACGGAGAATTAATATAGCTCCTTTTCTTAAGAGTTATTTTTCTTTAAACTAGGTAGTGGTAACTAAAGAACAAAACAACCATTACCACAACATTACCACAACAGCAGTATGGAAGGTTAAGCAAATTTCTACTACCCTTATGCTTTTTTAAATTCAAGAATAATTAACATAGAATGTTATATTAGTTTCAGATGTACAATATAGTGATTCAACAATTCTGTACATTTCCCAGTGCTCATCAAGATAAGCATGCCCATTATCTATTTCACCTATCCCCTCTGGGGCCACCAGTATCTTCTCCATATGTAAGAGTCTGTTTTTCTCATTGTCTCTTTATTCAGTATTTTTTTTTTTTTTTTTGTATCTGAAAGTCCACATATGAGTGAAATCATATGGTATTTGACTGACTTATTTCACTTAGCATTATACTGTCTAGGTCCATCCATTTTACTCTCTAGGTCCATCCATATAAATGGCACAATTTCATTCTTTATTATAGATGAATAATATTCCATTTATTTATTTATACCACATCTTCTTTATCTATTCATCAGTTGATGGACAGTTGGGTTGCTTCCATACCTTGGCTATTGTAAATAATGCTGCAATAAACATGGGGGTGAATGTATCACTTCAAATTAGTGGTTTTTTTTTCCCTTTGGATAAATACCTAATAGTGAAATTACTTTATCATATGGTAATTCTATTTTCAACTCTTTGAGGAAACTCTTTACTGTTTTCCACAGTGACTACACCAGTTTTCTTTCCCACCACTAGTGCAAGAGCGTTGGTCTTTCTCCACATCCTCACCAACACTTGTTGTTTCTTGTGTTGATTTTAGCCATTCTCACAGGTATGAGGTGATATCTTATGGTAGTTTTGATTTTCATTTCCCTGATGGTAAGTGATTATGAACATCTTTTCATGTGTCTGTTGGCCATCTGGATGTCTTCTTTAGAGAAATTTATCTGTTCATGTCTTTTGTCCATTTTTTAAATTGGATTATTGGTTTTGGGGGTGTATTGATTTGTATCAGTTCTTTACATATTTTGAAGACTAACCCTTTTTCAGATGTCATTTACAAATATCTTCTTACATTCCATAGGTTGCCTTTTAGTTTTGTTGACTGTTTCCTTCACTGTGCAGAAGCCTTTTATTTTAATGTAGTCCCAATGTTTAATTTTACTTTTGTTTCTTTTGTTTCAGGAGACAGATCTAGAAAAAACTAACTATGGTTGATGTAAAAGTGGTTACTGCCTGTGTTTTCTTCTAGGATTTTTATGGTTTCATGTCTCACATTTAGGTCTTTAATCCATTTTGAAATTGTTTTTCTGTATGGTGTAAAACAGTAGTCCAATTTCTTTCTTTTGCCTGTTGCTATCCAATTTTTCCAACAGAATTTGAAGACTTTTATCCCATTGGTTATTCTTTCCTACTTTGTCAAATATTAATTGACCATATAGTTGTGGGTTCATTTCTGGGTTTTATATTCTGTTATACTGATCTATGTGTCTGTTTTTGTGCCAGTACCATACTATTCTGATTACTATAGCTTTGTAATATAACTTGAAGTCTGGAATTGTGATGCCTTCAGCTTTGCATTTCTTTTTCAAGATTATTTCAGCTATTTGGGGTCTTTTGTAGTTCCATACAAATTTTAGAATTGCTTGTTTTAGTTCTGTGAAAACTGCTGTTGGTATTTTGATAGGGATTGCATTAAATGTGTAGATTGCTTTGGCAAGTATAGACACTTTAATGATATTTGTTCTTCCATTCTGTGAGCATGGAATGTCTTCCCACTTCTTTGTGCCATCTTCAATTTCTTTCATAAGTGTTTTATAGTTTTCAGAGTACAGGTCTCTTACCTCTTTGGTTGGGTTTATTCCTAGATATCTTATTGTTTTTGGTGCAATTGTAAATGTGATTTTTTTTTCTTAATTTCTCTTTCTGCAGCTTCATTGTTTATGTATAGAAATGCAACAGATTTCTGTACATTGATTTTGTATTCTGTGACTTTACTGAATTCATATATCAGTTCTAGCACTATTTTGGTAGCATCTTTTAGGTTTTCTATGTAGAGTATCATGTCATCTGCAAATAGTGAAATTTCTTCCTTACCAATGTGGATGCCTTTTCTTTTTGTTGTCTGACTGCTGTATCCAGTACTGTGTCAAATAAAAATGGTGAGAGTGAACATCGTTCCTGACCATAGAGGAAAAACTCTCAGTTTTTCCCCATTGAGGATGATGTTAGCTGTGGGTATTTCATGTAAGGCTTTATTATATGGATGTATGTTCCTTCAACACCTATTTTCTTGAGGGTTTTTATCATGAATGGATATTGTACTTTGTCAAATGCTCTTTCTCCATCTATTGAAATGATCATATGTTTGTTATCCTTTGTTACTGATGTGATGTATCACACTGATTGATTTGCAAATACTAAACCACTCTTGCAGCCCAAAAATAAATCCACTTGATCATGGTGAATTTTTTTAATGTGATGTTGAATTTGATTTGGAAGTATTTTGTTGAAGATTTTTGTATCTATGTTCATCAGACACATTGGCCTGTAGCTCTTTTTTTGTGGTGTCTTTGTCTGGTTTTGGTGTGTCAGGTAATGCTGGCCTCATGAGCTTGGAATGAGTTTGGAAGGTTTTATTCCTTTTCTAATTTTTGGAACAGTTTGAGAAGAATAGCTATTTACTCTTCTTTCAATATTTGACAGAATACAGCTGTGAAGTCATCTGGTTCTGGAATTTTGTTTGTTGAGAGTTTGATTACTGATTAGGTTTCTTTGCTGGTTATCAGTCTGTTCAACTTTTCTATTTTTTCCTGTTTTAATTTTGGTAATTTATATGTTTCTAGGAATTTATTTATTTCTTCCAGGTTGTCCAATTTATTGGCATATACTTTTTCATAATATTCTCTTATATTGTTTGTATTTCTGTGGTGTTGGTTGTTATTTCTCCTCTCTCATCTGTGAGTTTATTTGATTCCTTCCTCTTCTCTTTTTGATAAGTCTGGCTAGGGGTTTATCAATTTTGTTAATTTTTTCAAAGAACCAACTCTTGGTTTCATTGTTTTGTTGTATTGGTTTTTTACTTTGTGTATCATTTATTTCTGTTCAAATCTTTATTATTTCCCTTATACTGATTTTAGGCTTCGTTTACTGTTTTTTTTTCCCCGAACTCCTTTAGGTCTAAGGTTGGGTTATTTGAGATTTTTCTTCCTTCTTGAGGTAGGCCTGTATTGCAATAAACTTCCTTCTTACTGCTTTTGCTGTAGCCCTATGGTTTTGGACCTTTGTGTTTTCATTTTCATTTGTTTCCATATAACTTTTGATTTTTTGTATTTCCTGGTTGACCCATTCATTGTTTAGTAGCAAGTTTAACTTCCATGCATTTGTGGCCTTTCCAGATTTTTTCTTCTAGTTGATTTCTAGTTTCATATTGCTGTTGTCAGAAAAGATGCATGGTATGACTTTGATCTTCTTGAATATGTTGAGGCTTGTTTTGTGGCCTACTACGTGATCTATTCTGGAGAATGTGCACTTGAAAAGAATGTATATTCTGCTGTTTTAGGTTGGAATGTTCTGAATATATCTGTTAAATCCATCTTTTCCAGTGTGTCATTCAAAGTCATTGTTTCCTTATTGATTTTCTGTTTAGGTGATCTGTCCATTGATGTAAATAGGGTGTTAATGTCCACTACTAATACTGTATTAGTATCCATTAGTTCCTTTAATGTTTGTTGTTAACTGTTTTATATATTTGCATGCTCCATGTTGGATACACAAATATTTACAATTGTTATATCTACTTGTTGGATTGTCCCTTTATTATTATATAGTGTACTTCTTTGTCTCTTGTTACAATCTTTGTTTTAAAGTCTAGTTTTTCCAATATATGTATTGCTACTCCAGCTTTTTTTAGACATCCATTTGCATGATAGATGTTTCTCCATCTCCTCATTTTCTTTTTTTTTATTTTAAAGATTTTATTTATTTGACAGAGAGAGAGAGAGACAGTGAGAGAGGGAACACAAGCAGGGGGAGTGGGAGAGGGAGAGCAGGCTTCCCACCAAGCAAGGAGCCTGAGGCAATGCTCAATTCCAGGACCCTGGGACCATGACCTGAGCTGAAGGCAGACGCTTAACGACTGAGCCACCCAGGTGCCCCTCCATCTCTTCACTTTCAATCTGTGGTGACTTTAAGTCTAAAATGAGTGTCTTGTAGGCAGTACATGGGTTTTGTATTTTATCCATTTTGACCCATCTCTGTCTTCTGATTGGAATTTTTAGTCTATATCTTATGATTGGAGCATTTAGTCTATTTACATTCAGAGTAATTATCGATAGATATGTATTTATTGCCATTTTATTACTTGTTTTGTGTTTGTTTCTGAAGATTTTCTCTGATCCTTTCTTGTTTTTCTCTCATGATTTGCTGGGTTTCTTTAGTGACATATTTAGTGATATTGGATTTCTTTTCTTTATTCTTTGTATATTTATTAGTGGTTTTTGATTTATGGTTACCATTAGGTCTGTACATAACATCTTTTGCATATAACAGTCTATATTAAGTTGTTAGTCATTTGAGTGAACCCATTATTTTCTGTTCTCCTTCCCACATTTTAGGTATATGCTTTTATATTTTACATCCTTCTATTTCATGAATTCCCTGACTGATTTTTTAGAAAAATATTCATTTTTACTGATTGATCTTCAGATCAATTTTCTGCTCTTTTCTTTCTTTTTCTTCTGGAAATCCTATAATATGAATGTTATTACATTTCATGGAGTCACTGAGTTCCTTAAGTGTAGTCTCCTTTTGCATCATTCTTTTTTCTCTCTTTTGTTCAGCTTGATTATTTTCCATTACTCTGTCTTCTAGGTTATTAATTTGTTTCTATGCTTCTTGCAGACTACTGTTCATTCCATCAGGCATTTTTCTCATTTCATTTATTGAGCTGCTTATCTCTGCTATGTTATTCCTTATCTCTGTGTTAAGTGTCTCAGTCCGGTCTTCCACTCTTTTCTCAAGTCCCATGAGTATCCTCATAATCATTACTTTAAATTCTCTATCAGGGGGCGCCTGGGTGGCTCGATCGGTTGAGTGTCTGACTCTTGGTTTTGTCTCAGGTCATGATCTCATGGGTTGTGGGATTGAGCACTGAGTAGAGCTCTGTGCTCAGCAGGGAGTCTGAAGACTTTCTCTCTCTTTGCCCCTCCTGCTCATGCCCTCTCTCTCAAATAAATAAATAAATAAATAAATAAATAAATAAATAAATCTTTTAGAAAAATAAATTCTCTATCAGAAATGTTGCTTACATCTGTTTTGCTTAGATCTCTGGTTGTGGCCTTGTCCTGTTCTTTCATTTGGGATAAATTTCTCTGTCTTCTCCTTTTGTCTAAGTCTCTGTACCTGTTTCTGTGTGTTAGGAAAGTCAGCTACATCTCCTGTCCTTGAAGGTAATGGCCTTATGAAGAAAAGGTCTTATAGTGCCCTGCTGTGTATTGCTCCCCATTGCCCAGGGACTGGTGCTCCAGGGAGTGTCTCCAATGTATGTTGTGTGTTCTCTGCTATTTTGTCCTGGCCACTTTTTCCTTAAGGCCAATCATCTGCAGATGCTCTCTTTGCCTTGTGGGCAGTGTTTAGTCTCTGGTCTGAATATGGCAAGTTTTAACTAGATGTGCTCTGGTCTGGCGTGTGAAATGAGACCTGTCACCACCACCTGAATCGAGACTCTGCAAAACTCCCCATTCAGATTCATATTGTGAGCAGGGCTTGGGCTGGTCTTCTGGGGAGGGGGCACCTTTGGACTGGGACTGAGGCAAGCATGACTGGGAGGGGCGGTTACACCAGCGTGAGTGGGCTTGGTGTTAGGTTGTGAATGTCAGTGCTGCATTTGTTCTCACAGGTGGCTCTGTGCTCATGCTGAGGGATGGGGAAGGAAATGGCACCAGCCAGTTCCTTTGTCCCCAGAGGAGTCTCCATGAACAAATGAGATCTCCATGATCAAGTAACCTCCTCACTGTGTGCTCCAGGTGCTCTTCAGATCATTCTTTCCATGCTGTATGTCCATGGATTATTTGCCTGCCTTTTCTCCAAGAGCAGCAGAATGTCTTCTGGGCTCTATCCCAGCCCAGCACACTGACCTATAACTCTAGGCTTTAAGCCCCACTAGTTGCAAGAACTCATGAAATTTGGTCCCTCTTGCTTTTCGAACCAATTGTTATGGAAATTTGTTTTCTCCATGTGCTTGTCTGTGTGCTAGTCTGACTCCTCAACCATAGCTCCCTCCCCACCAAGCAGCCATGACTCATTTGTGTCCCAAATCACATCTCTGCACTTCCTACCTTCTTTGATTTGGCCTTTTCTCTACCTTTACTTGTGGAGTTTGTTCTACCACTCTCCAGGTCAATTTTCAGGGCAATTAGGATGATTTGATAGTTCTCTAGTTGTATTTGTGGGACAAGGCAAGCCTAGCCCCCGCCCACTCTGCCATCTTCTACACAGTGTCTCCATTCCTTCCCTTTCTTTTCTTTTTTTCTAAAAGATTTATTTATTTATTTGAGAGAGAGAGAAAAAGAGTGTGGGGGAGGGGCAGAGGAAGAAGGGAGAGAGAATCCCAAGCAGCCTCCACCCTGGGCATGGAGCCCAATCTGGGGCTCGATCCCAGGACCCTGAGATCACAACCTGAGTCAAAGACAAGAGTTAGATGCTTAACCAACTTCACCATCCAGATGACCCTCCATTCCTTCACTTTCAGTCTGCATGTATCTTCACGTCTGAAGTGAGCCTCTTGTAAGCATCATATAGATTGATCTTGTTTTCTTATCCATTCAGTCACCCTGTGTCTTTTGATTGGAGTATTTAGTCCATTTACATTACAATTAAAGTAATTTTGGGGGCATCTGGGTGGCTCAATCAGTTGGACATCTGCCTTTGGCTCAGGTCACGATCCTGGGGTCCTGGGATAATCCTGGGGTCCTGAGATCTAGCCCCATGTCAGGCTCCCTGATCAGTGGGGAATCTGCTTCTCCCTCTCCCTTTGCCCCCCTTGCTTGTGCTCTCTCTCTCGCTCTCTCAAATAAATAAATAAAGTCTTTTTTAAAAAGTAATTTTTGATAGCTGTATACTTATTGCCACCCTGTTATTTGCTTTATTTCTAGGATAATTAGGATGATTTGAGGGAGTTCTTTTTTATTCCTTTTTGTAGTTCTTTATTCCTTTCTTTTTGTAGTTCTTCTTTATTCCTTTCTTCTTCCTTTGCTCTCTTCATCTGTGGTTTGTTGGCTTTCTTTATTATATGCTTGGATTCTTTTCTCTTTTTTGTGTGTTATCTCTTACAGCTTCCCCCCCCTTTATCTTCTATGTTTTTTTGAAATTTAAATTCAATTAGCCAACATATAGTACATCATTAGTTTCTGATGTAGTGTTCAATGATTCATCACTTGCATATAACACCCAGTGTTCATCACATCACATGCCCTCCTTAATCTCTTAAAGGTTTTGATTTGTGATTAACATTAGGTTCATATATAACATCTTACATGAATAGCAGTCTATACTGATGATGGTCACTTATGTTTGAATCTATTCCAAGAGCACTAAATATTTACTCCTCTTACACATTTTATATGCATATGATATCACACTTTACATCCTTTGATTTTGTGTATCCTTTGAGTGATTTGTACATATGATAGATTTTACTGATTTTGTGTTTAACCTCCATACTAGTTTTAAAAGTGATTAATCTACTACTTTTCTTTTTTCTTTTTTTCTACTACTTTTATTATGTTTTATGTATCTGAGAATTTTTTCCTTTATAATTTTCTTTTTCCAGATGATGGCTTTTTCTTTCTTTCTTTTTTTAAAGATTTACTTATTTATTTTATTTTTTTAAAGATTTTATTTATTTATTTGACAGAGAGAGACCAGTGAGATAGGGAACACAAGCAGGGGGAGTGGGAGAGGGAGAAGCAGGCTTCCTGCAGAGCAGAGAGCCCAATTTGGGGCTTGATCCCAGGACCCCAGGATCATGACCTGAACCGAAGGCAGACGCCTAATGACTGAGCCACCCAGGTGCCCTACTTATTTATTTTAGAGAGAGAGCAAGTTGGGGGAGGGCAGTGGAAGAGAAACTCCAAGCAGACTCCCTGCTGAGCATGGAGCCCAACGCGGGGCTCAGTCCCATGATCCATGAGATCATGACCTGAACCAAAACTGAGTGGGACACTCAACCAACTGAGTGGGTTGCACACACCACTTTGGGAAATGGTAATAGTCAAGGGTATGGATTCTTAAGCCTTTATAAAGAACCCTTCTGAGTGAAAAGAAAAAATTGCATGGATTTCCCTAGATTGTGATGGTTCTTTCAGTATCTGCCAATTGAGAATACATATAATGACCAAGCTACTATTATTTCGGAATGAACTGGCACTGTATTAGTGATAACAGCTGTGCATGAAAACCAGCATGGCTGATAAAAGGAGCCACCTCTTCCATCTACAGAGGGTCTGGTGTGCTGACTAACGTGAAGTCCCTTTGAAGGTCTGTAAGTTTCTGGGATCTTCAGCCAATAGTTTCTTCCCTGATTTGGAGGAAATAGCCAAGCCTCTTTCTCATTATGTGGATGTAAGCATTTTTGTCTTCTAGCTGATTTGAGGTTCCTGTCTGTGAAATGTGGGTAAGAATCCCTGCTTACTTCTTATCTCACAGATACTGTTTTTATGAGTATAAAATTAAATCGTCATGGAAAGGAAAAGAAAATCTTAAATGGAAAATGTATAAGTATAACCCTTTTTGTAAAATATCAGAAGAAAACTAGGACTCTGTGCAGAGGAAGGAAAGAATGTGGCAAGAACAGAAAGGCCAACAATGATGGAGATGCTGACCACAAGGGTCCTCTGTGATCTGCAGCCCTTGACTCAGATGGGACTTGTGGCTAAACCTGCTGTTTCATTTATAGTCACCGGGCAAGTAGCATGAAGAGTAAAGAGGCCATATGATTGAGTATGACTTAGAGAAAACCCAGCAGCTGTGGCCTTGAAGGGTGGAGCATGGAGACAGGTGGCTTCTATCCAGGCCTGTCTTTGTTACTAGGGTAATTTAAAGCTACACATTGGGTCACTTTTTCTCCTTTATAAGAACTCACCAGGACTGGTTGCATTGCAGTTGGTGGGAGGGAGGAGGAGGAAAAGGTCAGAAACTCGGAAGAGAGGGAGAGAGCTCTACTTACCAGGAGGTGGGGGCTGGGGTAGGATGGTGCTCTTCACTCCTCTTCTCAGCATCCAAGAACAAAGAAAGCCACCAGGACATTACCCTCCCTTTGTGTCTTCTGTTCCATTTAAATTATGCACTTCTTTGGAAGGCTGAATTCTGTCTGCTTGAGCTTGTATTTCATAAAGCCCCTCTTGCACTGTGAGAACTGAATAACTGTGGGTGAGCAATTCTTGGTATTATACAAACTGGGACCAAAGATGACTTTATAATAATAGGAAGAGAAAATCAGGCAGGCAGGGAGGACCTTATAAATAGCTTATAAAGCTGCAGTGAGCTTATTTTAACTTTTACCCACCCCCACCATCTTTTCTGGTCTATAACAGTAACAATGTAACAGTGTCCAGGTGCTCCAATACTATATATATATATCCTTTCTTGATATTTTAAAAATTTTTAGTTCAAAAGATCAAAAATAAGTAAAACCTGAACTTCCTGAGTTTCCATATTGAAGATAAAACTCCTTTTAGAAAAATTCTAAACTGGGCCAATAGTGAGACCCTGATTAAAATGGAGGCTCTGTTGGGAAAATACAGAAAGCAGCACATTTGCTATCCTGATGTCATCATTACCAGCAAGCATTTCTTGAGCTTCTGCTCCACAAACAGTGGGTGCATTGGGCAGGGGGCATGGAGATGAATCACGAGCTTTACAGTTTAGGAGGAGGAGAGGCATTCCCATAACCATGCAGTGAGTAAACAGAGCAGTGGACTGGGGAGTCACATTAGTGCTCTTGATATGTTTTATAGTTTTTCCATTTTGGGTCAGCCAAAAGTCAGCAAGGGATTTTTTTTAAGCCACAACACATTTTCTTAAACGTACATTTTAAGTGCCAAACTGGGAAGGATGGGAGATTTGGGGCAGGGCTGCCAAGGGGAGAGACTTTGAAAGGGGCAGGAGTCTGATTGCTCAGAGTTCTGGATGCTCCCATATTTTGTTTGTGGCCTATAGACCCTTTGTGACTTTGTAGTCAGGTTTCCTGTGTGTTGTCCAGGAATGTTGACTTTAGGAAAGGGGGTTGCATGGCTTTTTTTTGTTTGTTTCTATAATAGGAATGTGACAGATATTTATCTTTTACATTCCTTCTGAGTGCACCAGGTGCCCCTCAAGGAGCTGGGGGAGTTGAATGGCTTCTGTTTTCACAATCTGTTCACCACTGGATAAGACTCTGAAGATCCAGGAGTCACTCACTCGAAGTCAAATTCTGGGACTTTCTATGAAGCAGCCTCCTAGAACCCACTGTGCACCCCTGCCAGCTCTGTCGCAGGACTTGGCACCCATGGAGCAGGGCCTGAGGGGGAGCTTGTAGGTTGCTGACAAGCATGGAAGGTCCATGGGAGTGTCTCACTCTTTGTTCTCTTTCTCTGCCACCTCGTATCAATTAGGGAAACTGAGCTGCCTTCTATGTAAGCTGTGAGCCCTTTGGGACAAGAAGCACCCCTTAATCAGAACCCTCAGCATCCTTCTACAGAGGACCCCGATTCTACAGTCTGATATGGGGTTAGTGCATGGCCTCTGGAGATCTGGGGCATCATCTTTGCATTCTTCCAGGAGTCCCGTTACTGTCTGCCTGGCCACAGATATCTTCAAGCAGTGTGTGTGGATTGGATGACAACATGATTTCTTAAGATAATGATCTGGGTGATTTGTGGTATGTTTGTGTAAATGTGGGTGTGGGTGAGCACATGTGGGAGTGTGGTTGTGTGTGAGTATAAGACGGGGTGTGGTTGAGACAGTGGTTGTATCAAAATGTACTTTTATCTTTGAGCTATCCAGAAAGCCTGAATTCTCCTGCCAAGTTGGGTGCAGTTAAGTCTTCCTCAGACAGCCTGACATCTTAGAATGCACCCATGGGGAGGTGAGGAGAGATCCCAAGGCTAATAATTTTACTTTCAGCACATCTTTCTTGGCCGGTGAGCCCGCAGCCTAATGCTGGGTATATTCTCCTATTTGACTCAGAGCAGCAGGATGGCCTGGGGAGGCTGACACCTTTCTCGGTGACAAGAAATAAAGGAACGAAAATTCAGCTGTTTCCATTCTGCTGCACTGCGGGCTCAGTCACAATCCCCTCAGCCAGGTTTGCTGAACAGAGGGAGTCTGGGGTCGCAGCACAGGGACTTCTGTGGGAATGAATTAACTGTGGAATTCCCACATATTTAACCATGGATGATGTGCCAGCTGGCATCAATATGACACTGAGCAGGGCAGGCACTGTTCTAAGAGCTTCACAGGCACTCATTCCTTGGTCTTTTTTTGTGTGTGTTTGTTAATCACCATACATTACATCATTAGATTTTGATGTAGAGTTCCATGACTCATTGTTTGTGCATAACACACAGTGCTCCACATAGAACGTGCCCTCTTTAATACCGATCACCAGGATAACCCATCGCCCCACCCTCCTCCTCTCTAGAACCCTCAGTTTGTTTTTCAGAGTCCATCGTCTCTCATGGTTCGTCTCCCCCTCCGATTTCCCCCCCTTCATTCTTCACCTCCTGCTATCTTCTTCTTTTTCTTTTTTCTTAACATATGTTGCATTATTTGTTTCAGAAGTACAGATCTGTGATTCAACAGTCTTGCACAATTCACAGCGCTCACCATAGCACATACCCTCCCCAATGTCTATCACCCAGCCACCCCTTCCCTCCCACCACTCCAGCAATACTCAGTTTGTTTCCTGAGATTAAGTATTCCTCATATCAGTGAGGTCATATGATACATGTCTTTCTCTGATTGACTTATTTCACTCAGCATAACGCCCTCCAGTTCCATCCATGTCATTGCAAATGGCAAGATCTCATTCCTTTCGATGGCTGCATAATACTCCATTGTTTATATATATCACATCTTCTTTATCCATTCATCTGTCGATGGACATCTTGGCTCTTTTCACAGTTTGGTTATTGTGGACATTGCTGCTATAAACATTGGGGTGCACGTACCCTCCGGATCCCTACATTTGTATCTTTGTGGTAAATACACAGTAGTGCCATTGCTGGATCGTATGGTAGCTTTATTTTCAACTGTTTGAGGAACCTCCATACAGTTTTCCAGAGGGGTTGCACCAGCTTGCATTCCCACCAACAGTGTAGGAGGGTTCCCCTTTCTCTGCATCTGTGCCAACATCTGTCATTTCCTACCTTGTTAATTTTAGCCATTCTGACTGGTGTGAGGTGGTATCTCATTGAGGTTTTGACTTGGATTTCCCTGATGCCAAGCGATGTTGAGCACTTTTTCTGGTGTCTGTTGGCCATTTTGATGTCTTCTTTGGAAAAATGTCTGTTCATGTCTTCTGCCCATTTCTTGATTGGAATATTTGTTCTTTGGGTGTTGAGTTTGATAAGTTCTTTATAGATTTTGGATACTAGCCCTTTATCTGATATGTCATTTGCAAATATTTTCTCCCATTCTGTCAGTTGTCTTTTGGTTTTGTGGACTGTTTCTTTTGCTGTGCAAAAGCTTTTTTTCTTGATGAAATCCCAATAGTTCATTTTTGCCCTTGCTTCCCTTGCTTTGGAGATGTTTCTAGGAAGAAGTTGCTGTGGCTGAGGTCGAAGAGCTTGCTGCCTGTGTTCTCCTTTAAGATTTGGATGGACTCCTGTCTCACGTTTAGGTCTTTCAACCATTTGGAGTCTATTTTTGTGTGTGGTGTAAGGAAATGGTCCAGTTTCATTCTTCTGCATGTGGCTGTCCAATTTTACCAACACCATTTGTTGAAGAGACGGTCTTTTTCCATGGACATTCTTTCCTGCTTTGTCAAAGATGAGTTGACCATAGAGTTGAATGTCCAATTCTGGGCTCTCGATTCTGTTCCATTGATCTATGTGTCTGTTTTTGTGCCAGTATCATACTGTCTTGATGATGACACCTTTGTAATAGAGCTGGAAGTCCGGAATTGTGATGCCATCAGCTTTGCTTTTCTTTTTCAAGATTCCTCTGGCTATTCGGGGTCTGTTCTGGATCCATACAAATTTGAGGATTATTTGTTCCATTTCTTTGAAAAAAGTGGATGGTATTTTGATGGGGATTGCATTGAATGTGTAGATTGCTCTAGGTAGCATTGACATCTTCACAATGTTGGTTCTCCCAATCCATGAGCATGGAACGTTTTTCCATTTCTTTGTGTCTTCTTCAATTTCTTTCATGAGTATTTTATAGTTTACTGAGTACAGATCCTTTGCCTCTTTGGTTAAATATATTCCTAGGTATCTTATGGTTTTGGGTGAATTGTAAATGGGATCAACTCCTTGATTTGTCTCTCTTCTCTCTTGTTGTTGGTGTATAGGAATGCCACTGATTTCTGGGCATTGATTTTATATCCTGCCACTTTACTGAATTCCTGTATGAGTTCTAGCAGATTTGGGGTGGAGTCTTTTGGGTTTTCCACATACAGTATCATATCATCTGCAAAGAGTGAGAGTTTGACTTCCTCTTGCCGATTTGGATGCCTTTGATTTCTTTTTGTTGTCTGATTGCTGTGGCTGGGACTTCTAATACTATGTTGAATAGCAGTGGTGATAGTGGACATCCCTGATGCTTCAGCTTTTCCCCATTGAGAATGATATTTGCTGTAGGTTTTTCATAGATGGCTTTTATGATATTGAGGTATGTACCCTCTATCCCTATACTCTGAAGAGTTTTGATCAAGAAAGGATGCTGTACTTTGTCAAATGCTTTTTCTGCATCTATTGAGAGGATCATATGATTCTTGTTCTTTCTTTTGTTAATGTATTGTCTCACGTTGATTGATTTGCGGATGTTGAACCAGCCTTGCAGCCCAGGGATAAATCCCACTTGGTCATGGTGAATAATCCTTTTAATGTACTGTTGGATCCTGTTGGCTAGTATTTGGGTGAGAATTTTTGCATCCATGTTCATCAAGGATATTGGTCTGTAATTCTCCTTTTTGTTGGGGTCTTTGTCTGGTTTTGGGACCAAGGTAATGCTGGCCTCATAAAATGCATTTGGAAGTTTTCCTTCCATTTCTATTTTTTGGAACAGTTTCAGGAGAATAGGTATTAATTCTTCTTTAAATGTCTGATAGAATTCCCCTGGGAAGCCATCTGGCCCTGGGCTTTTGTTTGTTGGGAGATTTTTGATGACTGCTTCAATTTCCTTAGTGGCTATAGGTCTGTTCAGGTTTTCTATTTCTTCCGGGTTCAGTTTTGGTAGTTGATACATCTCTAAGAATGCACCTATTTCTTCCAGGTTATCTAATTTGCTGGCATAGTGTTGCTCATAATATGTTCTTATAATTGTTTGTATTTCTTTGGTGTTGGTTGTGATCTCTCCTCTTTCATTCATGATTTTGTTGATTTGGGTCATTTCTCTTTTCTTTTTATAAGTCTGGCCAGGGGTTTATCAATCTTGTTAATTCTTTCAAAGACCAGCTCTTAGTTTCGTTGATCTGTTCTACTGTTCTTTTGGTTTCTAGTTCATTGATTTCTGCTCTGATCTTTATGATTTCTCTTCTCCTGCTGGGTTTAGGCTTTATTTGCTCTTCTTTCTCCAGCTCCTTTAGGTGTGGGTTAGGTTGTGTATTTGAGACCTTTCTTGTTTCTTGAGAAAGGCTTGTATTGCTATATACGTTCCTCTCAGGACTGCCTTTGCTGTATCCCGAAGATTTTGAACAGTTGTGTTTTCAGTTTCATTGGTTTCCATGAATTTTTTTAATTCTTCTTTAATTTCCTGGTTGACCCATTCATTCTTTAGTAAGATGCTCTTTAGCCTCCATGCATTTGGGTTCTTTCTGACTTTCCTCTTGTGATTGAGTTCTAGTTTCAAAGCACTGTGGTCTGAAAATATGCATGGAATAATTCCAATCTTTTGGTACCGGTTGAGACCTGATTTGTGACCTAGGATGTGATCAATTCTGGAGAATGTTCCATGGGCACTAGAGAAGAATGTGTATTCCATTGCTTTGGGATGGAATGTTCTGAATATGTCTGTGAAGTCCATTTGTTCCAGTGTGTCATTTAAAGTCTCTATTTCCTTGTTGATCTTTTGCTTAGATGATCTGTCCATTTCAGTAAGGGGGGTGATAAAGTCCCCCACTATTATTGTATTGTTGTCAATGTGTTTCTTCGCTTTTGTTATTAATTGCCTTATATAATTGGCTGCTCCCATGTTAGGGGCATAGATATTTACAATTGGTAGATCTTCTTGTTGGATAGACCCTTTAAGTAGGATATAGTGTCCTTCTTCATCTCTTATTACAGTGTTTATTTTAAAATCTTATTTGTCCGATATAAGGATTGCCACCCCAGCTTTCTTTTGGTGTCATTAGAATGGTAAATTGTTTTCCACCCCTCACTTTCAATCTTGGGGTGTCTTTGGGTCTAAAATGAGTCTCCTGCCAACAGCGTATTGATGGTCTTGTTTTTTAATCCAATCTGATAGCCTGTGTCTTTTGATTGGGGCATTTACCCCATTTACATTCAGGGTAACTATTGAAAGGTATGAATTTAGTGCCATTGTATTGCCTGTAGTTGACTGTTACTGTATATTGTCTGTGTTCCTTTCTGATCTATGCTGCTTTTAGGTTCTCTCTTTGCTTAAAAGACTGCTTTTGCTATTTCTTGGAGGGCTGGTTTTGTGTTTGAAAATTCCTTTAGTTTTTGTTTGTCCTGGAAGCTTTTTATCTCTCCTTCTATTTTCAATGACAGCCTAGCTGGATATAGTATTCTTGGCTGTCTATTTTTCTCGTTTAGTAGTCTGAAGTTCTCATGTCAGTACTCTCTTGCCTGCCAGGTCTCTGTGGATAGGTCTGTTGCCAATCTAATCTTTCTACCATTGTCGGTTACATATCTCTTCTCCTGAGTTGCTTTCAGGATTTTCTCTTTGTCTCTGAGACTCGTAAGTTTTACTATTAGATGTCGGGTTGTTGACCTATTTTTCTTGATTTTGAGAGGAGTTCTCTGTGCCTCCTCGATTTTGATGCCTGTTTCCTTCCCCACATTAGCGAAGTTCTCTGCTATAATTTGCTCCAATACATCTTCTGCCCCTCTCTCTCTTTCTTCTTCTTCTGGGTTTCATCTTATCGTATCGCTTATCTCTCGAATTCTGCTCTCGTGTTCCTGTAGTTGTTTCTCTCTCTTTTTCTCAGCCTCTTTATTTTCTATCATTTGTTCTCTTATATTGCTAATTCTCTCTTCTGCCTCATTTATCCTAGCAGTTAGTGCCGCCATTTTTTATTGCACATCATTAATAGCCTTTTTGATTTTGACTTGGTTAGATTTTAGTTCTTTTATTTCTCCGGAAAGGGTTTCTTTAATAACTTTCATGCTTTTTTTCAAGCCTGGCTATTATCTTTAAATTCATGATTCTGAACTCTAGGTCCGACATTGTACTAATGTCCGTATTGAGTAGGTCCCTGGCTGATGGTACTACCTCTTGTTCTTTTTGCTGAGGTGATTTTTTTCATCTTGTCATTTTGTCCAGAGGAGAATAGATGAATGAGAGAGAGATCTTCTGGTGGAGGGGCCTGTTGCCGTGGTTTCCAAATGTCTTTGCCGTAGGCGGAATTGCCCTGCCCTTGTCGGTCCGGGCTAAGCAAGCTGATCGGGTTTGTTCTCAGGAGCTTTTGTTCCCTGCAAGCTCTCGGTACAGCTTTGGAGGACCACGGTGAAAATGGTGGCCTCCCAATCTCCACCCGGAGAAGCCGAGAACTTGGGGCCCCGCTCCTCAGTGCGCCCCCAGAGTAAAGCAGTCACTCCCGTCTCCCTGGTCTCTGGCCGCACTCCTCGCTCAGCCGGCCTGTGACTGAGCGCTTCTATCTCTGCACCCGACCCCATTTGAAGTCTCCAAACCCAGCAGATCCCTGCGGTGCACTCCCGCGCCGCTCCTCCTGGGGGAGGAAGGGGAGTTTCCCCAGCTCTGCTGCTTGTTGGGTCCTTGCTGGAGGAGCAGTGGCCCGACTGGGCCGCGGATCACAGTTTATGGCAACCCCGAGCTGAGAGCCCATGCCTCGGCTCCGTCTCTGCAGCCAGCCTCCCCGCTCCAATACCTGGGAGCTCTGCTGCACTCAGGCACCCCCAGTCTTTCTGTGACCCCAAGGGTCCTGAGACCACACTGTCCCGTGAGGGTTCTACCCCCCGCTTAGCCACTGGAGCTACGTCCCTCAGCGGAGCCAACTCCTGAAAGTTCTGATTTTGTGCTCTGTGGCTCTATCACTTGCCAGAAGCAGCCGACGGAGGCCCACTCCCCCACAGTCTATCCTCCCGAATATCGCCTTGGATGCACTTCTCCGCACGTCCTACCTTCCAGTAAGTGGTCGCTTCTCTGTTCAGAGAGTTGTTGCTACTCTCTTCTTCGATCTCCTTTTGAGTTCGTAGGTGTTCAGAATGGTTTGATCCCCATTCATCTGAATTCCTGAGACCAGAGGAAATCCAGGTCTCCTACTCCTCCGCCATCTTGCTTCGTCCCTCCACTTCTCCTTGGTCTTCTTGATGATTGTTTTGGATTCGCTATTTTTTCTTCCAGTCCTTTTGTGATATAATTGACATGTAGCACTCTATACATATAAGTTCTACAGCATAATGACTTGACTTACAGAGATTGTGAAGTCAGTACTATTTTAAGCCACATTTTATAGATGAGGAATCTAACGGTCAGAGGGGTTCACTAACTTGTTCAGGGTTACAGGGCTGGGAATGACCCTGGACAGACCAACACCCGAAGCCCCTGCTTCATGGCTACATTCAGTACAGATGAGTCATAGAGCTGCTTTTCTCAGAGTTTGGCGCCAGAGGGAGAAGACTGAACATCAGAAAACATTATCTGAATTCCAAGGTAGCCTCATGCAAGCACCAGCCTGAATGGAATATTGCCCTCTTATCAGTGCTGGTGTGTGGGTGTCCAGGGCAGCCCTGGGAGCTGCCAACTCAATAGAGCAGCTCCTGAGAAAACACAAAAGGGGCAGGTCACTTAAAACCAAGGGCATTTCCTGGTCTTCTTCTGGCAATTAGGGGTTGCAGAGATGCTATACTACCCAAGACACAAATATTCTCATTTCCAAAACCCTAGAGGCAGGAAGGCCTTCCCTCAGCTTGATGTACTCAAGTATATGCACATGGTGTGTATGCCAGGTCATTTGAGGGCAATCAGGTGTTCAGGTAATAAACATTTTGTCAACTATGGAGACCTAGAGATGTACCCCTGCAAGAAAGTGAAACCACTTCGAGGTACAGGCTTCCAGTCATGCAATAAATAAGCCACAGGGATAAAAACTACAGCACAGGGAATATAGTCTATGGTGTTGGAATAGAATGGGATGGGGACAAATGGTAGCTACACTTGTGGTGAGGATACCATAACTTACAGACTCACTATGTTATACCCCTGAAACTCATGTAACATTGTGTGTCTTCTGTATTTCAATTAAAAAAAAGAAAGGGAAACTATTGCTAGAGTATTTTAGTAAGGGAGAACCCTCCAATGTGTAGGAATCAGAAATTTCTCACTGCGGCCACAATCTGTCAAGTAATAAAGGCCAAACACACCTCCTCTTAAAGTGAACAAGCATGGAAATGGGTGATTTGTCTTGGTCTTGGAGAGCCAACTCTCTTTTTCTTTTGCTGAAGCAGAGTGAGAAAGACTGCTGCATCCATCCAAGGGAAACTTCACTCCATGCCAAGGCTATTGTTAAGTCAGGAACCTTACTCAACAGTTCAAATTAGTATGTGTGCCAATAGGCTGTTGCTGGGTCTTTCACCCATTCTTAGATTTTGGCTTTTATTTTTCCTTGCCATGTATGCTCCCACATCATGAAAAGCATTCACTAAATGAGGTCACCCACTTATTAACTACTTCACTCCACAAAAACCAGATGCATAGTGAATAGCAAACATGTCCCATGCTCAAAAAGTTTTCCACTGTCTTAACTTAGGAAGAAGTTAATTTACTCCAGACAATGTTCAATGAGTGACAGATTACATGATTGAGACAATAAAACTATGCGAATTCAATGGAAAAAAATTAAGAATGAAGTTGGGCTTGAAAAGTGGAGATGGTATTGAAAAATTATGAAGGACAGGGAATAGTCTCAGCAAAGTCCTATGAGGGCACGAAGGGGTTCATTTCAGAGGGAGTGAGACCCTCTAATCAGTGCAAACCAGGAGCCAAGATGTCAGATTAGGACTCAATAAATATCTGTATTGAAACTCTCCATCCTCAAAGGCAGCTGCTCAGAGTGTCATGTAAGAGATGGACTATTTCTTTGTTTGTTTGTTTGTGCAACAATGATCAAGTCAATTTTTCTTAACTGTGCGTATCCCATCTGTGGTCATTAATTTTATGTCTCAAGTTGATTGGGCCACAGTGTCCAGCTATTTAGTCAAATTTCAGTCTTGATGTAGCTGGGAAGGTTTTTGTTTGTTTTTTTAATGAGATAAGCATTTAAATCAGTAGATTTTGAATAGTGCAGATTATCATTCTCAATGTGGGCTTTATCCCATCAGTTGAAGGCCCTAAGAGAAAAAAGCCTGAACTCCCTAAGGAAGAGGGGGTTCTGCCTCCAGACTGCCTTTGGACTTGAGCTGCAACGCCAACTCTTCCCTCGGTCTCCAGACTGCTGGCCGATCCCGCAGACTTGGGACTTGCCAACATCCACAATCAGGTGAGCCAGTTCCTTAAAAAAGTCCCTCCCTCCCTCCTTCTCTTTACTCTCTCTCTCACCCTTCCTCTATCCTATTGGTTCTGTTTCTCTGGAAAACCCTGCTTCTCTGAAAAAAATGGTCCTAGGTGTAAATGTTAGCATTGTCATGGTTCCAGATGTGTTCAGCAGGTGAGCATGTGGGGTTCTGTCCTAACATCATGAAGTATTTTTATATTTCATATAAAATAATAAAACATAGGGACGCCTGGCTGGTTCAGTTGGTTAAGCATCTGCCTTTGGCTCAGGTCATGCTCCCAGGGTCCTGGGATCGAGCCCTGCATCGCATCAGGCTCCCTTCTCCCTCTCCCTCTGCCCCTCCCCCCACTAGTGTACTCTTTCTTGCTTTATGATGCTCTCAAATAAATAAATAAATAAAATCTCTTAAAAAGTAATAATAATAAAACATAATGTGGGCTAAATCAGACATAATACATTTGGCTATATTTTACTTCACATAAGTAGTACTTGACCCCAAAATTCAAGAAAATGTATGGGAGAAATTTTAAATTTGAGAAAATACTATCTACTAACTTTAGTTTTTTTTCTGATTAATTTGAAAAAATAAATAATATGACCCCATTTTCCTGGAAGACATTTTAATCTCATCCACAGAAATCAGGGTTTGTTGAGAGCAAAGAGTTGGGGAGTACTGAATTAGGACAGGGGTTCTCAAACTCACAGAGTTCCACCCCACTTAAGGTCTGCAAGGCACCTGGGCAGGCAGGTGTTTTTATGCTCCTGGGTGAATGTGATGGGCAATCAGAATTGAGAATCCCTAGTTTCCAGGGAAGCATCTGACCTTACCTAGTGTGGAAGCCCTTTACACAAAGCTCTTCCCAGGACACTGGAATCCTACAAGACAGATCAGCAGGTAAGACAGGGTAAGAGCTGGCCTATGGAAAGAATGACTTCCTTTCCTCTGAGAGGAGAAATGAGAGAGAGCTGACTCCTAGAAGCAGCACACAGCCCTGCTGGGGCCCAGACGTGGGCAAAAGAGCAGCTCACACTACGCATCTGAGTGGGAGGTGTGCACAGAGAAAGAACAAGGAGAGCAGGGCCTTAGGACTTCCGGGTCCCCACAGCAATGTCCCTTTTGGCATGGATTGCAACAGTTAATGATTAGTCACCTTTGTCCCTAGATAAGTACTTTCTCTTTGAGGATTTATTTTTTTAGTATATATTCTGGAAGTAGTAAAGAATAGTTATGATATCTAGTTTTTTTTGTGATTTTTTAAGTGCCTGTGGGTTTAATAAACTTTAAAAAAATGTTCAAAAGGCCTCATTCCAAGTGGTTCTCAAGAATTCAATCTTGGGTACAGAATCATTGCTCTAGCCTATACACCTATACTTCCTACTCCTGCCACAGCCCAGAGTGAACTCTTCATGAAACCACAGTCAACAGCAGTGCTATTTTGCCCTAGGGACACCTGGAGGAAGCACAATAAATTGGATCTGTGGGCAAGCAGAAACCCTGAAAAGTGGTGCTTCAGCAATACAACAAATCTCCCAGAGCAACTAAACACATTAAAGTTCTGATAAATATGAGGGCAGCTTTTTCCTTGATACCTGCAAAACAGTTTATGAATCATATTGTTTCCACTTTTAGTAATTCCTCTGACTATGGGTGGCAGGTTTATGCCATTAGACAATTGGTATGTCACACCAGAGTCTGGAGTCTGATATCTGCCTGATGGGGGTAGAGCCCTAAGTAGATGGGTGAGTAGAGAGGTAGAGAGGGGATGGTTGGATGGATGGATGGATGGATGGATGGATGGATGGATGGATGCGTGCACATACACACACACTCCACACACACACACACACACACACACACACACATACATAAGAAGAAAGAGGGATAGATAGATTGATAGGCAGGTAGATACATATATGAATGGATAGATAGCGATTGTATGACCCACAAAGCACTTCATAAGTGCATGATTTCATTTAATCCTTACAATAATCCCTTTGAACAGGTATAGTTGTAATTATTCCTTTTTAGATTTGTAGATGAGAATAATGACATCTGTGTTAAGTAACTTGTACAAAATCACACATCTTGCAAGAAACAAAGCAAGGACTCAGCCAAAGGAGTTGTTCTTTCTGCAGTACTCTCAGGAAAGGAGTCCATGTCCTAAAACATATCTTTCCATCTCTTCCCAGATGATGTAATCTATGAATGAACTACACAGTCCACCATCAACAGTGAGGTTTTCAATGAAATGTGACTGTGAGAGGTCATATGTCTGTTAATACTCACTCCAAAGGATCCATGACTCAAGTGAAGATGTTTCCTATGGATGGTTGGCAAAGGGAGAATGAGAGAGGACAGAGCCCCAGACTTCCAAGGATGCCTGTGTAGGAGAAAGGGAGAGAGTCTTTGGGACCAGAGGGGAGGGAAGGCCCAACCAACAAAAAACCAGAGCTGGGAGTAATGGCCTATTCTTGATTCACATGTTCATCTGCTCCAGGCCAAGTAGAAATACAGAGGAGGTGTTTATCCATCCCTGCTTTTTCCTTCCTATCCTAATGCAAGTCCTAGAGAAAGTAGAGCTGGAAACAGGATCAAAGTTCTATGATTAAATGGGAAGTTTAAGTCCAGGGCAGTGAGGATGAGGAAAATGGATAGCAAGGCAAGGAAAGATGCCATGTGATGTTCATGCTTTTCCATGAAGACACAGTGTCTTCTTAGCAGCCTCCTTTGTTTGGCCTGTGGACCTTCTCCCAAAGGACTGTGAGATGGACCCACACTGTAGAGCAGGCTTTTGGAGAACTATATTGAACTCCATCACTCTATAATTCCCATTGGTCAAGTCTCTCCCCACAGGGACCTAACTTCCCATCATTGACATGTCTGTCACCCAGTCTTCCAAGTCTGCGTGGGTGGTCACTCCTTGAAATCCAGGGCTGGGTTGTCCTGAGCAAGAGAAAGAAAAAGAATGTGATGAGAACCTCTGAGCCAGCATCGAAGAGTGGGTCTCAACCTACTGCTGCTGTAGGTTTTATTCCTGTGAAATTTTCTATGTGCTTCCTATGCTAGAAAAAAAAAAAAAGCATGTGGATTTCATTGTCCCCAATTTCCATAATCTTTAATAGGGATTTACTTGTTTATTTAACATTTTAATTCACCAACTTTGAGTACTCAGGAGAAGTTGTGTCCATCATCTGTAGCATAAAATTGATGTCAAATGGGTTCTTTCTTCGCTCTGGAATTCTGTCTAGTTTCTAAAGTTTCTTCTAGTTTCTAGTTTCTCTCAGATCCTTCCATCTCTGCATACTAGAGATGCAGAATAAGATATGTGTCTCTTTGCCTATATCTCAAAAGTGATCTCTAATATATTTTTTTAAATTGACCTGGTATTTGCCTCTCTTATTTTTCATTTTCAGTTTCCCATGACACAGGAAGACCTACATGGCTTTCTTGGAATGCATATTTGTGAAGGGTTGTGTATTGCACAGCCTTCTCTGGCTTTTCCTTGTATAGGAGATCAAGTCCAGTCGCCGTAGCCTGGCCCACAAGCCCTCCATGTACTGCACTGGCCAGCTCCCTACCTGCCTCCACTACTCCCATCCCCTGAAGTTCAGCCTCCCTGTACCCGCCTAGGCTGCAGCTCACCACCCTAACACACCTCATGCTTCCTGATACATGTTCTGTCTGCTCTGCCTTCTTTCCCCACCACCCCTTCTTCTCCTGGGGAAATTCTCACCCAACTTCAAACCACCCCAGGCTACCAGGTACACTGGGCAGACTCTGGATTTTGGAGGTTCGTGAACTGGTTTCAAGTCCAGGGCCCATCAAAATGTATTCCTGTTTAAGAACCTAACCTCTCTGTACCCTAGTTCCCTTGTCATGTGGGAATCATAATGTCATCCCCTTTGCATAGGAGACAATTTTTCATATATTTATGCATATCTTATACCACCTTTGTTCTGGACTATCTTTCCAAAGATGTTTGTATAGCAAACAGCTTTGAGAGATAGAGATAGCGTCTCCCTCTGTGGCAGAGGGTAGATTTGTTTCCTGACCAATATAATAAGGGTACTGTTGCAATTTGAACAAGTCTGTTAGCAACCACCTTGTAGGATTGGGGGGTTCCTGAGCTCAGGGCTCCTCAGCTATGACACAGACCTAATGTGTGTATGCAGCATACTTCTGGGCCCATCTCTGCATCACTCCCATGGAACTTTGAGGGCAAGGGGGACAGATGCCATGAGTAATGAAGTACTCTCTTCCTGGATTGCAGATGGATGCTTTCTTGCTGAGTCATCATATGTCTCTGACACAGAAGTCTTGTGTCTTCTTCCAGTTTCCATGAAGAGTGGCAGGGTAACTAATTAGCTTGCAAAGAGGATAAACTTTCAGACACTTCACCATTCTTGATACCTCTCTGGTTGAGAGGAGACTTTCCTACTGCTAGACAATGTGATACAACCTCCAGGAGCTTCTCCTGGTTGTCCTCCTAACTTAAAGACACACATGCTTCTATTGCAACATTAGTCATAACCAGCTCTGTATCCAGGCACAGTGCCTGGTTTATGGAGCTAAGAAGTAACTTTTTATGGAATAAATTAATATGCCTCAAAGATTGTTCTGCTATTGAAATTTACTGCTCCTTGTGTCTTCTCTTGCCATCATTTCTTCTCTGTTAAAAATACAATGTTTAAAAAATACATAAACATGTATGCATTCATCATTTCTTTTGAAATGTAGCCCCTGTTTTAGTCAGGGCCGAATGCTGACACAGGGTTCTTCTCCAGGCTTAAGTCAACTTGGATGGGGTTCGGAGGTTATGAACCTTCCAAAATTAAGTGAAAGTTGTGTGCATTTGTCTATTTTCCTAGGGACAAAGATTATTGCTTTTATTGGAATCATAAAGTTATCTGTGCTAGAGCCCCTGAGTTGAACACCATACATGTTAGCCATAAGCAAGCAAGGCTTTGTTGCGCTTCCTTGGAGGCTGGGTTGAGAGTAAACCAGGTGGTGGATCCTCCAGGCCTCATCATAGGGAAACCATGAAATGAAAACACAAATAAAGAAGGCTGACCATTAAGGGGAGCCAGCAAGGGAGAGGATCAAATAAGAGAGGAAAGACCCTCCCAGACCAGAGCAACTGCCAGTCAAGATGGGATATGGGAACTCTACAAAAATAGCTCTTTTTTTCTGAAAACAAAATATTTTAGGGGCGCCTGCATGGGTCAGTTGATTAAGCATCCAAATCTTTGTCTCTGGCTCAGGTCATGATATCATGATAGTGGGATTGAGCCCCCACATTTGGCTCTGTGCTGAGCACAGAGTCTGCTTCAAATTCTCTCTCCCTCCTGCTCTCTCTCTCAAATAAATAAATAAAATCTTTTAAAAAATCTTTTTAAAAATGTTAAGGGTTCTTCTTATGTATGTATAAAATGGAAGATAATATGGTATGAACAAATGTTTTAGTCTGCTTGGGCTATCATAACAAAATATCATATCTAGAGTGGTTTAAATAAGACATTTATTTTTGCACAGTTTTAGAGGCTGAAAGTCCAAGATCAAGGTGCAAGCATGGTTGGTTCCTGGTAAGGACTCTCTTCCTGGATTGCAGATGGCTGCCTTCTTGCTGTGTCCTCACATGTCAATGGGGAGCAGAAAAAGAGTAAGCTCTTTGGGGTCTCATCTTTTAAGGGGGCTAATCCCATTCATGAATTCGCCACCTAATTATCTCCAAAGACCCCACCTCCAAATACCATCCCATTAGGGGTTAGGGCTTCAAAATATAGATGGGGTGGGGCACAATTCAGTCCACAACAACTAGAAAAGTTAAAGATGCACATACACTGCTTCCTAGCAAATGCCAACGCTACATATGCCTTTGAGAAATGCCTGTACTTGTGATCCAGGATAGGTGTACTCGATGCTCACAGCAACACTGTCATCCACAGCCCCTAATTGCTAAGACCCAAAAGTCCAACAGCAGTAGAACGGGTAGATGCAATGAGGTGCCTTCACATAATAGACACTGTGCAGAGGTGAAAATAGATAAACACATCTGTATGCATGAGCACCGAAGAATCTCACCAACAACATCAGGTAGAAAGAATTGGCTGCAGAAGAGTGCACAATGAGATCTGGTTTATATAGAGTTCAAAAATGGGCCAAACTGAATATTACATTGGGAATATGCACATGTCAGGCATGGCTACCAAGAAAACCAAGGGAACAAGTAGCCAATTTCTGAGTATTTGTTGGGGGTGGGGGGTACTGTCAGAGGAGGAAGGACACTTGGTCCAGAGGTCAATAGTATCAGTGATATTCTCTGTATTAAGTATGAATTATGGAGACGCAGCAGCTTATTTCATCATTATTTTTTAAAACTATGTATATAATGATATATGTATTATCTTAGTCCATTTGGACTTTTATAACAAAATGCCACAGACTGGGTGGCTTATAAACAACAGATATTTATTTCTCACAATTCTGGAGGCTGGAAGTCTGAGACCAGGGTGCCAACATGGTCAGGTTCTGGTGAAAATGCTCTTCCAGCGGCAAACTACCAACTTCTCATTGTATTCCTCACATGGTAGAAGAAGTGAGAGAGCTCTGTGAGGTCTCTTTGATAAAAACACTAACCCCATTCATGAGGGCACCACCCTTGTGATCACTTTCCAAAAGCCCTGCCTACCAATATCACACCGGAGGTTGGAATTTCAACATTTCGGACTATAGCATATGTGTATAATATATATCTCATAGATACCATAGATAACATATATATGTCATAACACTCTCATAAGCAGAAGTCAAATTACTTAGGGTGGCACTTACCTTAAAGATGAGCATTTATTTCTGCCCAGCTGCCAGTAGCAGCAGAAACAGCAGGTGTACCTCAGCTCACACTCCCTGGTGTTTGGCCTGGGTGAGGTCCTAAAAAGCCAGTGATCACCATATGCCTTCAGAAAAGATACCCATAAGAGCTGCTGTGGTCCCACTGCCCAGGTTCAGAACACAGGGTGTGGAGCAGGCTCTTGCCTGCAGGAGCACTTAGCACAGTGCACATCATTGTGAGTAGCAGCCTTGGAGCTGCTGCAGCGTCTGAGAACTGCCTAAGAAGTTACTAAAACTTGACACATTGGTATATCAGGAGATAGTGATGAATGAGATTTAGGGATTCAAAACTTTGAGAGGAGATCACTTAAGTCCTGTGTTCTGTGTTCTGCCATCAAGTCTTCCCATGTGATTTTGTTTTATAAGCACTGAAGTGTCAACATTCAGTATGTCTATATACCCATAAGCAGACTTAAGGTCATCATTGTCCATGTCAGTGGCAATGCACCTGGCATCAACACATGCTTTTCTAGCTCACACCTGGCATTCTCAGGAAGTAGATTCAGGCACATGTAGACTCCCAAATAATGCCAGCTCTTGAAGAAGACTTTCCCTTCATCTTTGACACTATTCAACTTTTCAGAGCGTGGACTCCTTCATAATATGCCTCTGAAATGTCCAAGATTGCTCTTGAGTAGGGCTCTGTGGAGCCATGGCCAATACAGGGTTATGGTATGTACAGTTTAGAGAAGTATTACAGGTGATAGATGTTGTAAGCCCTCAGAATATAAGTGCAGAATATAGGGCGCCTGGGTGGCTCAGTCGTTAAGCATCTGCCTTCGGCTCAGGTCATGATCCTGGGGTCCTGGGATCGAGCCCTGCATCGGGCTCTCTGCTCCATGGGAAGCCTGCTTATCCCTCTCCCTCTTTGCCTGCTTGTGTTCCCTCTCTCACTGTATCTCTCTCTGTCAAATAAATAAATAAAATCTTAAAAAATAAATAAATAAATGCAGAATATAAACATAAATTTCAGAGGTTAAGAAACAGGACTGCTCAGACTTTGCCAGTGGATTTCCACAGTCACATGGGATCAGTGTCCTGAGTGAGCATTTCACATACTTTCATTTTATATATACTTTTCCAGACTTTTTGATCCACCAGTTTTCCAGCCATTCATTATATATGGTGTAGTTTCATGGGATTTTTTTTTTTTGGTCTCTTTCTCTGTTTTCTTTTTTTCCCACCCCTCTTTTTTATTTTTTTTTAAGTAAACCAGGAGTCCAAAGTCTTTTGTCTAGACCAGATTTTGTTATTTGCAAAGCCGTGTGACTTCAGGCAAGGCACTTAACCTCTTTGAGTTTCAATCTTTCCTCTGTAAAATCAAGGCACTGGTGTATATAATCCTAATGCTCTTTGTGTTAAGTCAATGATTCTGTGGTAAATGTGGGTGTCTGTCTTTCTGTAAATGTCAGAATGTCATGAATACAGACCTCATCTAAGATTCTGAGAAACAACAAGTGCCAACTGAGTTCAGTAAGCCAAGGAAGGATGAATTAAATGGCACTTTATTACAATGTGAAAATTACCAGAAAGTTAACTGGGCTGAGGCATTGATAATATTACCCATGCCCTCTCCATTCCTGAGGGTAAAAGCTCTACCTTATACCTTACACAAAATTTAATTCAAGATGGATCATAGACCTAAACATAAAAGCCAAAATTATAATGCTTCTAGAAATAAGCTAGAAGACTATTTGTAACCTGGAGTAGGCAAATAAGTCTTGGACAGCACACAAAATGTACTAAATATGAAAGAAAAAAATGATAAATTCAAGTTCATCAAAATTTTTTAAATGATGCTCATCAAAAGAAAATTTTTAAAAATAAAAAGACAAGACACAAACTCAGATAAAATATTTAAAATACATATATTTGACAAAGAACTTATATCAAGACTGTATAATTTTTAAAACTCAATAATAGATAAAGAACCTAATTTCTTTTTTTAATTAAAAGACTTGAATAAACAGTATACAAAAGAGACTAAACAACCAATGAATATATAAATAAGTAGTCAATATCACTTTATCAGTAAAATGTCAATGGAACCACAATGAAATATCACTTCACACCCACTAGAATGGCTAATATTGAAAAGACTGATATCTCTAAAAGTTGACAAGGATTTGGAGCATCCTGAAAACATACTGCTTGTAGGAGTGTGAAATGGTGCAACCACTTTGGAAAACAGTTCAGCTGTTTATTAAAAAGTTATACATCCACCCTATGACTCAGCAGTTTCACTTCCAGGTATTGATCCAAAAGAAATAAAAATATACATTCACAGTCAGAGTTGGACATAAATATTATGTTATTCTCTAATAGCCCTAAACTGGAAAAATCCTAAATGTTTATCAGTGGGAGAGAATCAATAAACACATTGTGACACAGTCATTTAATGACATACAGATCAGCAATAAAAATAGAATTATTGATACACATTAACAACATGGCTGAGTCCAAAAAATTATGTTGCACCCCAATGTTCATAGCAGCAATGTCCACGATAGCCAAACTGTGGAAGGAGCCAAGATGTCCTTCAATGATTAATGGATAAAGAAGATGTGGTTCATACATACAATAGAATATTACTCAACTATCAGAAAGGATGAATACCCACCATTTGCATCGACATGGATGGAAGTGGAGGGTTATTATGCTAAGTGAAATAAGTCAATCAGAGAAACAAAATTATCATATGGTTTCATGAATGTGTGGAACATAAGGAATAGTGCAGAGGACAATAGGGGTAGGGGTGAAAATTGAATGGGAAGAAATCAGAGAGGAAGATAAGCCATATGAGACTCTTCACTCTGAGAAACAAACTGAGGGTTGCAGAAAGGGGGGTGGGTGATGGGATGGGGTAACTGGGTGATGGGCATTAAAGAGGGCACATGATATGATGAGCACTGGGTGTTATACTCAACTAATGAATCATCGCACATTATATCAAAGACTAATGATGTACTATACCTTGGCTAATTGAATTTAAATAAAAAAATTAAAAAATAATTATAATTATGTTGAGAGGAAGCCAGACAAACTGTACATAGGCTATTATTCCAGAGTTCAAGAACAGATGAAACTAATCTACAGTAACATAAATCAGATCAGTAATAGGGGTGCAGAGTGGAATTGAAATGGACAAGCCAGAACCTTTTGTGCTGATGGAAATGTTCTCTGTCTTGATTAGAGTGGTTACATGGTATATTAAAAATATACATAAAATTATATAATTGATATATAAAAATGATGAACTATGCATTTAAAATCTGTGCATTCGTTGTATGAAAATTATATCTTAGTAAAAATAAAAGTTGGGAGAGACAATTTAGCTCCTCCCTGATTCCATCGACAGCAAAAGGACTTGAGCCTCTGCTCCAGGACCAGCAGTGAGGCAAGGGGGCAAGACCCTCAGTAGTTTGGCTAGGGAAGGCAGCCACAGGCAAGGATGTTTTAAAAAGGGCATTCCACCAACCTTTTCTTCTGCTGTCAGAACCAAACCGAGTGGGTGAGCCAATTTTCACTTTGGGTGAAACTTCATAGTGGTTTCTCCAACCCAGAACTAGACTTCCAGTTAGAAGCCAGAATCCAGCAATTACAGCTCAGCTCCCAGGAGCAGAGGAAGCATTAGAGTAGATGGAGTGCAAGCTCTAAAGTCAGGCTGCCCTGGCTCCCACGCTGAGCCTCAGCTGCCCCGGATACTGCCTCCTGATCACCTTCTTCCTCACCACAAGTGGAGTGGGATCCCTCACCTCTAAGGGCTTGTGTAGGGTTGTGGATAATTAGGTAAAATGCCCCACAGCTTTGGAGCTCAGAGCAATATAGCTTTTGTTTGTACTAGACAGTGCTTTCGGCAGTTTTCCCTCAGTTTTCTACATGTGGTCTTTGGCAGCATCATCTTCTCTTCCTCCTCTCACTCACTTTCTCCTCCCTCCTTTCTTCTTTAACTGCAGCTCCCAGAGGCATTCAGCACACCATTTTAATAAAACAAATAGATGGTGCTGTACCTGGATTTGGTTCTAAAAGTTGAAGAGTGAAAAAGACTTTGTAAAGACAGAGCAGTTAGGATAAAGGAAGAAGGACTTATCTTTAACTTTCATAGGAATTTCTTTTCCTAGTCATTAAATGCAATTCAGAAAACGTCAACTGCATAACTACTCTACCTTGGGCATTGTGCTAGCTTCTGGGAAACAAAAAGGAATAAAATATATTCCATTCTCTCCTAGAGCTCTCAGGCTGGTGTGTCACAATAGCCTTCAAAGCTTCTAGAATGGGCTTATGGTGAAGAAAATTGTATGTACATCGTGTTTTCTCCTCCCAATTGATCCATTATATAAACCCAGATTTTTATATTTTGAATTTGTTTAAAAGTAGAAATAATCCACTTGATGGAGTCTTAGACTGTGGATTTCTGGAAGTAATTTAGTTGTCGATCAGCAAAATTGGATGGAATAAAAACTTGAAAAGAGGCTTTAAGATGGTGCTTACTAGGGAATCTTTATGCACTTGGCAAGTTCTTTGTGTGCTGATGGTGAAAAGACATTGATCTTGGGGAAGTTACATCTGAGAAGAGGCCACAGTCAGGAAATACTTCATACAATTGAATATAAAATGAAAAGTACCATATTAGGTGTGCACAAGGAGCTATGGGAGCATGAGAGAAACCATAACTGTCCATGGGAACCTCAAGGGGAGATGAGATGTGAAGGATGAAAGGCACTTTGCCAGAGGAGAAAGGAATGAGACTAATATACATTCCAGACAGTGGGAACAAAAGTGAGAGATATGAATGATTTACTGACAAAGATTCTCTCAACCAAAGTCGAGTTAGGCAACTCTGAGCTCTCTTTCAATGAAGCCCCATTCTTGGCATGTCTGCAAGAGCCCAATTTTTGTATGAATTGAACTGAGTCAGTTTAGCTGGAATTTACTGCTCTCAACATCTGATATCTGATCACCCTCGATATCTGACCAAATTCCTCAATCCCTGCCATCCCCCAGGTGATGTCTGATCATTCCGGCCTGCCTTCAGCAAAAATCCTGTGAGGTCACTTTGGCCAGAATCTCCTCTTACCCATGATGTTTCCTCTTAGGAACTTCCATACAATGACTCTCACCAGGTTCCTTGGCTATAGATGCCCACTTGTCCATGCTGTATTTGAGATTGAGCCTGGTTCTATAATGAGGCCTCATTTCCCCTATTGCAATTATTCTTGAGTAAAATCTACTTTTACTCCTTTAATTTCTATCCAGCTCTGGTGTTTCTTTGACATTGTCTCTCAGACAGGCTAGGCTATGCCAAGTAACAAACAATGCTAAGATTGCAAGGGCTAAAAAAACAAGGTTTATATATTACTTATGCTAATGTCCATTTTTACTGACAGCAGGTTCTGCTGCATGATGTCTCTCTCATGGTCTCAGGATGACACAACCCTAATTTCTAGCACTGTGGTCACCATCCCTGGGGAGAAGAATATGATGACTCACATACTGTTCTTAAAGGCTTCTTTGCATAGGTGACTCATGTCCCTTTACTCACATTTCATTATCCCAAACAGTCACATGGTCATACCTATCTTCAAAGGAGTGGGGTTATGCAGTGTCACTATATAAACAGGAGGAGAAATCTTGAAGTTTACTGACACTTTATATATGTTTGATGTAGCAGGGATGACTCAAAACCAATGAAGGTGAAATTATGAAGAGCCTTGTTGGCCACGATTAAAAGTTTGAACTCTAAGCTATGGAATGCCTCCTTTAAGCAGGGAAGAGACACAAGGCATTTTGAGTTTGAGAAAGACAATTCTGGTGGTGATGTGAAGAAGGTCTTAGTGACCACAGACAGGGGAACAAGCTACTGCATCAATTGTGGTGTTAAGCAGAAGTGGAGAAGTGATATGAACTTGAGAAGTATTTCTAAGGTAAAATGAATGGAATTTGGTGAATAACTTGCTCTGTGAGGTGAAAGAGAGAGAGAGAGGACTCCAGGATAGTGTGGAGTTTAAGGTGGGAATTGAAGAGGTTGATTTCATGACTAAGATCAACAGTAGAGCAGAGTAGAGCAGTTTGGGAGGAGAGGAGCACAGTCTGGGAAATTTTGGGTTTAAAATGTCTGGGGGCATCCAGGACATCATGTCCCTCCTGATATCATGTCCAGATCAAGCAGCAGGGTGAGAGTTACCTACCTTACAAGGGTGCCAAAGTGTTGTCAGTAGATGAGAAGCCCCAGAAGGAGGGTACAGAATGAGAGAAAACTCAGAAAGAAAGCTGGAAGAGAAGGGGAGGCACAATGGGAGGTCAGGGGCAGGACTTGCTAGGATGCTGAGGGGAACAAGTCTTCTAAGAAGTAGAGTTTAGCCAACTCTGGGAAATGCTGGGTAGTCAGGTAAGCTGAACCTGAAAAAGAGACATCCATTTGAACAATTAGACATTATTGGGGATATTTATGAGAGCACTTTCAGTGTGGAGATGGGGTCAGACATTGCTGAAGTTCAAAGATACTTCAAAGAACTTTGGATAAGTTCTTTTCTCTACTCAGAAATTCCCTTGTTCTCTTATTCTCCAAAATCAGCTCAAGGAGAAACTCTCAAAAATTTTCCTTAATGTTCTTCTTTCCAAACCACTTCCACCCACTTTCCCTCAGCTAGTTTCTTCTGGGGGTCCTGCATACATCATCTGCACCATGTGCTTTCACACTGCTCTGGAACCATTTCCTTATGTGGTTTCTTATGTGGTCCATTTGCTTTCCTCTGGTTCCTGTGCTGGGCCATAAATAGGGGGTGTGTTGCATTCATCTTTGCAAACATAATGTCTCATAGCAAAATTTTAGAAAAAAATTTTTTAAAGATTTATTTGACAGAGAGAGACACAGCGAGAGAGGGAACACAAGCAGGGGGAGTGGGAGAGGGAGAAGCAGGGTTCCCGCCAAGCAGGGAGCCCAAAGCGGGGCTCGATCCCAGGACCCTGGGATCATGACCTGAGCTGAAGGCAGACACTTAATGACTGAGCCACCCAGGTGCCCCTAAATTTTAGAAATTTAATGTAATGAAGAGAAAGTGGCAACCACCACTTTGTTCTCTGTAGTTAAGAGTTTGTTCCTTGATTTGTCTCTCTCTCTCTTTTTCTTTGCTCATTTGCTTTGTTTCTTAAATTCTACATATAAATGAGATCATATGGTATTTGTCTTTCTCTGACTGACTTATTTCACTTAGCATTCTGGTCTCTAGCTCTGTTCATGCTGTTACAAATGGCAAGATTTTATTCTTTTTTTCTTTTAAAGATTTTATTTATTTATTTGACAGAGAGAGAGGGAGACACAGCGAGAGAGGGAACACAAGCAGAGAGAGTGGGAGAGGGAGAAGTAGGCTTCCCACTGAGCAGGGAGCCCAATGGGGGGCTCGATCCCAGGACCCTGGAATCATGACCTGAGCCGAAGGCAGACGCTTAATGACTAAGCCACCCAGGCGCCCCAAGATTTTATTCTTTTTTTTATGGCTGAATAATATATGTGTGTATACACACACACACACATATCCCACATCTTCTTTATCCATTCATCTATCTATCAGTGCATACTTGAGCTGCTTCCATAGTTTGGCTATTGCAAATAATGCTGCAGTAAACAAAAGGGTGCATGTAGCCCTTTGAATTAGTGTTTTTCAATTGGGTAAATATCCAGTAGTATGATTACTGAATGATAGGGTAGTTCTATTTTTAATTTTTTGAGGAACCTCCATACTGTTTTCCACAATGGCTGCACACAGTTCTTATTCCTAACAACAGTGTAGGAGTGCTCCTTTTTCTACACATCCTTGCCAACACTTGCTGTTTCTTGTGTTTTTTATTTTAGTCATTTCTGACACGTGTGAGGTGACATCTCATTGTGCTTTTGATTTGTATTTCCCTGAGGATGAGTGGTGTTGAGCATCTTTTTTTTTTTTTCCTCAGAGATAGAGGGGGGTTGGGCAGAGGAAGAGGGAGAGAGAATCTTAAGCAGGTTCCACACCCAGGGCAGAGTCCAACATGGGGCTCGATCTCATAACCCTGAGATTATGACCTGAGCTGAAATCATGAGTCAGATGTTTAAATGACAGAGCCACCCAGGCATCCTGAGCATCTTTTCATGTGGCTGTTGGTCATGTAAATATCTTCTCCCATTCTATAGATTGCCTTTTAATTTTGTCGATTGTTTCCTTTGCTGTGCAGGAACTTTTTATTTTGGTATAGTCCCAATAGTTTATTTTTGCTTTTATTTGCCTTGCCTCAGGAGACATAACTAGAAAAATGTTGCTATGGCTGATGTCAGAAAAAATACTGCCTATGTTTTCTTCAAGGATTTTTATGGTTTCCAGTCTCACATTTAGGTCTTTAATGCATTTTAAGTTTATTTTTGTATATAGTTAAAGAAAGTGGTCACCAGAGGGGATGTAGGTGGGGGAGATGGGTAAATAGTTGATGGGGATTAAAGAATACACTTATCCTAAACTATGGAAAGAGCCCAGATGTCCATTGACAGAGAAATGGATAAAGAAGATGTGGTATATACATACAATGGAATACTATTCAGCCATCAGAAAGGATGAAATCTTAGCATTTACATCGACATGGATGGAACTGGAGGGTATTATGCTGAGCAAAATATGTCACTCATAGAAAGACAATTATCATATGGTTTCACTCATATGTGGAATATAAGAAACAGCACAGAGGACCATAGGAGAAGAGAGGGAAACAGAATGGGAAGAAATCAGAGAGTGAGACAAACAATGAGAGACTCTTAACTATAGGAAACAAACTGGGGGTTGCTGGAGGGGAGGTGGGTGGGAGGATGAGGTAACTGGGTGATGGGCATTAAGGAGGGTATGTAGTGTGATGAGCACTGAGTGTTATATGCAACTGATGAATTACTGAACTCTACATCTGAAACTAATGATATACTATATGTTGGCTAATTGAATTTAAACTTTTAAAAAAATTTAAAAAGAGTACACTTATCATGATGGAAAAATTTTATAAAGTAGTTAATTCATTGATGATCAGGGAAAGATTATCAATTCTCATGATTAGGCCTTGAATTCCAAACCACTATCATCAATGAATGGACTTTTGTTGTACAGATTAATAAAGTGATTAAGGCATATAAAGTAAATGACAGTGATGCAATTCATTAATAAACAATATGCAGCAATTTAACATAACAGTATAAAAAACAAAAACACAGAAGTAAAGAAGTGCAAAGTAAATGGTCATTGTCCAGACCATGGGATAAATGTTTGAGCTAGTTACTGAAAGACAGGCATGAGAAGGGTCTGGGAAGGGCCAGAGCCTGGAGTTCTTCATTTCCATTGTTTACAGATTGTGAGAGAAGGTCTATGGTATAGGCAGTGTCTGGAAACATAGCATTATATTTCAGGACAGCAGTTAATTTCAGGAATACAAGATAACTTAGGTCCTGACATACAAGAAAAGTAGGGCAAAGGGAAGCCTTAGGGAAGTTAGTATTTGAAGTTCAAGCAGGCGGTTAGTGTTCTGGGCCATCTGTACAGTAAGGGGAGTCTAATCTTGGACTGTGATTCAGGTGCAGGAATCCATTCTCTAAGAGGGAAATGTAGCTGAGTTTTGTACCTAATAGGTCATGAACAGGGACTCACAACACTTTTGCCCAACAGAATTACCTGGCAGAACTTTAAAATATCTGGATGGCTGGAACCCACCCGCAGACTGATTAAGTTGCAGTTTAATTAATGGTTCTGGGGGACCTTGAACATTAGTTTTTTTCTTTGTTTTTGTGCTGTTGGTTGTTGTTTGTTTATATTTGGGTTTTAGTTTGGTTTTGTGGTCTAAGTTCCTGGTGATTCTGGTATCCTGGTGAATTCTGGAACAACCAGGATGGTGAGCTACTCCTTCACAGCGCTTACAGAGCCCCTGGAGATTTTGTAGAAATGCATATTTTGATTCAGTAAGCTTAAGGTAGAGCCTGAGATTCTGCATTTATACCAAGCTCCCATGTGCTGAGGGTTCACACAACCACACTTTGGGTCATCAGGTTCTACCTTTTTGATGCTAACACTTAGACACAGGGCAAGCAAGTCCTCTTATTAGGACTAGAGAAGTAATTCTGATGAGTTCATATTTCAGAATTATGGTAAGAGTGGAATGGGACACAGTTTAGCCTTAGTTTATTCATCTGATCTGTCCTAGGGAAAATTTTAAAGTCAAGCTTCACATTAGTGTTTCTCATTCTTTAAAAGACCTCGATCCCTCTATGGCATTTGAGTCATTCTCGTACTCCCCACAAACAGTAGGATCTTACCAAGCTTTCTGTCTTGAAGTCTGTATTATGATTTGGTAATTTCTTTGCAAACTATACATATTTTCTTGAATATACTAATATTCTGTCTCTCACCACCCTCATGCTTTGTACCAAAAGAATATAATTTGTTTCCTATTTCTTTAAAAATACTTAAACATTATATGACAAGATTTTACTACACTTCATATTGGAAGTGTGAATTTTTAAGTCATTTTAGTAATGGTAGCTACCAGATCCATTTCAAAAGAATCATTCCAGTCATCTATTTTTTTAAAATCACATAAAGGAAGAATTAATCACCACAAAAATGTGATATAATGAATGATTTCTAGGGAAGTGCAATAATAAAAATTAGAGAGCAAATTGTCAAAAAAAAAGTAAAATTTGCTTTTTTGGGCATTGCTCCAGTGTTTTTAGGGAATCCACTAGGGTCATAATATACTCATAAAATGTGTACTATCATTACAGTGCTCATAGACACTTACAGTACACTACAGTGAGCAATGGCCTTCTAAATTCTGGTATTTGAATGAACATTCATTGTAATATGTCAACTAAGAAATTATATTAGGCATATTGGAAAACCACACCAACACTTTTAGTCCACCTACTTGCTATTTAGGGTTAATTGAGCAAAACAATAATTTATTAAATCTCCTGTGTTGCAGACTGCTTACATGAATTTCTTTAATGCTTTTTGCACATAAAAAAAAGAGAGAAAGAGGGGGCCAGGGTGGCTCAGTCAGTTAAGCGTCTGCCTTCAGCTCAGGTCATGATCCCAGGGGCCTGAGATCGAGCCCCGCATCAGGGTCTCTGCTCAGCAGAGGGTCAGCTTCTCCCTTTCTCTCTCCCTCTCCCCCTGCTTGTGCTCGTGCTCTCTATCTCTCTCAAAAAGAAAAAAATGGAACAGAGACAATAAACAGTAACAGTCACCTTATAGGCAATACAATGGCACTAAATTCATACCTTTCAAAAGTTACCCTGAATGTAAATGGGCTAAATGCCCCAATCAAAAGACACAGACTATCAGATTGGATTAAAAAACAAGACCCATCAATATGCTGTCTGCAAGAGACTCATTGTAGACCCAAAGACACCCCCACATTGAAAGTGAGGGGGTGGAAAACCATTTACCATTCTAATGACACCAAAAGAAAGCTGGAGTGGCAATCATTATATCAGACAAATTCAATTTTAAAACAAAGACTGTAATAAGAGATGAGGAAGGACACTAAATCCTACTTAAAGCGTCTACCCAACAAGAAGATCTAACAGTTGTAAATATCTATGCCCCTAACATGAGAGCAGCCAATTATATAAGGCAATTAATAACAAAAGCGAAGAAATACATTGAAACAAAACAATAATAGTGGGGGACTTTAACACCCCCCTGACTGAAATGGACAGATCATCTAAGCAAAAGATCAACAAGGAAATAAAGACTTTAAATGACACCCAGGACCAAATGGACTTCACAGACATATTCAGAACATTCCTTCCCAAAGCAACGGAATACACATTCCTCTCTAGTGCCCATGGAACATTCTCGAGAATTGATCACATCCTAGGTCACAAATCAGGTCTCAACCAGTACCAAAAGATTGGGATTATTCCCTGCATGTTTTCAGACCACAATGCTTTGAAACTAGACCTCAATCACAAGAGGAAAGTAGGAAAGAACTCAAATGCATGGAGGCTAAACAGCATTCTACTAAAGAATGAATGGGTCAACCAGGAAATTAAAGAAGAATTAAAAAAATTCATGGAAACCAATGAAACTGAAAACACAACTGTTCAAAATCTTCGGGATACAGCAAAGGCAGTCCTGAGAGGAACGTATATAGCAATACAAGCCTTTCTCAAGAAACAAGAAAGGTCTCAAATACACAACCTAACCCACACCTAAAGGAGCTGGAGAGAGAACAGCAAATAAAGCCTAAGCCCAGCAGGAGAAGAGAAATCATAAAGATCAGATCAGAAATTAATGAACTAGAAACCAAAAGAACAGTAGAACAGATCAACGAAACTAGGAGCTGGTTCTTTGAAAGAATTAACAAGATTGATAAACCCCTGGCCAGACATATCAAAAAGAAAAGAGAAATGACCCAAATCAACAAAATCATGAATGAAAGAGGAGAGATCACAACCAACACCAAAGAAATACAAACAATTGTAAGAACATATTATGAGCAAATCTATGCCAGGGAATTAGATAACCTGGAAGAAATGGATGCATTCCTAGAGATGTATCAACTGCCAAAATTGAACCCGGAAGAAATAGAAAACCTGAACAGACCTATAGCCACTAAGGAAATTGAAGCAGTCATCAAAAATCTCCCAACAAACAAAAGCCCAGGGCCAGATGGCTTCCCAGGGGAATTCTATCAGACATTTAAAGAAGAATTAATACCTATTCTCCTGAAACTGTTCCAAAAAATAGAAATGGAAGGAAAACTTCCAAGCGCATTTTATGAGGCCAGCATTACCTTGATCCCAAAACCAGACAAAGGCCCCAACAAAAAGGAGAATTACAGACCAATATCCTTGATGAACATGGCTGCAAAAATTCTCACCAAAATACTATACAATACATCCAACAGTACATTAAAAGGATTATTCACCATGACCAAGTGGGATTTATTCCTGGGCTGCAAGGCTGGTTCAACATCCGCAAATCAATCAACGTGATAGAATATATTAACAAAAGAAAGAACAAGAAACATATGATTCTTTCAATAGATGCAGAAAAAGCATTTGACAAAGTACAGCATCCTTTCTTGATCAAAACTCTTCAGAGTATAGGGATAGAGGGTACATATCTCAATATCATAAGAGCCATCTATGAAAAACCTACAGCGAATATCATTCTCAATGGGGAAAGGCTGAGAGCTTTTCCCCTAAGGTCAGGAATGTGGCAGGGATGTCCACTATCACCACTGCTATCCAACATAGTATTAGAAGTCCTAGCCACAGCAAGCAGACAACAAAAAGAAATCAAAGGCATCCAAATCGGCAAAGAGGAAGTCAAACTCTCACTCTTTGCAGATGATATGATACTGTATGTGGAAAACCCAAAAGACTCCACCCCAAATCTGCTAGAACTCATACAGGAATTCAGTAAAGTGGCAGGATATAAAATCAATGCCCAGAAATCAGTGGCATTCCTATACACCAACAACAAGAGAGAAGAGAGACAAATCAAGGAGTCGATCCCATTTACAATTCACCCAAAACCATAAGATACCTAGGAATAAATTTAACCAAAGAGGCAAAGGATCTGTACTCAGCAAACTATAAAATACTCATGAAAGAAATTGAAGAAGACAAAGAAATGGAAAAACGTTCCATGCTCATGGATTGGAAGAACAAACATTGTGAAGATGTCATTGCTACCTAGAGCAATCTACACATTCAATGCAATCCCCATCCAAATACCATCCACTTTTTTCAAAGAAATGGAACAAATAATCCTCAAATTTGTATGGATCCAGAACAGACCCCGAATAGCCAGAGGAATCTTGAAAAAGAAAAGCAAAGCTGGTGGCACCACAATTCCGGACTTCCAGCTCTATTACAAAGGTGTCATCATCAAGACAGTATGGTACTGGCACAAAAACAGACACATAGATCAATGGAACAGAATCGAGAGCCCAGAATTGGACCCTCAACTCTATGGTCAACTCATCTTTGACAAAGCAGGAAAGAATGTCCAATGGAAAAAAGACCGTCTCTTCAACAAATGGTGTTGTGAAAATTGGACAGCCCCATGCAGAAAAATGAAACTGGACCATTTCCTTACACCACACACAAAAATAGACTCCAAATGGTTGAAAGACCTAAATGTGAGACAGGAGTCCATCCAAATCCTAAAGGAGAACACAGGCAGCAACCTCATCGACCTCAGCCACAGCAACTTCTTCCTAGAAACATCGCCAAAGCAAGGGAAGCAAGGGCAAAAATGAACTATTGGGATTTCATCAAGATAAAAAGCTTTTGCACAGCAAAAGAAAGAGTCCACAAAACCAAAAGATAACCGACAGAATGGGAGAAAATATTTGCAAATGACATATCAGATAAGGGGCTAGTATCCAAAATCTATAAAGAACTTATCAAACTCAACACCCAAAGAACAAATAATACAATCAAGAAATGAGCAGAAGACATGAACAGACATTTTTCCAAAGAAGGCATCCAAATGGCCAACAGACACATGAAAAAGTGCTCAACATCGTTCAGCATCAGGGAAATCCAAATCAAAACCCCAATGAGATACCACCTCACATGAGTCAGAATGGCTAAAATCAACAAGTCAGGAAATGACAGATGTTGGCGGGGATGCGGAGAAAGGGGAACCCTCCCACACTGTTGGTGGGAATTCAAGCTGGTGCATCCCCTCTGGAAAACAGTATGGAGGTTCCTCAAACAGTTGAAAATAGAGCTACCTTATGATCTAGCAATTGCACTACTGGGTATTTACCCCAAAGATACACATGTAGGGATTCAAAGGGGTATGTGCACCCCAATGTTTATAGCAGCAATGTCCACAGTAGCCAAACTGTGGAAAGAGCCAAGATGTCCATCGACAGATGAATGGATAAAGAAGTGGTATATATACACAATGGAATATTATGCAGCCATCAAAAGGAATGAGATCTTGTCATTTGCAATGACGTGGATGGAACTGGAGGGTGTTATGCTGAGTGAAATAAGTCAGTCAGAGAAAGACATGTATCATATGACCTCACTGATATGAGCAATTCTTAATCTCAGGAAACAAACTGAGTGTTGCTGGTGTGGTGGGGGGTGGGAGGGATGGGGTGCCTGGGTGATAGACAATGGGTAGGGTATGTGCTATGGTGAGCGCTGTGAATTGTGCAAGACTGTTGAATCACAGATCTGTACTTCTGAAACAAATAATGCAATATATGTTAATAAAAAAGAAAAAGAAGAAGATAGCAGGAGGGGAAGAATGAAGGGGAGTAAGTCAGAGGGGGAGACGAACTATGAGAGACGATGGACTCTGAAAAACAAACTGAGGGTTCTAGAGGGGAGGGGGGTGGGTGGATGGGTTAGCCTGGTGATGGGTATTAGAGAGGGCACGTTCTGCGTGGAGCACTGGGTGTTATGCACAAACAATGAATCATGGAACAGTACATCAAGAACTAATGATGTAATGTATGGTGTTTAACATAAAAAGAAAATTAAAAAAAATCGTAATAAAAGAAAGAGAGAAAGAGGCAAGAAGTGCTTGAGTGGGATCCTCCACTTTTGTAAATGGAGAGAGGGGAGGAGCACATTTAGAAGCAGAAGACAAGGACTCAATAAAGAGAAATTGAACCTAAAAAGAGAAAAAAAATTAAGGTACTAGACACAGAATAGTGTATGAGTCCAGGAAAAAGTATTTCAGTTGCAAAGGCATAGGGACACACCTATCAGGCATGAATGGAAGACAAAAATGTCAGGAGAAGTGAGGGATCAACCCACTTCTATTATTTATTTATTTATTTATATTTATTTATTTTTGTGGGCAGCAAAGCAAGGTTTATTGGGTAATAGCAAAGTGATAGTACAAAGTTCCTGAGGAGGGGGGGACCCCGAGAGGGTTGGCTTCCACTTCTATTTAAAGATGGCATGTTAACACATGTGTTTATCTCAGCTCCTTCCTGAACCCCAGTCAAATTATAGTAGAGGAATAAAAAGTGTATAGACCCATAAGGACTAGGAGAGAAAGGGAAAGTTTATTGGCTGATCAGAGTGGTTAATGAATGTTCAGAGGAAAGGAAGTTAGCCAGAAGCCAGAAGCAAGAGGGAGCTGCCACTGAGAAATGCAATGAGCCGTGTATCCCAGCAGGGTCCTGAGAGGCTGGGGTGTCAGGGGCCTCAGAAGACTGGGAGGCATGCAATGATTACAGGAGGCAACTTCTCTCTGTCCCTCAACAATGGGTCCAGAAGGCTGTGGACTCTGGGGAAGTGAGGGTGGGTCAAGGAACAGGTGTAAAACTAGGGCAAGTAGATGGAAGTGCCCATGGCAGATGGAGAAAGCCTTAGTCCTGTCACCCCACATAGCTCCATCCACATGCACTACCCCAGGCTACAGACTAGACCCTTCTTTTCTGTAGAAACTTGACAGCCCTGACTAGACACCTCTAGATTCTCTAATTTTGGAGCCCTCATTGAAATAGTGGAGTCCCCAGCCTAAGAAGAACATTGATACCAGTCCTTTACTTCTAAATGAGTACAAAGAATCATCAAGCATTTGAGAAAGTCTCTAACATGAAAGCTAGAGCTCAAGGCAAACAGAGAAAAGCATAATATCCTCAAAGACATAGACCATTTATGAAAGAATAACAGGATATCACAAAAAGTATCAAGAACAAGAAAGTGGTTTTAGAAATAAAAAGTATGATAACAAAAAATTCAATAAATAGGTAAAGTCAATAAATATCCTAGGAATTATTTATAGGTTTAAGGAGACAAAGATGAAAATGGGAGAGAAAAAAAGAAGAAAACCAGAGTATAAGTGCACAAAGTAAAATACCTGACAGGAAAGAAGGAATTGAGAAAATGGAGGTGAAGAATTTCAATAAAATAAGAATCAATACGTTCTTATCAAGGATATCCTCAAACTTCTAAACAGCAACATTGAAAGCTAGAAAGCAGTGGGGGGAAGTGCCTTCAAAATTTCAAGGGAAAATATTTTCAACCTTGAATTTCATGTTCAAACTATTAATCAATTATGAATGAGAATAAAAGCATGTGAAGAACTAAGCTACTTACCTTCTGCATATCTTTGCTAGGAAAGCTAGTGGGAAGAATCCACCTCAAACCCATGCAGTAAATAAAAAAGAGATACTTGACCCAGCAAAAGGAGAACAATGCAGGAGGGAGCCAAAGGGAAGCCCTCCAGGGCAGTAAGGGAGGGAAGGCCAGGAGGGCAGCCTTGCAGCCTGTGACTGCAGACTCTCTGGAAGGCTTGCCTCTAGGGAACAAAATGAAACTGATAGCCCAGAATGTGGGGAAACAGACTCTCTGGAAAATAAAACAACAGGTCCTGACTCCTGAAATTTACTAATTTCTATAACATAAAATATTCCATTATGCTGATGTCAAGCTCTCAACACATTAACAACCCACTTATAGAATTTCTGAATACTTAACAATTAGCTCTCCCTAGCTGGTAGAAGCTGGCACTAGCACACCAATGAACTAATAAATCACCTGTGCATTTTGACTGTGTGGAAAATAGCATTGAGAGACATTTTACTCTCCTGTAGGATAAGACAGGATGAATTTGGGATAGAGCTATAGAAAATGAGGTAAAGGAAAAAATAAGAGATTATTAATTCCAAGAAAATTAAAAAAAAACATATATAAAAGAAGAAAACTAGCTCAGTAGCATTTTGGCCTTGGTGTTAAAAATAGGATGTAAACAATGAAAATTGATTTAACAAAAATGGCAGTAGATTGAAAGAATGGGGGAGGGAAGGCAAAGGGTGTGTAAAGGCTAAGTACTATTTTCATACCAGACAGCTGATGGATAATGCTTTAAGGAATAAATTGATAGCCATGTAAGCATTTTTCTTTGAAATTTGGAAGATACAATGCTGAAAGTGGTCACCTTCATGAAATCCAACCTGGAGTAGGAAGGGAGGCGCTGGAGATGGCCTTGTTAAATCTCATGTTTTTAGTACTCTGGCTTTTTAATCCATGAACATGCATTCCTTAGGTAGATACAAAGATTGGTATTTGAAGGCATAGCCTACCTCAGGCGTGGGGAGGAGACATAGCTTTCAAGGTTTGTAATCACTCTGATGACCTAACGCATGCTTTTTTTTTTTTCTTTTATGCATCTTTTTATTGTGGTAAAATACATATAACATAAAATTTACCATTTTATGTATTTTTTAAGTGCACAGTTTAGTGGCTTTAAATACATGTACATTGTTGTGCTACCAACACCATCCACCTTCAGAACTTTGTCATCATTCCAAACAGAAACTGTCCCCATTAAACACTAACCCCTCTTCCCTTTCCCCCAGCCCCTGGCCACCACCATCCTACTCTATGAATCGTTCTCTATGAATTTGACCACTCTAGGGACCTCATATAAGTGGAATCATACACAATTTGTCCTTTGTGACTGCCTAATTTCACTTAGCATAATGTCTTCTAGTTTCATCCATGTTGTAGCAGGGGTCAGAATTTCCTTTTCAAGGCTGAAAAATATTGCATTCTATTAGTCAAGGTTTTCCAGAGAAACAGAACCAGTGGGATACATATAGAAATATATAGGGGGGATTTATTATAGGAATTGGCTCATGCAGTTATGGAGGCTGAGAAGGCCCACAACCTGCTGCTGTCTGCAGCTGAAGAACAAGGATATTCAGGCCAAGTCTAAAGGCTCAAAAACCAGGAGCTCTGATGTCCTAGGGTAGAATAAGATGAATGTCCCAGCTCAAGAATAGAGAGAATTCACCCTTCTTTTATCTTTGTTCTTTTCAGGCCCTCAATGGATTGGATGATGCCCACCAGCCCTGGTGAGGGTGTATCTTTTTACTCAGCCTGTTGATTCAAATGCTAATCTCTTCCAGAAACACCCTCACAGGCACAGCCAGAAATAGTGTTTTGCAACCTATTCTGGCGTCCATTAGCCCAGTCAAGCTGACACAATACAAAGATTGGTATTTGAAGGCATAGCCTACCTCAGGCATGGGGAGGAGACATAGCTTTCAAGGTTTGTAATAACTCTGATGACTTGACGCATGCTTTTTTTTTTCTTTTATGCATCTTTTTATTGTGGTAACATAGATTGTATATGCATACCACATTTTGTGTATCCATTCATCTGTTGATGGACATTAGGTTGTTTCCACCTTTTGGCACCTGTGTCCTCAAACTGAAAACAACAGCACTAGAGGCAGTACTGGGCGAGGGGGAGGGTTGGAAATGCCTCACATGTGGTGAAATGGCCATTTCCACCTGCCTTGGAAGCCTGACCTCAGAGGTGCCATCAGCTGAGGAACAGAGCTAAGACTAATGTGACACCAGAGGACAGGGTGGGCATGCCACATCATAATAGGAAAGTGTATCATGGGTTTTTCTTTCCTTTACTTTTTTCCAGCTTTATTGAAAATGTTCACCTAACACTTTTACTTAGTATAAGGTGTGGACACCACATTGTTTGTCCCCTACTGTTTCACAGGGTATTTTAGAATAACATTCCATAACATACAGGAGCAGCAGGAGGGCAACCCAGGCTCAGGGATACTGCCCTCTGTGCTAGACAGCAACCTGCCTCTGGGTGTGGAAGGGCTCACCTCAGCCAGCCTCCTGAGCCCTCAGACAGGCTCCCATGAGGCCTAGGACCAAGGAAGAGAAAATACCTTTACAGTACTGTACTGTCAAAAATCCATGTATAAGTGCACCCACACAATTCAAACCCATGTTATTCAAGGACCAACTGCATATATATTTTCTATTATCTCACATAGAGCTAATTAAAAAAAAAAAACCTTATCTTGCTATTTCAGTATAATTGGCCTACTTTGCCATTAATGTATTTCTTTCTACAAGCTTAGAAACATGAGTCTGGGGAGACTGTGGTCTTCACTGGGGAGCCAAGGAGATCCATGGCAGAGAAGTTGGAATTCTAGCACAGTAGCACTCCCATCACCCCCAGTAGGCATGGGCCTGATGGCAGCCGCCATATACCCCTGAGGCCAGGACCACCGTGCAGTCTGACCACTGTGCAGGACCCCTGCTGACAGGCTGCCAAGCTCTGTCCAAGCCCAGAGAGCCCAGAGCACAGGTCTGAGAACCCTGACTTCAGCAGCTCATGCAAGCACAAGAGTCACAACGCACCAGCCAGATGGGTCTGAGAAGGCCCACCACCCCTGAGAGACCCCTCTCCCAGAGCCAGAGTCATCTTAGAGGCTGGAGGTGGCAATGAGACTGAGGAACAAGCACCCATAAAGACTGAGCAGCCCCCTATGGGACTACTTTGATGGCACAGGATAAAAGTTTATTTGTTCCTTCTACCCGGTGGGTAGGAGAGTAGATGGAGAGAAAAACCAGATTACTCTAGAAGAAACCAGCCCCATTTGCTCAGCATATTTGTACTATAGTGGTATATGCCCTGCATTCAGCTGTATAGGCGGGATCTAGAATCCTGCGGCAAACCTCTGCCTCCACATCCAACACCAACCTGCCACACCCCTTCCTACTTCATTGTTTTGGGTCAAAGCTAGGAACTGTCTTTAGCTAATGCCTCTGTCCACATGTGCACCTACTCAGGCTGAACCTCCACTGCCCCTCAGCCTGCCTCTTCCTGGACCATCTAAACTTTCCCCAGTTTGGCTCCTTCAAAACTCTTGGTGACATGGGTGACACATCTGTCATCAGTCACATTCTTACCCTGATTCCTTGACACTTGGGGCAACACTCTAAACTTTCCTGAGACAGGGCTCCACAACAAAGTCATGTGCTGACAGGGGAGCCCCCAACCTGCCACATCTTTGGTGCTCAATGGACATCTGTTGAGTCAGTGAATGAATGGATGAGGGAATTGAATTAAACAGTAGGTGTCACATGAAACTTGACTTAGAAATAATTTGTGCTCCAGCAGAATTACATTTAAAGTACTGAAGCTATTTTCATTTACTTTATCCACAACTGAAAGTGGCAATTGGTATGTCTCTGTACAAGTAAAATTAATTTTCTTAACTTATATGTGGAAGATAAGGTTTATGGAACCTTTCTGTCTTCAACCCAGACACTATGGTGTGAGTTAAGACTCAAATTTCAGCTCTACCACTTACTGCTGTGCAACCTGAACACAATAATTACCCTTGTTGGGCCTCAGTTTTCCCCATCTGAAAAATGGGCAAAATAGAATATTACCTCACTGGCTTTTGTATGGGTATCCAACTGTAGAAATCACTTAGAAGGAGATCTGATTCGTAATGAACATATTAACAGATACTACCTCATTTAGGTTTGAAATGCACTGATACCACATTACGTGACTAACCTAATGTTCCTAGTGGAGGGACCTGGATCCCTATCTCCTGCCCAATCCAGTTGGTTGACTCAATGCTTAAAAATGTAGATAGAGATGAAACAAATGTATGTAAAATACATTTAGATCTGGGAATACAGTATGCTGCTCTCACACCTAACTATAAGAATCAGATTGCCTCACAAACTTTTGTGTCTCTGTTTCAAGAGAATGAAATTAATATCATCTCCATTTTAAATAACTTAATTAAAGCTACACTGTAGAGCACTTACTGTCTTTTAAATAACTTAATTAAAGCTACACTGTAGAGCACTTACTCCCAAGGTGTGTGTGTGTGTGTGTGTGTGTGTGTGTGTGTGTGTGTGTGTGTGTGTGTTGGGGTGAGAGAGATAAAAATGGTTTCTCAGGGATTGCTTATATGTGTCTTCTTCCTTGGAGCACCTCTCTGAATCACTTTCCTGGAATATGCTTAATAATCTGCTGCACTTAATAAGTTAAGAAGCTATGGACACATTTTTGTAAAAGGTGATTATAATATCTGTAGCATCACATGTATATTCAGGAAAATATGGGACAATTTTTTTAAGGACTACATCCTCATTTAGAGATTTCTCGGAGGGCGCTTGGGTGGCTCGGTCAGTTGAGCATCTGACTTTTGATTTCGGTTCAGGTCATGATCTCAGGACCGTGAGATCAAGCCCCAAGTTGGGCTGTGCACTGGGTGTGGAGCCTGCTTAAGATCGTCTTTCTCCCTCTCCCTCTGCCCCTCCCCTCCCACTGTCCCCATAAAAAATAAAGAGATCTCTCTGGAGCCCAGGTTGGGGTATCTGTGTTTGATTCCTGGTCCTGGCCGGGTTTGGGAACCCCTGTCAGAGCAAAGGGAGGTAATGAGGGCAACCACCAGAGAGAAGGAGCAGATTATCCTAATTGGTTTCCTGCACAGAACAGCCACAGATGCACGTGGCCAATCCACATGAGGAATGCAAGCTGAAAATAGTGCAGCCTCACTCTCAGGAAGGCACGATTTTTCATTCTGGGTCCTAAGTGGCTTTAGGAGGGCTCTGTGCACAGCACAGAAAAAATTGCAGACAACAGAGGCTTTGGTTTATTCTAATCTGCACACTGGAAAACATTGAATGCCTGGGGTTTTTTGTTTTTGTTTTTGCTTTTACTCCAGTGCCCACTGATGCAATCCAGAGTATGTATGTGAGGAATGCCAGGCTGTCCAAGGGGGCATCTCCCAAGGTTCAAGGCTTTGAGGACCCCTCTACTAAGCCTGGGAAGGTAACCAGGCTCTCTATACACAGGAGCCTCTAGCAGAAGGGTCATTATGTGTCACGTGGCACTCTTTTAAGGAATAACTATACAGCTGCATTTTTAGGTGTAGCCAAGAATCACATTCCTTTATCGCACAGTGGAATGTAATATTACACTTCATTAAACACACACACACACACACACACACGTTATCTCCAGCAATAAAATTGCATTGTTTGCTCCCAGGGTATGATTCAGTAAGAAGAGATTAAAAAAAAGGGAATTTGGGGTAATTTCTAAAAACATTCAAGTTTTCAAGGTATACCCCATATAGAACATCCTTTTATTGAGTCTCCTTATAAATGCTCAATCAAATTTCGTGTGTTTAGAAAAGCTAGTGTTTTCCACATGAGGGAGGTAATGGAATTTGTGCATTTATTTCTATTTTTTTTCTATTTTTTTGAGAGAGAATGAGAGATAGAGAGCATGAGAGGGGGGAGGGTCAGAGGGAGAAGCAGACTCCCTGCTGAGTAGGGAGCCCAATGCGGGCCTTGATCCCGGGACTCCAGGATCATGACCTGAGCTGAAGGCAGTCGCTTAACCATCTGAGCCACCCAGGCACCCTGTGCATTTATTTCTAAAGAAAAGGTATAAACTAGAGGAACGTATCTATGCTTCCTGGTGTGAGATGGAGCTGATGTTACATCTACAAAGATAAAAAATGATGCTGTCAATTATAAAAATTGTCTTCAATTAACTATGAAAAAACTGCCTCATCTATCAGGTAATTTCTGTCTCTCCCTTCTCTCCCTCCCTCTCTCTTTCTGTCCCCTCCCCTGCTTCCTCTCCTCCTCACTCTCCCCACCCCCAATCTTTCATTTTTGTATGGGATATTGGGAAAGGAAACTTCATCCCTTGGTGGGAAGGGCTGAGAAGGGGGAGATACACAACAAATGAGTTAAAAGGAGGCAAAATAATGTCATAAACTGATAATTGCCACAAAGGAAATAAAGTATGAGTATGGCAGCCAGAGGATGTCTGTCTGGGGTTCTGGGAAACTCTCTTGAGGTGACCCCTTCCAGAGGCTGGATACCCCATGGGAGCTGTCCTGAAGGTGGGCAGAGCACTCTGCCAGGACTGCAGGCACATTTGGTCCCCCAAGCAGCTCTCCTCACAGCCTCTTAGTGGGCTGACCCTCGTTTCCTCTAAGAGGAGGTGGGAGCTGAAAATAGCAGGATGGCTCCACCTGGATTCCCATGGCCAATGAGTTTCCTGCTTCTGTGGGCCACACACAGCTCATCGTAGCAATTCGCGGCCACCTGATTCCGACAAGTTATTTAGAGCTTCTGACTCAAAGTAGACACGTTTGCTGTCATGTTTCTTTATGAGCAGATAAACTCTCAGATCTTCTGGCAACTGTGAAGGGGGATTAGGCAGGCCTAGCTGCTGAGCCAGCAGGAGAGCAGGCCTGTGCAGTCTTTCCAAACTCTGTGTCAGAATATCATGCTTCAAAACATTTTAATCAAAAATAATATTTTCCAAGGTGCTCTTGACTGTGCTTAAAATGTTTTTAACTTATTTTTTATTGTGGTAAAATGCACATAGCATAAAACTTACCATCTTTAAGTGTACAGTTTAGTGGTCTTAAATACATTATTGTGCAGCCATCACCACCATCCATCCAAAGAAATTTTTCATTTTCCTGAACTAAAACTCTCTATCCATTAAATTATAGCTACCCCTTCTCCTCTTCTCCCAGCCCCTGGCAACCCCCATTCTACTTTCTGTCTCTATGAATTTGACTGTTCTAGGGGCCTCATATAAGTGGAATTATACAGTATTTGTCCTTTTGTGACTGGCTTATTTCACTTAGCTTAATGTCATCAAAGTTTATCTATGTTGTAGCATGTGTCAGAATTTTCTTCCTTTTTATGGTTGATAATATTCCATTGAATGTACATACCACATTTTGTTTATCCATTCATCTGTTGATGGACACTGTCTTGCTTCCACCTTTTGACTATTGTGAGTAATGTTACTATGAACATGCGTATGCAAATATCTGTTTGAGTCCTTGTTTTCAGTCCTTCAGGGTATATATTCAGAAGTGGAATTACTGGATCATATAATAATTCTATGTTTAGTTTTTTTGAGGAATCTTTATACTATTTCCCAAAGCATCTGCACCATTTTACATTCCCGCCGACAGTGCACAAGGATTACAATTTCTCCACATCCTCACCAAAACTTGCTTTCTGGTTTTGTTGTTATTGTTGTTGTTGTTGTTGTTGATAATAGCTTTCTTAATGAATATTAAGTGATTTTGATTTGCATTTTCCTAATGATTAGTGATGTTGAGTGTGCCTTGACTATTAGCATTATAAAACTTTAATATGAGTGATTACTAAAACAATGAAAAGAACTCTCACAGGTTGTTTTGAAATGTAGGTTGAGAATAAGGGAAACCATGGTATTTAGGAGGGAGAAGGGGTCTCTGGGGCAGGACAAGATACCACTAGATGTTTTGTGCAGAGAGATAACAGGTTTAAGAACTAATCTATTGTTAGGACCCCTAACACACAGGTATTATGCTGAGTTACATCCCAATAATACCCATGGGGTGGAGAGGACAAAAGGAGGGTCCACCAAGACAGTTGCCATTAGCAGAACACAAGGCCCACACCCAGGACCTGCAGGTGTTTAGAGTAAGCTATATGTCACAGCAGTCAGACACAAGAAGGACCCTGTAATCCCAGTTTATGGAACATGGGTTGCAGAGGGAGAGCCTGCTTCTCTGAATGAGGAAGGTCCTGGCAATCACGCTGGCAATGGTGCGGGGCCAACCTCTCTACGCATTTTAACAGGAACTCCTCACGTAAAATTACCAACAAGAATGGAGGAGGGGGTAGAGCTCCTGAGTGTCTGTCTTGCCAGACTTTCACTCCTGGGAACACCAATGGGTCACAGCCAAACATCAGCAAGAAGAAAATTCCTATCAGAATTGCCCTCCTTTGGCACTTGAGGTGCTCTTTGGTTTCAAACAACTCAGATGTCTCCTCAGATCTCAGTAGGCACCAGACTTTCATAAACAGGCACTCACTGAACTCAGCATCTGGAGAACGACCGTGTCTTCCTGGTGGGCAGATGTGGCTCCATAACAAGGTGGGACTTGCAAATGGATTTTCAAGAGCATGCTTTGCCCTTTGTGACTGTCAACAAAGAAGGCCTGGCATACCCTCCCTTGTCTTGGCTTATTTTTGAGGTTGCTACATTTAAAAGTATCAAGAATAGTAAATGCTTAAAATACTGAAATCTCTTTTCCTTGTATTTAAAGAAGGGAGGTGGGTGGCAATACATCTCTGTGTGTCCTTATATGAAATGCACCCTTTCTGTTGGGATCCTCGGCCCTGCTTCATCTGATGGGAGCCATCCTGAAGTCACCTGTATGCCATGAGTGTGATGGCCCACATGGGCATCTTGAGCAATCACTTGATGGCTATTTTGCAGCTTCCACAGCCCTGTTTATTTTCTTGTTTGTTTTGGGGTTCCTTTTGGCCTGGACACCAGAAGAGAGGTCACGTGGCCCCAGATGGTAACTCTTAGACTAATGAAAAAAACATGATGAGAAGCCTTCACACATGTCCTCAGCCTGGGATACTCTCTGTCCAAGCTGCAGAATTAGTGCATGTGGGCATGAGCCTCATGGCGCCCTGACCCATCAGCAGGATTGGAGGGAAAACAGGGGGCTCACTCAGTGTCCTCTCATGGCTGCTGGGGTGCAGAGCCATTATACACCATAGCCTGATGCCATCTCTGATACGGGGTCAGGATTCCAGATCATTTTCCACAGAGAAGTCACTGCAGTCCCTTATAACCAAAGCCCAGGAGTCACAGGCCCTCAGCTCATGTACCATGTGGAATTGAGGAAGAGAAAGAAGCTGGTAAAACATCTCTACTTGTCTTGGCTGCACACACCAAGGATGGACATCCCTTTACATAAATGACTGATGAGCTCAAATTAGAGTAATACCAACCTCTCCCATTTTATTAAGTTTCTGTGTCCCTGCACAGGTCTCCTTAAAATTCATGGTTTCATCCCAAAGTGTAATCGATCAGCCCACACTGCCCAAAACAGTTTTGCATCTCTCTGTGTATGGATTATTTGCAAGAGCCAGCAACCAGTGTTTCATGTGTCATGTAATAATTTTTTGTCATTTAGTTAGGTTTGAAAGGCAAGATGAAGAGTCAAAAATGTCTAAAACCAGAAGCAATCCCTTTAACCTAATTAAATTACAGGCTAGGAAATATTAATTTCTGTGGTAAAAATCTAATTTGCTTAGGATGGCTCTGCTGAAAGTACTGGAGGCAAACCAGAGGATGACCAGTGGCTTTCTGAACATGGCCCTTTCCTCAGACTCCTCTTAGTCAGGGTTGACCCCACCCTCCAGCCAGAAAGGGTGGAAAAGGGTGAGAACCAGAAAGGGGTTCAGTTCAGTGGACAATCTGGGGCTTGTATGCTGGTTTAAATAAGAACTGAGAATGACAAATGATTCTTGACCTCAATTTATCTAAATTTTGAAGTGAAGGACTTGACATATAAGCACATACATGGACTGGCTGTGCAAGGCAAAAATAAAACAAATCAACAAACAAGAACTGAAGAAGCTGAAAATCCTAATAACGAAGAAAACCCAAGAGTCACCTGACATCTACCCTGAGCTGAGGTGGTGACTAAAGCATCAGAACCCACAGTGTGTGGAATGGGCACACAGCTCAGGGAGCTTAAATGAGCAGTGGATGGTCCTCTAGGAGGATCACCATGTGCCAGTCAGGACTGGATGTGGCGAAGGAACTTGTCCTTGATCTTAGTTATGCCATCCAGTGTCTCTCCCATGGGGGCATCCAGCTGTGCTTTTATTAATGAGGACAGGAGGAAAGCAACACTATTATAAGTATCTTGAAAACGCTCTCTCTTGTTTTTCCAAAACACTTACTTCAAGTTAGATATGAACTAAGTTCAAATTGTTCAAAGGAGCTTAGTACCTTTAAACAGAAAGAAAGAAACCAGGTTGTGATTGTGTTAAAACAGGCTAGGGTGAGATCAAAAAGGAATTGGAAAATGCAGATCCTTCTGGCAAAGACACTAGGACTTGTGTAATGGCCCGTGTGACAGAGAGGCTGACCCTGGCCAGCACAGAGATGGCCCTCATAGAGATGGCTTCCATTCTAAGCTCAAACTACAAAGGCTAGGAGGGAGGTGAATAGGCACTATTGTCTTCCTCATGGCTTGTTCAGATGTCCAAAAGCCATCATTTCATTAAAGACAAAAAAAAAAAATAGCTAGAGGAGAAAAAGTTTATTTTATAATCCATGGGCAGGCCCCAATGTGAGAACCTGAGTGTGAGAAGCTCTGTCCTAAACAGGACTTGCTGCAGTGGCAGGATGGACACTCAAGGAAAGTCTTTTTACCTTTGAGAGCAAATCCAAATACAGAGATTATTCAGTAGAGATAGCAAAAACTGCAGATAGGGCTGAAAGAGTGGGAGCACTGGGGCCAGCACACTGTGCCAGGGACTTGGGCAAGCGGCCCAGGGAACCCTCCCTCTGTGGCCACAGACAAGGGGGTGAGAGCAGGGCAGAGCCAGGTAGGTGGGGAGGGCGAGCCTCCCAAGCCAGTGAGAGTCAGTGACCCCAGGACTTCTCTGTACTCACTCCTCTACCTATAGTCTTCTCCCTGCTTTTCTCTCTGCTCACTTTTTTCTCTGCCTTCTCCACCCTGAAGCTCCTCTCTGGCCTTGCTTGGCCTAATCTGCTTCCAGCTGAGGTAGAGACACTTGGTCTTTAAGTTCTGTGGCCACTGCAGACTTACAACCGGGCCTTTATTTTCCACTCATTTCACAGTCACAAGCACAGAAACCAGTTACTTATAATATCCTAGCTCCTACAACAATTTTTTTTTCCCTCCTTACCTGTTCTATTCATTCCTGAGAAAGGATCAGGCTATATTTGTGATTTTTCTATTTCTCCTTTCTGGAAATAGTTGTTGCATGTATTTTATTTTTATTCATTTTTAAAAAATATTTATTTATTTGAGAGAGAGAGAGAGAACATGAGTGGGAGGGGCTGAGGGAGAGGGAGAGAGAATCTCAAGCAGACTCCCCATGGAGTGCAGAGCCCAGTGTGGGGTTCGACCCTAACCTGAGCCCAAATCAAGATTCAGATGCTCAACCAACTGAGCCACCCAGGAGCCCCTGTTGCATGTATTTTAAAGCTGTTATTAGGTGCACACCATTCAGGATTGTTATGTCCTCCTGAGAAACTGATTTTTTATCATTATGTGATGTCCCTTTTTTGTCTCAAAGTCTACTGTACCTGATAGTAATCTAATGATATCACCTTTCTTTTTTTTATTTCTTTGTTACTATATTTGTACTTTTAACCTATATGTGCCTTTATACTTCTTATACCTTATTTTTTATCAAGTCTGAAAATCTTTGTCTTTTAATTGAAGTTTTTAGTTCATTCACATTTATGTAATTATTGATATGGTTGGTTTAAGTCTATAATCTTGTTATTTGTTTTCTAATTGTTTATCTGTTCTTTGTTCCATCTTTTCCTCCTACCTTTGTATAGAGAGAGGTATGAATCAAATAAATTTTAGGTTTCCAATTTATTGTCTAGTGTTTTTAAAGCTAAAATTCTTTGTATTATAATTGTTTTGTTTTCTATATAATGATTTTCTATATAATTCCCATTTCAAATATTGTATTGTTCTAGGGACTGCCAAAGTGGGGAATCCTGATTTCTAGTTAGGTAAATATGGTCATTGTGCCAAGGAAGTTCAATATGAAGTGAGCATGAAACTAGTGACTCCCATCTCCAATGTAGAGACAGCAAGCTGTTGTAATGAGAGCTAGAGCACACCAGAGGGTCAAATAGTTTACAAAGTAAAATAAGGAAGAGTGACCTTATTCTTCTAGTGATGCATGGCATGGACAGCTCAACTGATTCAGGATAAAAATTGTAATTATAGAACGAGTCACTCTGAAGAATTACAGATGCTACCCTGAAGGAGCTAATAATCTAGGAAAGGAGATCTAGACATTTATGGAACTGCTGGAGCACAGCAACGAAACTACTACAGATCATAAAGAAAGTGCAACTCTGGGTCTCTGGGAGTGAAAGAGGGGAGAGAGAGCACTTCTGGCCAAAACATCAGGAAAGGCATCAAGAGAGGTGACATTGGCAGATATAGGTCAGTGATAATGGAGTGCTGCAAGCCCAGAAGACACAATGTGGCCAATTGGGGGATTGGCCAGACCAAATTGCCAGGGTTTTTTTATTGTTATGTTAATCACCATACATTACATCATTAGTTTTTCATATAGTGTTCCATGATTCATTGTGCATAACACCCAAGGCTCCATGCAGAATGTGCCCTCTTTAATAGCCATCACCAGGCTAACCCATTACCCTACTCCCCTCCCCTCCAGAACCCCCAGTTTGTTTTTCAGAGTCCATCGTCTCTCATGGTTTGTCTCCCCTTCTGACTTACTCCCCTTCATTCTTCCCCTCCTGCTATCTTCTTCTTTTACTTTTTTCTTAACATATGTTGCATTATTTGTTTCAGAGGTACAGATCTGTGAGTCAACAGTCTTGCACAATTCACAGAGCTCACCATAGCACATACACTCCCCAATGTCTATCACCCAGCCACTGCATCCCTCCCACACCCCCACCACTCCAGCGTCACTCAGTTTGTTTCCTGAGATTAAGAATTCCTCATATCAGTGAGATCATATGATACATGTCTTTCTCTGATTGACTTATTTCACTCAGCATAACACCCTCTAGTTCCATCCATGTCATTGCAAATGGCAAGATCTCATTCCTTTTGATGGCTGCATAATATTCCATTCTGTATATATACCACTTCTTCTTTATCCATTCATCTGTCGATGGACATCTTGGCTCTTTCCACAGTTTGGCTATTGTGGACATTGCTGCTACAAACATCGGGGTGCACGTACCCCTTCGAATCCCTACATTTGTATCTTTGTGGTAAATACCCAGTAGTGCAATTGCTGGATCGTATGGTAGCTCTATTTTCAACTGTTTGAGGGACCTCCATACTGTTTTCCAGAGGGGTTGCACCAGCTTGCATTCCCACCAACAGTGTAGGAGGGTTCTCCTTTCTCCTAATCCCCGCCAACATCTGTCGTTTCCTGACTTGTTAATTTTAGCCATTCTGAGTGGTGTGAGGTGGTATCTCATTGAGGTTTTGATTTGGATTTCCCTGATGCTGAACGATGTTGAGCACTTTTTCTGGTGTCTGTTGGCCATTTGGATGTCTTTGGAGAAATGTCTGTTCATGTCTTCTACCCATTTCTTGATTGGATTATTTGTTCTTTGGGTGTTGAGTTTGATAAGTTCTTTATATATTTTGGATCCTAGCCCTTTATCTGATATGTCATTTGCAAATATTTTCTCCCATTCTGTCGGTTGTCTTTTGGTTTTGTGGACTCTTTCTTTTGCTGTGCAAAAGGTTTTTATCTTGATGAAATCCCAATAGTTCATTTTTGCCTTGGCTTCCTGTGCCTTTGGTGATGTTTCTAGGAAGAAGTTGCTGTGGCTGAGGTCGAGGAGGTTGCTACCTGTGTTCTCCTTTAGGATTTGGATGGACTCCTGTCTCACGTTTAGGTCTTTCAACCATTTGGAGTCTATTTTTGTGTGTGCTGTAAGGAAATGGTCCAGTTTCATTCTTCTGCATGGGGCTGTCCAATTTTCCCAACACCATTTGTTGAAGAGACTGTCTTTTTTCCACTGGACATTCTTTCCTGCTTTGTCAAAGATAAGTTGACCATAGAGTTGAGGATCAATTTCTGGGCTCTCGATTCTGTTCCATTGATCTATGTGTCTGTTTTTGTGCCAGTACCATACTGTCTTGATGATGACAGCTTTGTAATAGAGCTGGAAGTCCGGAATTGTGATGCCGCCAGCTTTGCTTTTCTTTTTCAGTATTCCTCTGGCTATTCGGGGTCTCTTCTGGTTCCATACAAATTTTAGGATTATTTGTTCCATTTCTTTGAAAAAAGTGGATGGTATTTGGATGGGGATTGCATTGAATGTGTAGATTGCTCTAGGTAGCATTGACATCTTCACAATGTTGGTTCTCCCAATCCATGAGCATGGAATGTTTTTCCATTTCTTTGTGTCTTCTTCAATTTCTTTCATGAGTATTTTATAGTTTTCGGAGTACAGATCCTTTGCCTCTTTGGTTAAATTTATTCCTAGGTATCTTATGCTTTTGGGTGCAATTGTGAATGGGATTGACTCCTTGATTTGTCTCTCTTCTGTCTTGTTGTTGGTGTATAGGAATGCCACTGATTTCTGTGCATTGATTTTATAGCCTGCTACTTGACTGAATTCCTGTATGAGTTCTAGCAGTTTTGGGGTGGAGTCTTTTGGGTTTTCCACGTAAAGTATCATATCATCTGCAAAGAGTGAGAGTTTGACTTCCTCTTTGCCGATTTGGATGCCTTTGATTTCTTTTTGTTGTCTGATTGCTGTGGCTAGGACTTCTAATACTATGTTAAATAGCAGTGGTGAGAGTGGACATCCCTGCCGCGTTCCTGACCTTAGGGGAAAAGCTCTCAGCTTTTCCCCATTGAGAATGATATTCGCTGTAGGTTTTTCGTAGATGGCTTTGATGATATTGAGGTAGGTACCCTCTATCCCTATACTTTGAAGAGTTTTGATCAAGAAAGGATGCTGTACTTTGTCAAATGCTTTTTCTGCATCTATTGAGAGGATCATATGATTCTTGTTCTTTCCTTTGTTAATGTATTGTATCACGTTGATTGATTTGCGGATGTTGAACCAACCTTCCAGCCCAGGGATAAATCCCACTTGGTCATGGTGAATAATCCTTTTAATCTACTGTTGGATCCTGTTGGCTAGTATTTGGGTGAGAATTTTTGCAGCCATGTTAATCAAGGATATTGGTCTGTAATTCTCCTTTTGGATGGGGTCTTTGTCTGGTTTTGGGATCAAGGTAATGGTGGCCTCATAAAATGCGTTTGGAAGTTTTCCTTCCATTTCTATTTTTTGGAACAGTTTCAGGAGAATAGGTATTAATTCTTCTTTAAATGTCTGATAGAATTCCCCTGGGAAGCCATCTGGCCCTGGGCTTTTGTTTGTTGGGAGATTTTTGATGATTGCTTCAATTTCCTTAGTGGCTATAGGTCTGTTCAGGTTTTCTATTTCTTCCGGGTTCAGTTTTGGTAGTTGATACATCTCTAGGAATGCATCCATTTCTTCCAGGTTATCTAATTCCCTGGCATAGATTTGCTCATAATATGTTCTTACAATTGTTTGTATTTCTTTGGTGTTGGTTGTGATCTCTCCTCTTTCATTCATGATTTTGTTGATTTGGGTCATTTCTCTTTTCTTTTTGATAAGTCTGGCCAGGGGTTTAGCAATCTTGTTAATTCTTTCAAAGAACCAGCTCCTAGTTTTGTTGACCTGTTCTACTGTTCTTTTGGTTTCTAGTTCATTGATTTCTGCTCTGATCTTTTTGATTTCTCTTCTCCTGCTGGGTTTAGGCTTTATTTGCTGTTCTTTCTCTAGCTCCTTTAGGTGTAGGGTTAGGTTGTGTATTTGAGACCTTTCTTGTTTCTTGAGAAAGGCTTGTATTGCTCTATACTTTCCTCTCAGGACTGCCTTTGCTGTATCCCAAAGATTTTGAACAGTTGTGTTTTCATTTTCATTGGTTCCCATGAATTTTTTTAATTCTTCTTTAATTTCCTGGTTGACCCATTCATTCTTTAGTAGGATGCTCTTTAACCTCATGTATTTAAGTTCTTTCCGACTTTCCTCTTGTGTTTGAGTACTGGTTTCAAAGCATTGTGGTCTGAAAATATGCAGGGGATAATCCCAAACTCTTGGTACTGGTTGAGACCTGATTTGTGACCTAGGATGTGATCAATTCTGGAGAATGTTCCATGGGCAGTAGAGAAGAATGTGTATTTTGTTGCTTTGGGATGGAATGTTCTGAATATGTCTGTGAAGTCCATTTGGTCCAGTGTGTCGTTTAAAGTCTTTATTTCCTTGTTGATCTTTTGCTTAGATCATCTGTCCATTTCAGTCAGGGGGGTGTTAAAGTCCCCCACTATTATTGTATTGTTGTCAATGTGTTTCTTTGCTTTTGTTATTTATTGCCTTATATAATTGGCTGCTCTCATGTTAGGGGCATAGATATTTACAATTGTTAGATCTTCTTGTTGGATAGACCCTTTAAGTAGGACATAGTGTCCTTCTTCATCTCTTATTACAGTCTTTGTTTTAAAATCTAGTTTTCTGATATAAGGATTGCCACCCCAGCTTTCTTTTGGTGTCCATTAGCATGATAAATGGTTTTCCACCCCCTCACTTTCAATCTGGGGGTGTCTTTGTGTATAAAATGAGTCTCTTGCAGACAGCATATTCTTTTATCCAATCTGATAGCCTGTTTCTTTTGATTGGGGCATTGAGACCATTTACATTCAGGGTAACTATGGAAAGGTATGAATTTAGTGCCATTGTATTGCCTGTAAGGTGACTGTTACTGTATATTGTCTGTGTTCCTTTCTGATCTATGCTGCTTTTAGGCTCTCTTTTTGCTTAGATGACCCCTTTCAATATTTCTTGGAGGGCTGGTTTCGTGTTTGCAAATTCTTTTATTTTTTTTTTGTCCTGGAAGCTTTTTATCTCTCCTTCTATTTTCAATGACAGCCGAGCTGGGTATAGTATTCTTGGCTGCATATTTTTCTCATTTAGTGCTCTGAAGATAGCCTGCCTGTTCTTTCTGGCCTGCCAGGTCTCTGTGGATAGGTCTGTTGCCAATCTAATGTTTCTACTATTGTCGGTTACATATCTCTTCTCCCGAGCTGCTTTCAGGATTTTCTGTTTGTCTCTGAGACTTGTAAGTTTTAGTATTAGTTGTCTGGGAGTAGACCTATTTTTATTGATTTTGAGAGGGGTTCTCTGTGCCTCCTGGATTTTGATGCCTGTTTCCTTCCTTACATTAGGGAAGTTCTCTGCTATAATTTGCTCCAATATACCTTCTGCCCCTCTCTTTCTTCTTCTTCTGGGATCCCAGTTATTCTAATATTGTTTCGTCTTATCGTATCGCTTATCTCTCGAATTCTGCCCTGGTGATCCTGTAGTTGTTTCTCTCTTTTTCTCAGCCTCTTTATTTTCCTTCATTTGGTCTTCTATATCGCTGATTCTCTCTTCTGCCTCATTTAGCCTAGCTGTTAGTGCCCCCATTTTTGATTGCCCCTCATGAATAGCCTTTTTGATTTCGACTTGGTTAGATTCTAGTTCTATTTCTCCAGAAAGGGTTTCTCTAATAACTTCCACTCTTTTTTCAAGCCCAGCTAGTATTTTTAAAGTCATGATTCTGAACTCTAGGTCCGATATCGTACTAATGTCCGTATTGAGTAGGTCCCTGGCTGACGGTACTACCTCTTGTTCTTTTTGCTGAGGTGATTTTTTTCATCTTGTCATTTTGTCCAGAGGAGAATAGATGAATGAGAGAACAAAATACTAACAGGTTAACAACGTCTCCAGCAAATATACTCTATAGAAATCAGAAAAGACCTGAACCCAGGGGACAAGAAAGGGAAGGAAAGAAAAAAGGAAGAGAAAAAAAAAAAGAAAAAGATAAAAACAAAAACAGAACAGTACAAAAAAAATTGAATATGATCAAATGATCAGGCTAGTGCATAGATCAGTGCCACACACTAGATTTTGGGCGTATTTTGGTCTGTTAGAAAATAGTGCCTCCTAAAATTTTAAAGGAAGAAAGTCTTATATATGTACTAAATAAGGGTTGATACAATGAAGGGATGGAAGATGATTGTAAATAGGAAAATTATAAAAGATTTTATAAAAGGAATTGATAAGATATGAAGTTGTTTGAAAAAAGAAAGAAGATTTAAAAAAAATGAAAAAAGAAAAGAGAGAGAATGTGATCAGGCAAGAGATTAGAACAAAGCCATACACTAGTGATTTAGGGTATATTTTGATCTATTAGGAGAAAGTGTATCTCAAAATTTTAAAGAGAGAACAACTTATATATATATGCCAAAAATAAGGGTAACTACTATGAAGGGATAAAATATGAGTCTAAAAATGAAAAATAAAAAATGTTTTTTTAAAAAAGGAATTGATAAGATGTTGGTTGAAAAAGGGAAAAAGAAAAAATAAAAAAACAGTTAAAAAAATTAACTTTGAAAAACTAATGAATCATGGTAAAAAAAGCCATGAATTCTATGTGCAGTATTCCCCTAACGCTGGAGTTCTCCCATTCTCCTTCATCAGTAAACTTGGTCCTGGCTTGCTGGCTGTTCATACTGATCTTCTGGGGGAGGGGCCTGTTGCTGTGGTTTCCAAATGTCTTTGCTGGAGGCGGAATCGCCCCACCCTTGTTGGTCCTGGCTAAGCAAGCTCCTCGGGTTTGCTCTCAGGAGCTTTTGTTCCCTGCAAGCTCTCGGTACAGTTTTGGAGGACCAGGGTGAAAATGGTGGCCTCCCAGTCTCCACCCGGAGGAGCTGAGAACTTGGGGTCCCGCTTCTCAGTGCGCCCCCAGAGAAAAGGAATCACTCCCGTCTCCCTGGTCTCCGGGCACAGTCCATGCTCACCCGGCCTGTGACCGAGCATTTCTCTCTGGCTCCCGACCCCGTATGGAGTCTCCAAATCCAGCAGATTCCTGCGGTGCGCTCCCACACCACTCCTCTCCGGGGACAAGGGGAGTCTCCCCAGCTCTGGCACTTGTTGGGTCCCTGCTGGAGGAGCAGTGGCCTGACTGGGCCGCGGATCACAGTTTATGGCAACCCTGAGCTGAGAGCCCGTGCCTCGGCTCTGTCTCTGCAGCCGGCTTCCCCGCTCCAATACCTGGGAGCTCTGGTACACTCAGGCACCCCCGGTTTTTCTGTGACCCCGAGGGTCCTGAGACCACACTGTCCCGTGAAGTTTCCATCCCCCGCTTAGGCACTGGAGCGATGTCCCTCAGCAGAGCCGACTTCTAAAAGTTCCGATTTTGTGCTCCGCGGCTCTATCACTTGCCAGAAACGGCCCATGGAGGCCCCCTCCCCCGCCGTCTATCCTCCCAAATATCACCTCAGATTCACTTCTCCACATGTCCTTCCTTCCAGAAAGTGGTCGCTTTTCTGTTCAGAGAGTTGTTGCTATTCTTCTCTTCAATCTCCTCTTGAGTTTGTAGGTGTTCAGAATGGTTTGATCCCTATTCAGCTGAATTCCTGAGACCAGACAAAACCCAGGTCTCCTACTCCTCCGCCATCTTGCTCCACCCCCTTGCCATTCAGTTTTTAAAAAATTACTAGGAGAAGGGGTGCCTGCGTGTTTCAGTCCATTGAGTGTCCCACTCTTGGTTTTGGCCCAGGTTGTGATCTCATTAGTCATGAGACTGAGCCCCATGTCAGGCTTTGCTCTCAGGAGGGAGTCCACTAGAAGATTCTTTCCCTCTATCTCACCCCTTACTTGTGTACTTGCATGAGTGCACAGGCTCCCTCTCTTTCTTTCAAATGATAAATAAATCTTTAAAAAAATTACTAAGAGAAGCTTAGTTCTACTTGTAGACAATAAATTCAAGGCCATAGGGTACAATTATGATACAGAAGCATACTGAGACACCTGTTCTTTAAATGTAGGTATTTCTTAAAATAATAAGATTTCATATTAAACTCTTCCACTTTAGTTGTGACTTCATATAAATATTTTGATGTTTATTTAAGAATGCCTTAAGTAGCCTCTTTACATGAAAATTTGTTCTGAATTTGGGAGCTATTTTAATTCAGTATCTTCTGAGCCTGAGATTAGTAACAGGTCTCTAGGGAAATGCTCTCAGAGTGTGGGACTGAAGGAAGCGGGACTGGGTGAGGGAATCTGTGAAGTGTGATGAAATTGTAACAGGTCTTGGCTGGTTCCACAGGGAGCTTCGGAGCTGGGTTAGCTCTTCAAAGCTGCTCAGGCCTTGGTACATCCACATCAACCAAGATGTGGGTTGAAACCAGGGAGAAAATGTGAGCCCAGGAAGGTAGTCTCTTTAGCTGAGGGCATTTCCAGAGAGGTACTTAGCAAAGACTTGTTGGAGCCAACACTGCCAGGAGCTGGGGATTAGGTGCTGCTGTTCTAAGAGGACCTGGTGGGTGTTATTGGCACATCACATTATCGATGACAGGATCTCAAATTGTTTTACCTTTTGTTTTTTTTTAAACCTGGTGGCCTATTCTAAAAAAGTAGAATTCTAGAATGAAAAGGACTTTATTAATTATTTACTTGGACTGTGTTTCAGCTAGGAAAAGGATTCCAAAGAGGAGGTAACTTGTGGGTTCACAGTTACTCTGTGGCTCAGCCAAAATCAAAATTCCAATTTTGTGACATTCTAGTTTCCATCTCTACATCATGCTATTTTCAATGATTAGGATCCAAAAACAAATGGAAATGGACATATGACTCCAAAAGGTCCAATGGATCCAACAGACATGCCAAAAGTGTCAAATTAAGTTAGAGTATCTTTTAGTATGGTTTTAACAGCCCAACATACACATTACCCCCAAAGCCCTGTATATGTTGTGTGACAGGGCTTGTGTTTTGGTTCAGTAAATATGTATTTAGAGTATAATATGTGCCAGGGTTTGTACCTCTGGAGAAGGTGGCCTTGTGGGCACTTTGGGCAGGTCCTGGGGTCTTCCCCCAACTTCTGCTTCCCATTGCCCCTGTGAGTCATGCCCTACACAGTTCCTTCCCCAACCCTCTTGGCTTCTCATTTGCCTATTTTAGATTTGTTCTATACTCTTACCCAAAAGTATCAACATGGACTTTCTAGGATGCAGCTCCTAAAACTTCCCTTAGGCTCACCATGATATTGTGACTTATAATAAATATATATTTGATCTTTGTTCCCATTCTTAGCATAGAGCTCCTAAAAACTTTGGAATTTCCTGGGACGAGAGTAATAAAGTTGTCTTGTTATTCATAACAAGCCCCTTTAAACCACTTCTTGGTTTATGTTAATGAGGAGGCTTTTGTGAGGCACCTAATGGGGACTGGTTGCCAGTGAAGCCAACCATATGATTAGAAGGTTGGAATTTTTAGTTCCCATGTCCTCCCCACCCCACCCTCCACCTTGATCTGTGAGGAGGTCAGATAGGATTGAGATTGAGTTCAATCACTAAAGGTCAATGATGTAATCAATTGTGCCTTATGTAAGGAAGCTTCCATAAAAACACAAAAGGATGGGGTTCAGAGAGATGTTGGATTGGTGAACCTATGGAGATGCTGGGAGTGTGATATGCCTGGAGAGGGCATGGAAGCTCTACATCTCTTTCTGCATTCCTTACCCTACACAACTCTGCTCTCTGTTCTTGAATTATATGTTTTAAAACAAACTGGTAATCTAGTGAGTAAACTAGTTTCCTGAATTTTGTGAGCTGCTCTAGCAAAGTAATCAAACCCAAAGAGGGGTTTTGGGAACTTCTGCAAGTAAGTCAGAAGCACAGGCAGTAGACCTGGGCTTGTTATTGGCATCTGAAGTGAAGGGCAGTTTTACAGGGCTTAAATCTGAGCCCTTAATCTGTAGATAGATAATCTCCCAGTAGATAGTGTCAGAATTGAGTTGAATTGTAGGACACTCAGCTGGTGTCTTGAGAATTGCTGGGTGGTGTGGAAAAACCCACACACAGAATTGGTGTCAGAATCCTACTCCACACCAATACTCCCATGGAGCATGAGAGGCCACGACTATGACCCCACTTAGTCCCTGGGACCTCAATAGTCAGTTCCAGAGCAGCAGCTTTTTTGAGAAAATCTAACCAGAGGGATGGCATTCCCACTGAAAAATGATAGACAAAACAATACTTAGTTTTCTAAGCTAGAAATGAGGCAGGTCTTCGTAGTGAAGACTTTGGTTAATATCTTCCTAAACTCTGGTAAATTGTCTTTATAATTTACAGAGATTATTCTTTGGCATTTGAATTTTTGTTAGTGTTGCTGTTGTATTGATGATTAGATTTTTCTCCTTCTACCATTATGTTTTATAGGAAAGCTACGGTTTGTTTTCCTCATAGTCAACTTATTGTTTCCTCTTATTAGCTCTGAGACCCTTTTATGTAATTCATTTGGATTTTTTAAGCATATAAACACAGCATTTGTAAATAATGAATTTGGTTTCAAATTCCAATATTGATTCTTTTCTAAAATTTTCATCTTATTGCATTAACCAGAAATTCCAGAAAATATTAAATAATAATGGGTTATAACAAGCAACTTTCTTTATCTCTGATTTTAACAAGAATGCCTTTAGTGTTTCACTATTAACATTTATTCTTGGATCCATCAAACATTTACTGAACACATTCTAAGAGCTGGGTTCTGTGCTAGTGCTGGGGATACAAGCTGAAGAGGACACACAAGATCTAGGCTCCAAAACATAAAACTGATTAGGGGCTTGAAACAGGCATTCTGTATAAAGTCATTTTGTCACTAGGAGCAGAGGTAGCCTAAGAAACCCAGCTTTCTTAATTATTTTACGTTTGTGATTAGGATTGGGTAACATATATTACCCAGTGTTTTTTTTTCAAGTTATTATTTAAATTCTACTTAATTAACATACTGTGTAATACTCGTTTCAGGAGTAGAATTTAGTGATTCATCACTTACATATAACACCCAGTGATCAACACAACAAGTGCCCTCCTTAATACCCATCACGCATTTAGCCCACCTCCCTGCTCACCTCCCCTCCAGCAACTCTCAGTTTGTACTCTCTAGCTTAGAGTTTCTTATGGTTTGCTTCCCTCTCTTTTTTTTTTTTCCCTTTCCCATGTTCAACTGTTTTGTTTCTTAAATTCCAATATGAGTGAAATTACATGGTATTTGTCTATCTTGGACTGACTCATTCCACTTGGCATAATACACTCTAGTTCCATCCACATCATTGCAAATGGCAAGATTTCATTCTTTTTGATGGCTGAAATATTCCATTGTGTATATTCCATGTAGAATATATATACCACATCTTATTTGTCCATTCATAAGTCAATGGACATTTAGACTCTTTCCATAATATGGCTATTGTTGATAATGCTGCCGTAAACATCAGGGTGCATATGCCCCTTCAAATTAGTACTGTTGTATCCTTTGGGTAAATACCTACTAATGCAATTGCTGGGTCCTAAGGTAGTTCTATTTTTAACTTTTTGAGGAACCTCCATACTGTTTTCCAGAGTGGCTGCACCAGTTTGCATTCCCACCAGCAGTGCAAGAGGGTTCCCCTTTCTCTGCATTGTCACCAACATCTGTTGTTTCCTGTGTTGTTGATTTTAGCCATTCTGACTGATGTGAGGTGGTATCTCACTGTTTTGATTTGTATTTCCCTGATGATGAATGATGTTAAGCATCTTTTCACGTATATGTTAGCCATCAGGATATTTTCTTTGGAAAACTGTTTGTTCTGTCCATTTCTTAACAAGATTATTTATATTTTAGGTGTTGAGTTTGATAAGTTCTTTATAGATTTTGGATACTAACCCTTTATCAGATATGTCATTTGCAAATATCTTCTCCCATTCTGTAGGTTGACTTTTGGTTTTGTTGATTGTTTTCTTCACTGTGCAGAAGCTTTTTATATTGATGAAATACTAATAATTCATTTTTGCTTTTGATTCCCTTACTTCCAGAAATATGTCTAGTAAGATGTTGCTATGTTCGAGGTCAAAGAAGTTGCTGTCTGTGTTCTCCTCTAGGATTTTGATGGTTTCCTGTCTCAAATGTAGGTCTTTTGGGGTGCTTGGGTGGCTCAATTGTCTGCCTTTGGCTCGGGTCATGATCCCAGAGTCCTGGGATCGAGCCCTGCCGTGGGCTCCCTGCTCAGTGGGAAGTCTGCTTCTCCCTCTGCCTCTCCCCCTGGCTTGTGCTCTCTCTTGCTCGCTCTCTCTCTCTCTCTCAAATAAATAAAATCTTAAAAAAATTTGTGTCTTTTATCCATTTTGAGTTTATCTTTGTGTATGGTGTAAAAAAGTGGTCCAGTTTCATTCTTCTGCATGTGGCTGTCCAGTTTTCCCAGCACTATTTGTTGAAGAGACTGTCTTTTTTCCATTGGCTATTCTTTCCTGCTTTGTCAAAGGTTAGTTGACCATAGAGTTGTGGGGCCATTTCTGAGTTTTCTATTCTGTTGCACTGATCTGTTTTTGTTCCAGTACCATACTGTCTTGATGACTGTAGCTTTGTAATAGAGCTTGAAGTCCAGAATTGTGATGCCTCCAGGTTTCCTTTTCTTTTTCAAGATTGCTTTGGCTATTTGGGGGTCTTTTGTGGTTCCATACAAATTTTAGGAGTGTTTGTTCTAGCTCTGTGAAAAATGCTGGTGTTTTTTTTTTTTTTTTTTTTTCAGGTTTAAAAGTAAAGCATGAGAAGTCAACACCTGTGAAATTTTATTTATAGAAAAGAATAAAAATATCTATTTTAAAAGGATTGATTTAAACTTAGGTTTTTCAGCTTTTCCTGTTCCTTGAACATGAAACTGCCTCCAATGCAGAAAGATTTAAGATAGGTAATTATTAAATAAACCCTCTTTACCTTCCCCCTGCAAAAACACAGAGCCAAGTTGCCCATTTTCTTTATGGTAAACCAGATTATTTTCAATGAAGAATATTGATCCACTGCATGAAGCAGATGATCAGATATGTCGGCAGGAAAGTATGAGCTGTACAACGGAATTACAAAAAGTCCCCAAAGAAAAGAAGATGGTAAAAACAATAGAAAAATAATAAAACACAAACAAAATAAGAAAATGCCCAATATTTACAGCCTCCCTCTGAAACGTGACCTATGTTCTACCTTCAGCATAAAACAAAACCAGAGAACATTTCTCAGTGGGTATCACAGATGAAGCTGGTGCCAGCCAGTTTGGGGGGACACATTTATTCCAAGAAGGGAGAAATGCACAGTTAGTAACTTGCTGGAATTATAACCATGTCTTGGTCTTCTTGCAGTTCTGTTACTAAAAATGACACACAGTAAATGATCCAATGTGGTCTTACAGAAAGGACTTGCCACCACGTTTCAGAACAAACTATTCAGAGTCACAGGCACTGGGTCTGGGAAAGCAGAGGTGGATGGCTGCGCACTCAGGTGAGGGATACGTATCTTTGTGAGGTTGGAGTAGGGAAGCAGGGCTCTACAGCCTGGAAGCTTCTGCACTAATGAGTCTTCTAATAGTCAGCTCGTGGTTTTTTGTTTAACTTCAGATCAGTCCTGTGTTGGTTTTTATTTTTTCGTTTTTTATGGAGGCTGTGATGACCCCCTGAGGAAGGAGAAGAAGCAGCCTTCTGAGGCTTCACTCCCTGCACAGATCCGTCCAGGTCCTCAGGATCCTCCTGGCTGGGTTCATTCTCCTGATTATGGAAGTCTGGAGAAGTATCACTTTCTGTCCCACTTCCTGGCTCCCTCTTTTCAATGAGCTGATCCTGAACTCCTGTCAATGCACTTACTGCAGCTGCTGAAGTAACTGAGGATTTACTGAAGAGCTGCTCAGCTTCCTTAAACTTCCGGTTCCTTAGATCATTTTTGCTATTGGAGTTTTTCTGGTTGGTCAGATACTGATCCCAGCCACGAATAATATTGCCATACACCTAAGTGTCTTCCAGGTAGCTTCCTTCAAAAGCATAGATCTGTCTCTCCAAGTTTGCCAGTGTTTCTGCCAGCTCCTGCTTCCGCTTCAGGAGCTCCCCTAGCTCGCACCGGGTGTCCGGGATCTGGGGGCACCCTTGTTGTGTATCACCATGTTCAGCTCTCTGGTGGTATTTTGATCGGGATTGTGTTGAATGTGTAGATTGCTTTGGGTATAGACATTTTAACAATATTTGTTCTTCCAGTCCATGAGCACGGAATGTTTTTTTCCATTTCTGTGTGTCTTCCTCAATTTCATCGTAAATATTCTATAGTTTTCAGAGTACAGATCCTTTACCTCTTTGATTAGGTTTATTCCTAGGTAGCTTATGATTTTTGGTGCAGTTGTAAGTGGGATCAATTTCTTGATTTTTTTCTGCTGCTTTATTATTTGTGTATAGAAATGTCACAGATTTCTGTACATTGACTTTATATCCTGTGACTTTGCTGAATTCATGGTTTAGTTCTAGCAATTTTGTGATGGAGTCTTTTGGGTTTTCTACATAGAGTATCATGTCATCTGCAAATAATGAAAGTTTGACTTCTTTCTTGCCAATTTGGATGTTTTTTATTTCTTTGTTTTCTGATTGCTGAGGCTAGGTCTTCCAGTACTATGTTGAATAACAAGGTGAGAGTGGACATCCCTGTCTTGTTCCTAACTATAGAGAAAACTCTGTTTTTCCCCATTGAGGATGACATTAGCTGTGTGTGTTTGGTATTTGGCCTTTATGATACTGAGGCATGCTCCTTCTATCCCTACTTTCCTGAGGATTTTTATCAAGAATGGATACTGTATTTGTCAAATGCTTTTTCTGCAACTCTTGAGAGGATCATATGGTTCTTGTCCTTTCTCTTATTAATGTGATGTGTCATGTCAATTGACTTGCAAACACTGAAGCACCCCTACAGCCCAGAAATAAATCCCACTTGACCACGGTGAGTCATTCTTTCAACGTACTGTTGCATCTTATCAGCTAGTATTTTGGTGAGAATTTTTGCATGCATGTTCATCAGGGATATTGGCTGTAATTCTCCTTTTTAGTGGGGTCTTTATCTGGTTTTGGAATCAAGGTGATGGTGGCCTCACAGAATGACTTGGGAAGTTTTCCTTCCATTTCCATTTTTTGGGAATAATTTTAAAAGAGTAGGTATTTACTCTTCTTTAAATATTTGGTAGAATTCCCCTAGGAAGTCATCTGGCCCTGGACTTTCGTTTATTGGGAGATTTTTGATTACTGATTAAATTTCTTTGCTTGTTATGGGTCTGTTCAAATTTTCAATTTCTTCCTGTTACAGTTTTGGTAGTTTGTGTGTTTCTAGGAATTTGTCCATTTCTTTCAGATTGTCTAATTTGTTGGCATATAATTTTTTCATAATATTTTCTTACAACTGTTTGTATTTCTGTGGTGTTTGTTGTGATCTCTCCTATTTCATTCATGATTTTATTTATTTGGGTCCTTTCTCTTTTCTTTTTCATAAGTCTCTTTTCTTTTCATAAGTGATTTATCAATTTTGCTAATTCCTTCAAAGAACTAGCTCCTACTTTTGTTGATCTGTTCTATCGTCTTCTTTTGTTTGTTTGTTTCTATATCACTGACTTCTGCTCTAATCTTTATTATTTCCCAGCTTCTGCTGGCTTTACGCTTTATTTGCTTTCCTTTCTAGCTCCTTTAGTTGTAAGTTTAGGTTGTATATTTGAGACTTTTCTTGCTTCTTGAGGCAGGCCTGTATTGCAGTATACTTCCCTCTTAGGACTGCCTTTGCTGCATCCAAAAGGTTTTGGACTGTCATGTTATCATTTTCATTTTCTTCCATGTATTTTTTTAAATTCTTTTTTAATTTCCTGGTTTATTATTTTTTAATATTTTATTTATTTATTTGAAAGAATGAGTGAGAGAGAGCACGAGCAGAAGGAAGGGCAGAGGGAGAGGGAGAAGCAGACTCCCTGCTGAGCAGGGATTCCCAAGGCGGAGCTCGATCTCAGAACCCTGAGATCATGACCTGAGCCGAAGGCAGATACTTAACTGACTGAGCCACCCAGGCACCCCTAATTTCCTGATTTAACTATTCATTCTTTAGTAGGACGTTCTTTAACCTCCATGTGTTTGTGATATTTCCAAATTTTTTCTTGTGGTGAACTTCAAGTTTCATAGCAGTGTGGTTAGAAAAGATGCATGGTATGAGCTCAATCTTTTTGTACTTCCTGAGGACTGATTTGTGACCCAGTATATGATTTATTCTGGAGAATGTTCCATGTGCACTTGAAAGGAATGTGTATTCTGCCGCTTTAGGATGAAATGTTCTAAATATATCCGTTAAGTCCATCTGGTTCAGTGTGTCATTCAAAGCCATTGTTTCGATTTTCTGCTTAGATGATCTTTCCATTGCTGCGAGTGGGGTGTTAAAGTCCCTTACTGTTATTGCATTATTATCAATGAGTTTCCTTATGTTTGTTATTAACTGATGTATATATTTGGGTGCTCCCAAGTTAGGGTCATAAATATTTACAATTGTTAGATCTTCTTGTTGGATAGACCCCTTTATTATGATATGGCACCCTTCTTCATCTCTTATTACAGTCTTTGGTTTAAAATCTAATTTGTATAAGGATGGTTACTCTGGCTTTCTTTTGATGTCCATTAACGTGATAGACGGTTTTCCATCCCCTCACTCTCAACTGGAGGTGTCTTTAGGTCTAAACTGAGTCTCTTATAAGTGGCATACTGATGGGTCTTGTTGTTTTATCCATTCTGATGCTCTATGTTTTTTGATTGTAGCATTTAGTCCATTGACATTCAAGAGTAATTATTGATAGATATGAATTTAGTGCCATTTTATTCCCTGTAATGTCACTGTTTGTGGAGAGTTTCCTCTGTTCCTTTCTAATCATTGTTGCTTTTGGTCTTTTTTTCCCACTCAAAGGGTCCCCTTTAGTATTTCTTGCAGGGCTGGTTTGATGGTTATGAACTCCTTTAGTTTTTGTTTGTCTGGGAAGCTCTTATCTCTCCTTCTGTTCTGAATAATAGCCTTGCTGGATAAAGTATTCTTGGCTGCATATTTTTCCCATTCAGCACACTGAATGTATCATGCCACTGTCTTCTGGCCTGCCAAGTTTCTGTGGAGAGATCTGCTATAAACCTGCTTTCTCTTCCCTTGCTGCTTTCAGGATTCTTTCCTTATCTCTGTATTTTGCAAATATTACTACAATATGTATTTTTGGCCAGCTTTTGTTTGCTTTGAAGGGAGTTATCTTGCTTGCTGGATTTGGATGTCTGTTTCATTCCCCAGATTAAGGAAGTTTTCAGCTATAATTTTCTCAAATAACCTCCTGCCCCCTTTTCACTGTGTTCTTTTTCTGGGACTTCTATGATATGAATGTTACTACTCTATGGAGTTGCTGAGTTCCCTAAGTCTATATTTGTAATCCAATACTCTTCTTTCCCTCTTCTTTTTGGCTTCATTATTTTCCATAATTTTATCTTCTATATCACTTATTCATTCCTCTGCTTCTTCCATCCTTGTGGTCATTACCTGCAGTTGGTTTTGTATCTCAGTTATAGCATGTTTTATTTTGGCTTGACTAGTTTTTAGTTCCTTCATCTCTGCTGTAGGGATTCGCTAGTGTCTTCTGTGCTTTTCTCAAACCCAGCTAGTATTCTTATGATTGTAGTTTTAAATTCTAGTTCAGGCATATTACCTATATCTGTTTTGATTAGATCCCTGGCCATGACCTCTTCTTGTTCTTTCTTTTGGGGTGAATTCCTCTGTCTTGGCAACTTGTCTAGGTCACTGTTTTGTGTGTGTGTTAGGAAAGCCTGTTATATTTCCTGCTTCTGAGAGTAATGGCTATATTAAGAAGAGAACCTATACTGATCAGGCCTGGTGCTTCAGGAAATGTTTCAGAATGTGCACTCTGTTGTTGTGTTTTGGCTGCTCTTTCCCTCAGGTCAGTCCTCTGCAGTTTCTCCTTGCCTGCTGTGGGAAGTGTTTGGACCTTGTCCAGTGTATGGTGTTTTAACTAGGTATGCTTTGGTTTGCTTGTTAAAATAAGCCTGAACCTATTTCCACTGGAACTGAAGTTTTGCAGCACTCTATGATCAAGTAGAGTTGGTGGGCATGTGAGGGGCTTGTGCTGGTCTTTTGGGGGAGGGGCCTGCTGCACTGGTTCTCAGGCAGATTTGCTCTAGTAAAGATGCATCTGGGTGCAGGGGGGCAGGGCTTTGTTAAGTGGCTCCAACCTCCACTAGGGTATTGTGTTGTTCACTGAAGTCGGTCAGTGCTGATGGGCAAGGGAAAATGGCCTCACCCCACTCTCTTGTCCCCAGAGTGGGGAGTTTGTGCTTACCACTGTTTAGAAAACCCTCACAGAAGAGAAAATAGTCCCATATCGTGTCCCAAGTTTCTGTCAGATCCCTTCCTCCTCCCTGTCTGTGTCTAAGCTGTTTGCCCACCCGGCAGTTCAGTGTTCCTCTATTTTATCTCAGGCATGCAGCTGGGTTTCAGAAACTCCAAATTTTAGGGAAACAGTGTAGTGTGGACCTGCACTGATCCTCTGGGGGAGGGTATCACCATGATGTTACTGGTGTCAGTTTGTCCCAGAAAAGCAGTTGCACATTGTGCAGGGGCTTGGAGTTCATGTTGAAGCACAGCAAAAAGCCAGCACCAAGGTTTGCTGCCCTTGGCAGGTGTCTCTCTTCCTATGCTAATGAATGGGGCTGCACATTGGCACCTTCTAGCTCTTTTGTCCCCTGAGAGGCAGTATCACCTTCCCCCAAATGCACTCCAAGAAGGGGGACTGTCTCTCCCATTGCAACCCAGGGGATCCTCAGACCATGCTTTCTGCTCCCAGGCCTCTGTCCCCCTTCCCAAAAGAAGCACCACTATGCCCACCAGGCTTTACCTGGTGATGGTGCAAACTTCTATATCTTCAGACTTTGAGCTCCATTGCTTGTAAAAACTTATGATTATCACTTGCTGTAGTTTTCCCAATGATTTTGAGGATGTGCTTTTCTTGTGTAATCCCCTGCATACTTTCTCTCTTTCTCTCTCTCTCTCCTTCCTCTCTCTGATATCAAGGCTCCTTCCCCTCTGTAGCACCAGAGATTCTTTTCTCCCCTGAATCATATCTCTGCACCTCTTAGTTTCCACTATGTGGCCTCTTTTCTCCCTCTAGTTCTGCAGTTTGTTCTCTCAGCCTTCAGATTGATTTTTTTTGGGTGTTCTGAATGATTTATATCTATGTAGCTGTGTTTGAGGGACAAGGCAAGCATAGGGTGCCCCTACTGCCCTGCCATCTTAACTCAAATCCTACCCAGTGCTTTTCTGAGATAATCATCAAGTTCATCTCTGTACCATGTTCATTTTTGAGATCACACTCCTTTGCTTGTGATTGATTAGTATTGTAGGCTTCTATGAATATTTGTCATCCTACAGAGTAGTTGACAATGCCCTTTATGATGTTTATTTCTCTGAAATGGCTTTGGTATGCATATTCCTAAAGCCACTTCCTGGGTCATACCATTTTCCAAGAGGACATATCTGGGGAGGAGAGTAGTATTTGGGAAAGAAGGTCAATTGTGAATGCAAGAAAATCTGGAAGCTGGAGCATGCTGAACTCTGATACTCAGGGAAATATGCATATAGTTTTTCTTGTATTTTGTGCTAACAAGCATTACATTAACTCAGGAAAGTAGTGTGTATCTTCCCAAGTAAGTTCCTTTTGTATGTGTTGCTCCAAGAAGAGATGGCATGCAGGGAGAGATTGGGGACAGCATCACCTCCAGTTCTGGTCACTCCTGGCTGCTGAAGTCCCTTACACCCCTCCTTCTTTCTCCCTGCTCTAACAGGACCCAGATATTCCTGAGAGTCCACTCATGTAAGTCAGGTACTTGGAGGGAAGCTGACCCCTCTTCCAGTTCTAGACAGAAGCTCCAGTCAGGGCATTCCCCTCAATTTGCCAGCAACTGCAACCTGTGCTGCTTGAGGTAAAGGAGCCCAGAACTCTGCTTCGGGGTGGAGAGGAAAGCCCTCTCCTCTGGACTGTGGGACCTGGTTCTAGCCATGTATCACCAAGAACAAAGCCAGCCTTAGGACAAAACTGACCCCAGAGAGCTGAGGGAGAAGGGGGTAAAGCCCCAGGTCTGAGTTGCTGAGTTCAATGGCCCCAAAGTCTATCCTGTCTCTGGCTTTGTAGACAGTGAGCCCTACCTCCCCTTTCTAACCAGATGGGGTACATCTTCTGTCTTGTTCAACGACCCCCACACACTGGATAGCCAGCCATTCTTCCTGGTGTGCTGTGCTCAGGAACTGCTTCTCCTGAGATCCTCCACCCTCTGTACCTTGCTCTTCTTGGGGACAAGCAGCCACAAGACCCCTAAGCAGGGAGCACATGCTGCTCACTTCACATCCCAAGGCTGAGCAGAGCAATTGATTCACAGCTGTTGGCAATATGCAAAGAGAGGGTGGAGGAGTTAAGATGGTGAAGGAGAGGGGGACTCTAAGTTTGTCTCATCCCTGGAATACAACTAGATAGTTATCAAATCATTCTGAACACCTGAGAAACCGGAGATCTGAGAAAACAAATGCTGCAAGTCTAGAAGTAGAAAAGCAACCTCTGTTTGGAAGATAGGAGGTGGGGAGACTTGAATCTGGTGTGATATTGCTGAGGATATGGCAACAGGGAAGGAGTTACTGCAAGGTATTGTAAACAGCAGAGTGCAAAATCAGAACTTTTAGAAGTCTGGTACAATGTAGGGAAGAGGAATGTGCCTGGCTTAAAGGTGTTGAGTTGGTGAAGCAGGGCAGAATTCCAGGTGTGACAGCATGGTCTCAGGATCCCGGGGTCACAGGAAGAATGGGCCATGCCTGAGTGCAGCAGAGTTCCCAGGCATAGGAGCGGGGAAGTTGGCTGAGAACAGGGAGTCTAGGTGCCAGCTTTCTGCTCTCTGTTGCCGTGAACTGCAAACCTCTGCATGGTTGACTGCTTTCCTGAGAGGGGTCCAGCAAAAGGCAAGACCCTCAGCCCACCCCTGGGAAGAACAGCATGGGTCCACACTGCAGTAGTCTATAAAATTTGGAGTTTTGAATCTGAGATAAAACACTGAGATAAAAATACTCAGTCACAGGCTGGGTGAACACAGAGTTCTGGCAGAAACTGGTAGACAAGAGAGATTGATTGCTTTTTCTGTGAGGGTTCACTGAAGAGTAAGGGGGTGTGAATTCTCAGCTCTGGGGCTAGAGAAGGGGGCACAGCCATAATTCATCCTGCCCATCAGCACTGAGAGCCTTCAAGGAGAAAAACAGTGCCACCTAGTGGAGCTGGAGCCACTTAGACAAAGCCCTGCCTCTGCACAGGAAGTGCATTTGCACTAGGGCAAGTCCACCTGAAAATCATCACAACAGGCCCCTCCCCTAGAAGACCACTACAAACAACTTGCTCACACCAAGTTTACTGATCATGGAGGGCTGCAAAGCTTCAGCTCTTGGGGAAAACAGTATATACCATTCTTTGTATTTTTATTCTTTAGTATTTTAGTATTATTTTTTCAGTTATTTTATTTTTTCAATTTTTAAAATTTTCTTAGTATTTATTTTTATATATAATTATATATATATTTATTTTTTGTTTCCCTTCATTTTATCTTTATATATATATATTTTTTTTTTTCTTATTTTGGGATCTAGTTTTTTTTTTTTCTGTTGTTGTTATTGTTGTTTTTTTCTCCTTTCTACTTTCTTTTCTGCACAAAATGACAAGATGCAGAGATTCACCCTAAAAGAAAGAACAGGAGGTAGTACTCACTGCCAGGGAATTAAATTACTAAGATACAGCCCCAAGTAGAGGTCATAAAAACAAGGATGAATGAAGCAGAAGAGCAAATCAGTGATATAGAAGATAAAATGATGGAAAATAAGGAAGCAGAAAAGAAGAAGGAAAGAAAACTATTAGATCATGAAGGTAAACTAAGGGAACTCAGTGATTCCATAAAGCAAAATTATACCCAGATAATAGAGGTTCCAGAGGATGAGGAGCAGGAAAGAGGGGCAGAAGGTTTATTTGAACAAATTATAGCTGAGAACTTCTCTAATATGGGGAAGGAAACAGGCATTCAAGTCCAGGAGGTACAGAGAACCCCCTTCAAAATCAATAAAAATAGGTCACCACCTCAACCTATAATAGTGAAGATTGCAAATTTCAAAGATAAAGACAAAATCCTGAAAGCAGCTCAGGACAAGAGGTTTTTAACCTACAAGGGTAGACACATAAGCCTGGCAGCAGACCTGTCCATAGAGACTTGGCAGGTCAGAAAGGGCTGGCATGATATATCCAACATGCTAAATGGGAAAAAGATGCAGAGAAGAACACTTTATCCAGCAAGGCTATCATTCAGAACAGAAGGAGAGATAAGAGCTTCCCAGACAAACAAAAACTAAAGGAGTTCATGACCATCAAACCAGCCCTGCAAGAAATATTAAAGGGGACCCTTTGAGTGGGAAAAAAAGACCAAAAGCAACCTTGATTAGAAAGGAACAGAGGAAACTCTCCACAAACAGTGACATTACAGGGAATAAAATGGCACTAAATTCATATCTATCAATAATCACTCTGAATGTCAATGGACTAAATGCTACAATCAAAAGACATAGGGCATCAGAATTGATGAAAACAAAATAAAACAAAACAAAACAAGACCCATCATTATGCTGCTTACAAGAGACTCAGTTTAGACCTAAAGATACCTCCAATTGAGAGTGAGGGGATGGAAAACCGTCTATCACGTTAATGGACATCAAAAGAAAGCCAGAGTAGCCATCCTTATACAAACTAGATTTTAAACCAAAGACTGTAATAAGAGATGAAGAAGGGTGCTATATCATAATAAAGGGGTCTATCCAAAAAGAAGATCTAACAATTGTAAATACTTTTTTTAAAGATTTTATTTATTTTATTTGAAAGAGTGAATGAGAAAGGGAGAGCACATGAGAAGGGGGAGGGTCAGAGGGAGAAGCAGACTCCCTGCTGAGCAGGGAGCCTGATGTGGGACTTGATCCCGGGACTCCAGGATCATGACCTGAGCCAAAGGCAGTCACTTAATCAACTGAGCCACCCCGGCGCCCAACAATTGTAAATACTTATGCCCCTAACTTGGGAGCACCCAAATATATACATCAGTTAATAACAAACATAAGGAAACTCATTGATAATAATGCAATAATAGTAAGGGACTTTAACACCCCACTCACAGCAGTGGACAGATATCTAAAATCAACAAGGAAACAGTGGCTTTGAATGACACACTGGACCAGATGGACTTAACGGATATATTTAGAACATTGCATCCTAAAGCGGCAGAATACACATTCTTTTCAAGTGCACATGGAACATTCTCCAGAATAAATCACATACTGGGTCACAAATCAGTCCTCAGGAAGTACAAAAAGATTGAGCTCATACCATGCATCTTTTCTAACCACACTGCTATGAAACTTGAAGTTCACCACAAGAAAAAATTTGGAAAGATCACAAATACATGGAGGTTAAAGAACATCCTACTGAAGAATGAATGGTTAAACCAGGAAATTAAAGAAGAATTAAAAAAAATACATGGAAGCAAATTAAAATGATAACATGACAGTCTAAATCCTTTGGGATGCAGCAAAGGCAGTCTTAAGAGGGAAGTATACTGCAATACAGGCCTACCCCAAGAAGCAAGAAAAGTCTCATATATACCACCTAAACTTACACCTAAAGGAGCTGGAAAAAGAACAGCAAATAAAGCCTAAGTCCAGCAGGAGAAGAAAAAATAATAAAGATTAGAGCAGAAATCAATAATACAGAAATTAAAAATAAAACAAGCAGTAGAACAGATCAATAAAACGAAGAGCTGGTTCTTTGGAAGAATTAATAAGATTTATAAACCCCTAATCAGACTTATCAAAAAGAAAAGAGAAAGGACCAAAGAAATAAAATCATGAATGAAAGAGGAGAGATCACAACAAACACCACAGAAATGCAAACAATTGTAGAAAATATTATGAAAATTATATGCCAACAAATTAGGCAATCTCGAAATAGGTAAATTCTTAGAAACATATGAACTACCAAAACTGTAACAAGAAGAAATTGAAAGTTTGAACAGACCCATAACCAGCAAAGAAATTGAATCAGTAATCAAAAATCTCCCAAAAAACAAAAGTCCAGGGCTGGATGGTTTTCCAGGGGAATTCTACCAAACGTTTAATGAAGAATTAATACCCATTCTTCTGAAAATGTTCCGAACAGAAATGGAAGGAAAATTTCCAATATCACCTTGATCCTCAAGACAGACACAAAGACCCCACTAAAAAGAATTACAGACCAATATCCCTGATGAACATGGATGCAAAAATTCTCACCAAGATACTAGCTGACAGGATGCAACAGTACATTAAAAAGATTATTCACCAGGACAAAGTGGGATTTATTCCTGGGCTGTGGGGGTGGTTCAACATCCACAAATCAATCAATGTGATACACCACATTAATAAAAGAAAGGACAACAACCATATGATCCTCTCAATAGATGCAGAAAAAGCATTTGACAGAATACAGCATCCTTTCTTGATAAAAACCTTCCACCATGTAGGGATAGATGGAACATATCTCAACATCATAAAAGCTGTATCAACATCATAAAAGCCATGTACAAAAGACACACAGCTAATATCATCCTCAATGGGGAAAAACAGAGTTTTTTTGCTACAGTAAGGAATAAGACAGGGATGTCTATTCTCACCATTGTTATTCAACATAGTACTGGAAGACCTAGCCTCAGCATTCAGACAACAAAAAGAAATAAAATTGGCAAAAAAAGAAGTCAAACTTTCACTCTTTGCAGATGACATGATGATATGCTATGTAGAAAAGCCAAAAGACTCCATCAAAAATTTGCTAGATTTGATACAAGAATTCAGCAAAGTTTCAGGATATAAAATCAATGCACAGAAATCAGTTGCATTTCTATACACTAACAATGAAGCATCAGAAAGAGAAATGAAGGAATCAATTCCATTTACAATTGGATCAAAAACCATAGGAATATATATATATATATCCTAGGAATAAACCTAACCAAAGAGGTAAAGAATCTGTACTCTGAAAACTATAGAACACTTATGAAGGAAATTGAAGAGGACACAAAGAAATGGCAAAACATTCCATGCCCCCCTGCCTATGGGTTGGAAGAACAAGTACTGTTAAAATATCCATGCTACGCAAAGGAATATACACATTTAATGCAATCTCTATCAAAATACCACCAGCATTTTTCAGAGAGCTAGAACAAACAATCCTAAAATTTGCATGGAACCACAAAAGATCCCGAATAGGCAAGGTAATGTTGAAAAAGAAAACCAAAGCTGGAGGTATCACAATTCTGGACTTCAAGCTGTATTACAAAGCTTTAATCATCAAGACAGTATGGTACTGGCATGAAAACAGACACAGATTAATGGAACAGAATAGAGACCCTAGAAATGGACTCTCAACTCTATGGTCAATTAAACTTTGACAGAGCAGGGAAGAACAGCCAATAGAAAAAAGACAGTCTCTTCAACAAATGGTGTAAAAATTGGACAGCCATATTCAGAAGAATGAAACTGGACCACTTTTTTACACCATTCACAAAAATAAACTCAAAAGGGATGAAGGACCTAAATGTGAGACAGGAATCCATCAGAATCCTAGAGGAAAACACAGACAGCAACTTCTCTGGCCTTGGCCACAGCAACTTCTTGCTAGACACATCTCCAAAGGCAAGGGAAACAAAAGCATAAATGAACTATTGGGACTTCATCAGGATAAAAGGCTTTTATACAGCAAAGGAAACAGTCAAAAAAACCCCCAAAAGTTAACCTACGGAATGGGAGAAGATATTCACAAATGACATATCAGATAAAGCGCCCAAAATCTATAAAGAATTTATCAACCTCAACACCCAAAAACAAAAAAAATCCAGTCAATGGACAGAAGACATGAACAGACATTTCTCCAATGAAGACATACAAATGGCTAACAGACAAGAAAAAATGCTCAACATCACTTATCATCAGGGAAATACAAATCAAAACCACAATGAGATACCACCTCACACCAGTCAGAATGGCTAATAGTAACAACTCAGATGTTGATGAGGATGTGGAGAAAGGGGAACCCTCTTATAGTGTTGGTGGGAATGCAAACTGGTGCAGCCACTCTGGAAAACAGTATGGAGGTTCCTTAAAAAGTTAAAAATAGAACTACCCTAGGACCCAGCAATTGCACTACTGGGTATTTACCCAAAACGTTCAAAAATAGTGATTCGAAGAGGTGCATGTACCCCAGTGTCTAAAATATCCAAAATATGGAAAGAGCCCAGATGTCCATTGACAGATGAATGGATACAGATGTGTATATATACAATGGAATATTACTCAGCCATCAAAGAGAAATCTTGCCATTTACAACAATGTGGATGGAACTAGAGGGTATTACGCTAAGCGAAATAAGTTGGTCAAAGAAAGACAAATACCATATGATTTCACTCATATGTGGAATTTAAGAAACAAAACAGATGAACATAGGGGAAGGGAAGGAAAAATATGATCAAAACAGAGGGAAGCAAACCATAAGAGACTCTTAACTATAGGAAACAAACTGAGGGTTTCTGGAGGGGAGGTGGGTGGTGGGATGGGATAGTTGGGGGATGGGCATTAAGGAAGGCACTTGGTGTAATGAGCACTGGGTGTTATATGCAACTGATGAATCACTAAATTCTACCCCTGAAACTAATAATACACTATATGTTAACTAAGTTGAGTTTAAATAAAAAAAAATTTTTTTTAAGTGCAAAGAAAGGTCTTGGCAGAGGAAATGCTGTATGATTAATTGCCTTCGATATTTCAAATTTTTTCCCATCCTTTCCCTCTGCTTAGATGGACAGAAATAATGACTCATAAGACAAATGTCTAAAGATACATGCTTAAAAAGCCTAGCCTCTTGGCAGGAAGGGTCTTGTGGGGCTAGTAGCCTGGTGTATGGAGCCGTGATGTAACCTGGTGTCATAGCGTTACAGTGTGCAGCTTGCATGGTACCCAGCTGTATCCTTCATGGTGTTTAAAAGGACTTGCTATGAGGAAGTGCCCTGTGGTACTCAGAACATGCTGTTAGGTCACATATTAATAACTTCACACAACGGTGGCAACAGGACACATTCTCTTTGCAAAGTGAAGGTTGTTTATTGCTTGTTATGATTTTGACAGGCAAGACCCACATAGGGGCAGTAATACCTACAAGGTGATCTTTACAGAATGCCTGCCTAGATTTCAAGACTGGGATGAACTCCATGCATGCATTCTCTCTTTCCCTTTTCTGGGTGAAGCAGAGCCAAGCTCTCCCAGGCTGGCGGAGGCAGGGTGGGGGAACAGGGGACACGGACAGAGAAGTTGCATGCTTGCCCTGTCATCTCCCCTCACTGCTGTCCACGCCCACATGGGATTCACTTAGCTCATACACACATTAGCAGGAGGGGAAAGCCAAGGTCATGCATGTTGAAGAAAATCAATCATATTGCATTTTCTTATAAAATGAGATGAAAAAATAAATCTAAACACACTTTTCAAGTGTTACTCTTCTTTAAACTTTCATATACGTTAAAGCTCTTATTTCTCTTTTCAATATATTCTACTTAGAACTTTTAAAAAATAAACTTTCTTTTTTGGTACCTTTCATTTCCCGTGTTAGCCTTGGAAACATAAAATACATCTCACTAGAACTCTTCTGTGCAAATAATAAACATAAATAATATTAACATCTAAGTTATAAAAAAGAAGAGGCCATTTCAAGGTTTTCACTGCTACTTCCATCCACTGCAGTCCCTGGAAGATGCTCCTAGAAGTAGTCAGTGCCCTGCCCGCTTAAGACACACAGATCCTGGTCTGGCTGGGGTGGGCTGGGCAAGAACTCACCGTCCTGCTTGTCCATCTGTAAACTACTTCGAGAGAACTGTAAGACACTTCCCAGCCCACTGACCAGCGAGAGGGAGGAAATCCAGTTGAGGGAGCTGAAGTTGGGCAGGCTGAAAATGGACGACAGGGGGGCTGCCCTGCTGGTGCTGGTGTGTTTCATCTTGGAGTCCCCCGGACACCCTTCTAGGATAGCCTCCCTTGGCACGGAGGACCCCGGGTCCTGACTGCTCAGTCCCCCCAGCAGAATGTTTTCCCTTAAAGTCACATTCATGTCCACCACACTGGGCTCCCCACTAGCCTCTGGGGAGCAGGCTGGTCGCTGTACATGCCAAGATGCCTGTGAGGTGCAGTCCTGGGAGAGGTGTCCAGAGGTACTGATGCTCTTCTGTTCTGATGACTCAGTTCTGGGTTCTCCTGGGAGGTGTCCCTGAGCAAAGGTCTCTTTGGGAGCAATGAGTTTCTTGGGGGACCTCTTGGCCAGCTGGCGCCCCAGCTGAAGTTGGCTGGGGAAAAGACTCCCCTGCACGGCTTTGAAAAACAATCTGGAAAGCATATAAAAGACAGTCATCTGTGGGTGGTGCCTTTGAGTCTTCTGTGAAAAACACAAGCCTGAGAATGCTCTCAGAGCTCGTTTAGGACCTGAGGGACACTGTCCCTGATACCCACCTGGGAAGCAGTGCAGCGACAGGTGCTAAGAGACAAGTCAAGTAAAACACGGGGTTGCCCAATAACGTCTGCATAGTCCAATAAGGGTTGGACGGAGGATAACACGTCGCACAAGAAGCATTGTAAATCAAAGCCACAGTGAAAAACAGAAGGATACTGAAGCCGCAAGCTATCCAGTTGAGCCAGGTCTAAGGGGGAAAGAGAAAAATGGGGCATTTATTTCAAGAGAAATGCACTGGTCATCCGTCAGTGGGTAGCTATTCTAAGGGCCTAGTGAAAACATGGGTCTGTGGCATGGGCAGCTGGGGGGCTTGACGAAGCCTTTGGCATCTGTGGACCAGCCTGGGCACAGTCAGGGTGATTGATGGAAGTCAGGCCTAGGAAGGAGAGAGAGAGGGAAAGCGGGGTGTGAGGTGGAGGAGGAGAGCAGAGCGGGAAGGAAGGAGCTAAAAGCTGCCCAGGTGAAGACACCAGTCAGGGTGCGGCAGTTCCCACACCAGGGGTTCCAATACATGTGGTGGGCCCACGTATTGGTTTCTCTTCTCCACAGTGAGGCTGGCTTTGTAGGGACCTGTCTGCCCAGAGATCTTCTAGATGTCACGGAACCTGCCTGGAAGTGCGGGGCCCGCAGCATCAGCACCCCTGGGATCATGCCCACAGCTCTTACCCAGGTCTTGGTTTCAATACCCAGGTGCAGAAGGAAGGTGAACAGCGCAATGGCGGTGATGGGGGTTCCCCAGGTAAACACATCTGTGTCTGAGTCGTAGCAGGCCTGAAAGACAGTAGTGTCTTGTGTCTGTGGGTCGCTGGATGAAGCTGGTGAGAAAGACTGTGCCAGGTGCCAACTTACCAGGTAAGGAATGAAAAAGCAAACCAGGCTCTGGAAGGCAGCATCAGCCATGTTTATCCAGAACGTGCGTGGCCGATACTCCTGAGATACAGAAACAAGCACAGAAATTATAAGGAAGTAAGCATTTCTTCCAACATTGTCTTCCAGTAGCTACAGGGCCATCAATGTACAAGATAAGCACCCCAGGGCAACTTGCTAAGTCAGGACTTTGGCGAATTCAGGTCCCAGACGGCTGGGGTACAAACACCACACGATCGTCTGCAGAGGCACCATCTGCAGCTGAGTCAATCATTCAGAGCATTTGTTCACAAGACCGGCTACTCTAGTTCTAGGTCAACAGCAGACACATAAAACCACTTCTTAAATCCTATGAGGGAGCATTTTTTAAAAATGCTAAAATGCTAAAAATAGGCTCCTGGAGACTGTTGGTGTAGAGACTTTTCATGCCATTATACTTTTTCTATTAATCTCCCTCTTTTTTTTTAGTGAGGTAAATTGGTACACAAAGACTGCATAAATCTAATGTACACATCTGGATGGGTTTGGACAGATGCACATACCATCACTCCAGTAACCTTAATACAATCAAGGAGACAGAATATATTTTTTACCTCCTACGGGTCATTTTCCAAAATTTTAACAATTTCTCCGAGGGTGTCCACTTAAAGGGAGGCGTGGAGACTTGCACTTTCTGTAAGGTGAATGTAGAGCGTGGGAGGGCCAAGACATAAGAGGTGGGGGCCGGAGGGGAGCCTCACCTCCATGTTCTGGCCACTCTTGTAGAGCTGTGGTTCAGTCAATAGCACACCAGCTGGCACGTCTTTGTCCAGCACCCCAGTCACGAGCTGGGGAAGTGACGAGAAGAGCAGATTAAAGAAGATCAGATACCACTGGTCAATCATGGCAGATGCAGAGAAGCCACAGTAAAACTGGAACCAAAACAGGAGGCCCACGAACATCTGAAATCAAGAAAGGAAGAATGGGGACAAGCAATTCTTAGCTGTCCCTGCAGATTCACATCCAAGGGATCTAAGGGTTTTGTAGAATTTGACTATAAAGATTGAATTTACAGGCAGGAATTTCCTTCAAAGACAGCCCTAGTCTTGTGTCCTCTCCCTCCCGCCTCATCTCCCTGAGCATAAAGGACTGGCAATAGGAGATGAGAATTCCCAAGGCCAGCCCATGGAGAGATGATGCTGGTGCCAGCCTTCAAGAAACGGCAGAATGGGTGGAACAGCATTTATTGAGCACCTATGAAAGTGCTGGCTAAGCCCTTCCTGACAGTCCCTTATCTTCACAGGACAAACTCTTTGTATCTTGTTCCCACAGCCAGCTGAGGAGATGAGGTCCAGTTGAGTACAGAAATTCCCCAGAAAGGTCCAGCAGGGTCTAGGGTTGCTCACACATCTTCCCTAGTAGCTGTCCTCTGTGATCCTAAACCAAACCTACCTGTTCTACCTCCCAGATCTTGCCTCTCCTTAGTCACGTACTCTTTCTGATGAGGAACAGTGGGCAATTCCTGACTCCCATGGCAGGAAGGACACAAGCATGCACAGCAACAAATTTGATGATGATATCAACATTGCTGCCTCGAGCAAGCCCAGATATCCACCGGGCACTCTGCTGGCAGGTGAGGGATACGTATGGTCACTGGTTCTTATAGCTACTACCCCCGCTTTGCTGAACAGGGAAGTGAGGGTCAGGGAGCTTGAACAGCCTCTTCAAGCCCCTCCTCAGTAGGAGGAGTTGGGTGGATCTCTTCCCCGTATTACTTGATCACTGAACATCAGTGGCTTGAGTGCATTTACATGGGGGCATGGCAATTTAGCAATGGCAAATCATTTACACTATCAGCTGTATAATTTAGCATAGATCATTTAAGCCCTTTCTGCCTCAGTGTCCTTGTCTATGAAATGGTACTTAGCTATGGGTACCCAACGATACTTAGTTAGCTATGGGTTGTTGTGAGGATTAATGAACTTATGCATTTAAAGTACTCACGAGGTCTCCTTGTACACTATAGGTACTTATGATTTATTGTTTCAGTTAGCAGTACAGCTATTTTCGCTGAGGGCCAGTGTGCTTACTCCATTCAGAGAAAAGGAAACTCAGGTCCAAGATGTTAAATGACTTCACTACAGTCATTGTATGAGTACTAAAGCCAATCTGTTCAAACCATTTGTGGGTCTTGGCCTGGAGGGCAGAGACCCCCAGGTGGAAGAACATTCTCTGCAGGGAACCACAGGTAATGGCCTAGGTTTTCGTTCTGGAGCTGCCACTATCTATCTTTCAGACCTTGAGTTACCTTCTCTGAGCTTTAGTTTCTGGACCTGAAAATGGCTTGGTCTGAAGATCAGGAAACAATGACACATATCCTCCAAGTCTTGTTTCAAACTATGACTTAGTGCAACTTTTCTCGTCCACACTGAAAACTGACAAACTTGGGTTTTTCATTGACTTTCTTCCCTTCTCACTCCCACGGCTTTCTCTCACCCACCCCCACGGGCTCAGCCTAATGAGTCATCAGTGAACAACTGGAGTCAAGAGAAAGAGGAGGAAAAGTACTTAGATAATTGACATTTTTTTCTCGTAGTACCAAAAAGCCTTCTTCCCAAACTACTGTTGCTATGGAAACTTTTCTTCTCTGTTCTTTATTGGAAAGGAAGACCAACATACTCCTAAAACTAATGAATTTCTCAGTTTGGGAGGCAGGGTAATTATCCTTGCACTTCTCAACTAGGTTAAGTGCTTGTTAACAGAGGCCCTGCATCTTATATGGAATAAAGACAAATATCCCCTTCTCCTTTCTGTCCCCTCCATGAGGACAGATTCATCATGACAGGCAGGAGGCTGTGCCCATTCAGGTGGCCACTCTGGCACTCATTTGCAACTGAAATGCTGAATTCCCTCCTGAGAAATTTTCATAAGGAATTATGGAGAGCAGAGCTCAACTCTCATGTTTTGTTTTCAAATAAAGGAAACAAAATCCCTAGAAAGCAAATAACTTGCTCAAGATAGTACAGAAATTCATGACAGAAACAGAGCTGGGGCTCCACCTGCCCAGCCCCACTCATCTATACTCAAGCACCCATTCACCTCTTTGGGAACTGGGAACCTCTAGATTTGCAAGTATATGCTTGGCGGCCTCAGCTCTGGGGATGCAATGCCACGTGGATGGGAGACAGCAGGGAGTAACTGGCCAAGGCCAAGGGCAGCATGGCACAGATTTCCTTGGACGGAATCCCAGGCACAACCTAATCAGAATTAATTTCCAGGACGCAACTGATCAAACTGGACATGCCATGATGGGTCCTGAGTATCCATATTCATTTACTAGAAAACATTTTGAAAAATGGGTTAAGATAAGGGGGGCAAGACGGTTGGAAAAAGTAGATAGGTCTAAATCTCCAGAACAAACAAGAACATGAACAAGAAGTACACTGATGGCAGTTTCGAGTTAGCATGGGAATTTTTTAATGTAATTAGAAAAAAAAAATATATATCTTTTAATTTATTGTATTTTGTTCTTTTTTAGAAGAGTATAGGATGATCTTGACACTGGAATTGTGGCATCCAATGTGGCAGATTTGTGGGACTACCCTGAAAGATCACTTACCCCAAGAGTTTATTTATTGTACATTCAGCCACAAGCTTTTATAGAGACAAGAGCAATACGTAGCAACTCAGTAACTTCCTAGCAGAATGTCTATGAGTAGAGCAGCATTCTAAAATGGCCATGGCATTCATGCTGGAGGGCTATGGAGGCGGACCCCTGTCTGCCAAGGACTTAGTAATAAAGGAACTAAGAGTTAAACATTAGGATCAAATGAAAAGGAGCAGGGCCCTGGATGAGAGTCTCTGGAGAGACAGAACTGTAATCAGCCAGCCAGGTCTGGGAGTGACCTAACTGGAGGGTCAATTATAGAATGAGCTGGCCAGAATGGGGCACACCTGCCCTGCCAGCACTGGAGAAAGTGTGGCCAGGCCCTGCTGGTGGCTCTGTTCCTCAGGCCCTACACCTGCGTCCTGACCCGGGAACTCACACACCTGGCCCAGTGTGGGTATGTTTCCTCAGAGGCCATTCAGTATTGGGATCACAACATGACTGTTCCCATTCTGATTCCAGCACTGGCACTGCACTCCTGCTTATTCCTGGATTGGCCTGTCTGCTCTAGAGGATTCCTGTCTATGGATAACCTCAGCAGTCTGCTCCCAGGAAACACATTAACAGAATGATTAAGTGTTGGGAGTCCGATGAGCTGGGGTTACACGCAGCACTGACTACTCACTCACTAGCTGTGTGACCTTGTACAGACCACTGTAATTCATGATTCCCCCACTTCTTATTATAAAGCACTAAGTGGACATTCTTGTTTGATCTGTTTCTATAGCTTTCTCCCTTAGAGGTGCAGTTACCTTTATGTGCCTGTGAGCTAGACTTCTGAGCCTATAGGGGGGCAGGCCTGGGATAAGTTCACAAAGGCCAAGGAGGACGGAACCCACAGGAAGCCCTGGAATGGCCAGATGGCTACATTCAGGGGATGGTCCAATAAATCTCAGCCCAGGCTTTTTGCTTCAAAAACTCTAGAAACGAGAAGTGTCAAATACCTACTGTATTCTTGTAGAAGAAGTACAGCACCATGTTGGCAAGTCGGGAATAGCACCAATGTCCGTGAACAATTAAGAGTCTCTCAAGGTATCGGAATCTTGGCACTGCAAAGTCACTGGCCATCACTGCCTTGAAAGGGAAAGAAGTCCCTGTTATTGGTGACATCTTACTCCATCCAAGGTGTGTCTTATCTCCCCCAAATACAAGGCATGTTTCATACACAGTGTGCGTGTGACTGGCCAGGGCTTACTTTATCCCTGTTTCCCTTATTATCTCCTTCAATTAAAAAAAAAAAAAATCAATCAATCTCAACAAGCATTCTAGTTCAGGGATATCATTTTATAGAACTCATTTAAGATTTTGAAAATATGTAATTGATTTTTAAAAGCTTTTGTTTTCCCATTTTTAAAAAGATTTTATTTATTTATTTGAGAAAGAGAGACAGAGATAACAAGAGGGGAGAAGAGGGAGAAGCAGGCTCCCCACTGAGCAGGGAGCCTGACACAGGGCTCCATCCCAGGACCCTGGGATCATGACCTGAGCAAAGGCAGAGGCTTAACCGACTGAGCCACCCAGGTGCCCCATTGTCTTCCCATTATTTCTTTAACAAGCAAAAAACAAAAACAAAAACCCAGAGATGTACAGTTTCCCTACTATTCTCCACCCTCTGATGTTTTATTCATTTTGGGATCTCAACCCAAAGATGAACCAAAGCTTCCCTTTTGTATGAATCAGAGACAGGCAGTTGGCCATCTTGAGTGGTGTGTTTTGGGTTCTTCTCCTCAGCAGCCACAGATGATAAGCAAGAGCAAGCCCATGGCTCTGCTGGCCTTCACATAACCCAAATCCAGGAAGCTGCAAAAAGGCAACAGGTGTCCATTCCACTCAGAAGGGAGTGGGGACAGCAGGTTTCCTCCATGGAAAGGAAAGATGACGGGGGGTCAAATTGTCCCCTCACTTCACTGAGTATCATGCTCTACACAATTAAACAAAGTGGGCCAGACAAATGCCATCAAAATGATACCTTTTGTACCCAGAATAACTTAGAACCCACCATATAATGAATTTCTCTATTTGGAAAAAAAGTCAGAAAATGTGAGGGAAAGAGATTTCTGCTTATTTTTGGAGGATTGTTCTACAAAAAAATGTAAGTCAGCTTTTAAAACTCAACTGATCTCCCTCTAGTCAAATAACTCCTTGAAGAGTCAGATCACACTTGATGTGGTCCCTTAGGTGAAATAGAATAATGTCATTATACATGACAGAAAAGTGTGAAACCTTCAAATGTCTGCTTTCTAAACCAAAAGTTAAGGATTTCAAAGCAAATACTGTTTCTATACCTCTTCCTGTCAACACTGACACTTTGTGTACTCCTTTCCAGCCTTCTGCCACTCCTTCCCACCTCCAAATTTAGGCCCCGAATCCACTCTTTGTCCCTCTGTCAAGGTGGCCTTCCAAAATGCTCCCAGCTACGTTAGATCTTCCTGTGAAATACTCAACACCAAAACCAGTGTTTCTCTTTGATAGCATTTATTACAATTGTGACTATGTGTGTACATTTAAAATATGTATCTATCTTCCCAACTTTCCTGGACATTCCATGAGAGCCAGGATAGTAGATGTGATCACCGTGTACACCCTGAGTTCCCACGCAGTGGTTGGCCCCATCAGGTGCTCAATAAACACAATGGACCAGATGACCCCATGAAGACCAAGATTCTCAGAGATGCAGGATCTCCTTGGTCAAACTGAGATAAGCTTCACACCTTGGCTAAGCTGGGGAGCTCCAAACACCCTCACTCATTCCTGATGGCTCTGCTCAGATCCCTAGTATCCATGTTAACACAGTATCCCACAAAGTCCATCTTCCAAAGGACTCACCTTTGCTTACTGGACTGACTAAAATGCAAGCAGGGGAAATATTCCCTGGGAACCTGAGCACTTGGAACAGTGAGAAAAGGTATCAGGCCTTACCATCATCTTACATAATGTATCCTCAATTAGAAGTGTAGCTTTAAATAAATGCAGAAGCATCCAACTACATCCTACCTGGAAGTCATGCTCACTCAAAGCTTCATCTCAGTATGTTCCCTATCATTTGGCTGTTGCCATCATTTCTCACATGGCTTGAAGTATATATCTGCACTGGCCCCTGGCTTGAGGATGTGAGCAGTAGTGGTAGTTCAGTCCCCTCCCCATCCACAAACCTGAGAGTCTTTCATACAAAATGTATTTACTTGGTGCATTTCTCTGGATATGCTATTTACAGGCACTGCCCTGGTCAGCTTTTCACTATAGGAAACAGGTACAGTGGAGATGATGATGAAAACATTAGAATGAACCAACAGTTTTGTTCATCCATTTACTCCCCATGTACACGGCATTAAAAGGCAGGGATTAGGGGCACCTGGGTGACTCAGTTGGTCAAGTGTCTGCCTTCGGCTCAGGTCATGATCCCAGGGTCCTGGGATGGAGCCCTGCATCGGTCTCTCTGCTCAGCAGGGAGCCTGCGCCCTCTGCCTGCCTCTCTGCCTACTTGGGCTCTCTTCTTTCTCTGTCAAATAAATACATAAAATCTTTTAAAAAAAGGCAGGGATGAGTCCAACCTTAGGCTGTATTTTCCATTTCATGGAAGAATTAAAACCACAGAAGTAACATAACACAGTGACACGGGTCAGCTGAGGGCAGGAGGAGAGTAAGGTACATGCTGAGGATGGTCCAAGAGGAACTACCATGTTTCTAGCTTGGGACTTTCCATCTTACTTTTATTTTAATGTCAGGTAAGAAAATTAATGACACATACAAGTGTCTGGCACATACAAGTGTTCACTGGATAATTACTGATTGCATTAATGAATAACTCAATCAATGACAAAATGGTTGACCAACATCTGGATTTTTAGGAGAAGGAAACTGGATACGTTGTTCTCTAAGGTCTCCACCAAGTTAAAAAATGTCATGATTCAAAGTTAATCAAATGTTGGAAATTGTTGTGATACTATATCCAGAAGAAAGTTAGTTTTAATTAACTCAGTTGTTCAGCATCTGAATCACATGCTAAGAACCAACATAGTGACAAATGAAAAAGGCAGAGATAAATTTTCATGTGAGTCAAGATGGCTACATTCCATTTTTTATAGTGATACCAGATTCCAACAGTCTTACAGCAGAGTCATTTTTTTTCAAATGGAACAGTAAAACATGACTTCTTCCAAGGATGAGCCATAAATAGCCAGAGAGAAGGTGATGACTCACCTTGCCTCACTCTGTTCCACTTATTTCACAAAAATATACTTATAGATCTAGGCAAAGCTATTTACTGCTTCATAAACATGAAGAACTAGCCACCTCTACTTTATCTTCTACTACTGCTTAGTAAAAGGTAAGGATCACGTTGCATTGAAGGTCAACCCTTTAGCTTTGTTGGACAAAGCCTATGGCAAGGTACGACAGTGGGCCACTTGGTCACATAGGATAGCCCTGATGGGTCTTTACCTGCATGCCCTCCTGGCCTGAGATTCCCACACCCACATCTGCCACCTGGATCATGCTGACATCATTGGCTCCATCTCCTAGAAACAGAATTGTTTGAGTTGAGATGCACAGAATCAAACGGCTTGACGGATCTTCATGGGGTCCCTACTGAGCTGAGTCCTGTGAAAGGGTCATGGGGATGAGTGAGGAAGAGGCAGCATAGAGTCTGCCCTGGGAAAACTGAGTTAAGCAGTCAGAATAAACATGGTGTGAGGTTTGGAACTGCCAGTCACATCAAGAGATGTTTCAGAAAGCCGGCTAGCAAGGTTACCACTTTGTTTAGTATTCACTCTACATTATTGGCTCATATACCTATAAAGAGAGCCCTTAACAGGGTGTCTGGCACAATAAAGATTCTATCATCATCATTGTTATTACTTACTGAGCTCTAGCCTTTATCACATGTAGACCATATCAGTAAAGGCTATTCTAATTCACGCTCACACGAGCAGCTTTCTAAACTGAACAAAGGAGGTTAAATTCTGCCCAGCAAACTCTAGAGTCCTTTTTGTACACTGATTACCAGCTAGCTTATTAGCTAGTGTGCTTACCTTTGGGCCCTCTAAAGATGTGATAAAGAAAAACTTCTATTTATTCAGTCAAGCTGCTGATAGAAAATGGTTAAGAACATAAGACATAGGTCAGAGATCTCATCACCTTCAGGGAAAAACAAGCAGAAACTTAAATTCATTGTCACTCAGGAATAGGACAGCAGAAGGGCCCAAATCACAGAGTACTCCCAAGTTTCAAATAGGCAAAAAGTGCAGATATACAAGTCAGAGTGATTCGTAAAATGGCTATAGGATGTCTCTGTCCTATGATTTTTCTGTTCTTTTTTTGCACTGGGCCCAACATGAGTGATCAGTCAGTATTTGTGAAATTGAAATTCTGTGAAGTCATTAACAATCTCTGCAGCTTTTCCCAGAATGTCCCAATCAAAGTGAGATATGGTGTGTTCTCTACGTTATTAACTCCTGGACCCCTGGGACACCTAGCCATCAGTGCTTTCACTCATGGTCAAAGAAATGAGCTAAAGTTCTGATGGGTCATTACTTTCCCTTTCCCTTTTGAGATTCTATTTTGTTTTTTCTTTTCTTTCTAACCAACTAAGACTTTACCTCCATTTTTTTTTTTTTTGATTAATACCATACACCAGTGATTCCATGGCTGACCCAGGCACTGACCAGGCTGTGAAAATGTGGTTCATTCATGTGTTACATCAGCCTTAGCAGGGGCATCGTCCTCATGCCACCACAGAGGAGCTCAGAGGAGCCTGCCCCCAGCCAGTACACTCCTCAGCAGTGACCTACAACACTTGCCAAGGGAGCTCTGAGGAACACTCCAGACACCTGAGGGCAAAGGTGGGACTGAGACAGCCTCCCCTGGGAGGGGCTCACCCCTGGGGCCTTCCCATAGCCCAGACCAGGGAGTCAGAGCTAAACATGTGTTCACATCTATGCTCATCTCACTCCCCTTAGTGGTTACCACAGCCCTCAAGATGTACAGGGCTGTCTCCATGACAACCACACTAAGGCCGTCCCACCTCAGACCCAGGCTCTACCAGCCTCAACTTTGTCCTAATGAAGTGTGCCATGTGAGAGGGTAGCAATTCCCACATCAACAAGGTGAGACTGTCACAGACCCTTTGCAGAAAATACTGTAATTATTATTGGTGAGGATCCTTTATTTCAGAACCAAATCTCATCTAGGTATGGATTCTATATTCGGGGAGACCAAACTTTTTGGTATCCGGGGGTCAAAGGGATCGCCCCTTTCCCTGGGCTACCTGCAGTCTTTACCAGCCCTCACCAGCAGATGGTGCTGCTGAGTCCCTGAACCTGGCAGGAGATTGGACCCCCAACCAGAGTGGGTGGGGATGATGCCTTTGGGAGGAGGTAGGTGAGGACTGGGTAGCACTGGAGAGGACCTTAGAAGGCTCTCCAAGCCAAAAGTCTGCAAGGAAAAACCACCATTAGATGCACAGTCCTTAAGGAAATGCTGTAAGATTTAGCAACTACTCACATGCTTATGATGGATTCATTTAATTACATGCTTGTCTTGGAATAATCAGTAAAGTTCAAAGGCTAAGAGGCAATGGGGATTCTGATCACCATCACGTCTCTGGGTTCTTGAGGTATTATGGAGTCTTGCACTCCAGTTGGCTCATGGTTACCAGAAGCACCTGCAAAGGGCCTTCTTTTTAAGGTGTTCTGAGATAATGCTTAGCATGCCAGGCTCTGCTATGGCAGAGGCTGCCTGGGACAGCAGATCTCTAGTCCCCTGTCTCCCAAGAAACAGAATAAGTTCTGTCTTCCTAAATTGCCATTGTATAATTATATACAGCTATATATAGATAGATAGATAGATAGATAGATAGATATAACTGTTGTACATTATTTTATGGTTTTCAAGTCCATGTTTTATATTTTGAAAAGGCTGCTTATTTTCTTGCATCGGGTGTGATTTTATAAACAGAAATAGAGGAAGGAAGTGTTTTCCCATCTTACAATATAGCATAGAAGAGGTGGAAAGTCCTGGATGCATCCAGAGGAAGCAGCTGCACAAGATGGGGGCTACTCATTTACGTAGGGCCCCTCCTGGCTGGCCTGGATACTTGCCTATGGCCAGAGTCATGGCCTTGAGCTTGCTTCTGACCAGTTTCACCACCATACTCTTCTGCAGAGGTGTCGAGCGACAGCAAAGGACTGACCGGCACTGCTTAGCGAGAAAGAGAAATTTGTCCTCTAGGTTTTTCTCAAGGGCGTAGGCCAGACTTCTCCCATCGATCACAAGGCTCGGGCTGGGGCCAGAGGTGGTGGACGTGGAGGGCGGACAGAGAGGGGAGAACCCCACGCTCACGTTGCCTGCGGTCTTCTCGGGGGCACTGCAGGGGCTCCTGGACTGCACGTAGTGTAGGCACTGGTCTAGCAGGGCCGCACAGGCCTCCTGAAACGGACATGAGAGGAAGCACAGTTCACTCAGCTGAACCACAGATTAGGTTACCTTCCTCAACACTGACAGTCTGATAATCTCAAGGGCACCAGGCTGCAGGCTCTGCCCAGAAGAGAAGTTAGTTGAGGATGGCGACTCTCCACATTGAAGAGGATGAGCTTGTCTAGCGTTTTGATAAGACTCCACTTCATTGCCCATTACACTGTGTGGAGATTAGACGAGCACATCTTCACTTTGTAAGGCCTGACTGTACTGTGGCTAAACTGCTAGGTGGTTAGGCTGAGGGAGTCTTACATGCACTTCTCCATGCTTCTCTGGGGACTTTACTCAGCCATTCTTGCTTGCTTGTGAGGTACAAAGCCTTTTAAAAGTCTTTATGATGATTATCCTCTAAAGAAGTATAATTATCAGTGTTTCCCTAAGCGCTCCAGTTGACTGGGGAAATTTTTTTAAAAAGTGTAATTATTGAGGCTTTTATTGGCAATGTCCTTCCAAAACTGTACCTGAATTCCAGAAAGAACAGGAAAACTTATTGGGGAAGCCGAGGGGTCAGGGGACATAAGAGAGATGACTATTTCTAGGAATAAACACACTCCAGGGAAGGCAAGCAGTTCTTGGCCCTCTGTAGACAGTGAGCCCACTGGGTAAGCAACCAATTTCCTGCAATGCACCAGTTGTGTCCCATAAGTGCTTATTGAGGACCTTCTGTATTTAGAAAAGTGAGACAAGAAAAAGGAAGAATGAGAAGACACAGTTACTGGCCCTTGAACAAATGGCAGGGGCTGAACATACACACAATCACAGTAAGTCACAGACTAGGATGTGCAAAAGTGTTACAGGATATGAAGAGGGAGAGATTTGCTTCCAGGGGTGGTTGGGAGTGGTAGTAACTGAGGCAGGGCTGGAAAAGGATATGAGATCTCATTCTACAGATACCATGAGTTCCCTCGTGCTAGCACCAAGAACTGCTAAGGTAAAATGCAGTGAGGACATCCACCCTGGCTCCCCAGCTGAGTGCAGCTATGGCAGCCAAAGAGAATTCACAGGGCAACTGTTTGAGGACTTTGAAAATAAAGTCCCCAGCTGTTGCACTGGGGAAGAAGACCAGCATTCTAAGTACACTGGACAGGTGGGTGAGTTTTCCATTTTCCCTCTGGTAGGGCCTGCTCTGTACCCAAGCATCATAGAATCTGGAAGTGTGTGCCAAGGCAGGGACAGAGACAGCTCCAGGAGAAGCCCTCCCGTTCTAGTTGGAGGAGTGGAAAAGAGAACTCCCAATGCTCAGAGAAAATAGAGGAAATCCCATTTTTATTTATCTTTTTCTTTATTCTCTTGAACCCAGCTCCAGGCAATTTTGCTATGGTGGCAGCAGGACCATCTGCTGCCGCAGACTGTGGTCCTGTGGTGGCAAGGTAACTTCTGCCTTTTTCTCTCTGTCCTACCACCACTTGGCCTTGGATGGAGGTGTCGGTGCAGATGTACAAAGTAAAGCAAAGGAACTCAAACCCCAGCTTTCTGGCCAGAGGACTAGAAAGGGGAGTCCCAGAGAACCAGAAAGTACTGGAAAAAATTGTGAAGAGGGAAGAGCTTGGCCAGCTGACCCCATAGCATGGTTTATTAATTCCTGAACTACAAACAAGCCATGCACACATAGACATAATCCTAAATGGCATAACAAAGACATCTGAGAATTAAACTTGGGACAGACTGCCACCCAAGTTCCCGACTTTTATTAAGGGGTGGCAAAAATTTGAGACAGATTCTAACAGCTTGGCAAAGGGTACACAAAATTGACATAGAAACCACCATCTAGAGGCTGTTCAGAGCTTGCAGCCTGAATCTAAGAGGGCTGATTACCTGCCTAAAATATATCCACATTCTCCACAGATTTTAAAATAACCAGTGTCATTCAAAATGCCCACAATACAACCCAGAATTTATCAGCATACAAAGAAGCAGGAAATTCTCAATGCATGTGAAAAAAGACAGTCAACAGAAGCCAAAGAGAAGATGACATAGATAGCAGAATTATTTGAGAAAGACTCAAACAGCTATTATGAAAATGCTCTATCTATTAAGAGTGGACATTCTAGAAATGGATAGAAAGTCTCAGGAAAAAAACAATATATAAAGAAGAACCAATAGAAATTTTAGAACCAAAAAACACATTAACTAAAATAAGAAGCTCTTTGGATTCTAAATAATTTATGTAGATACTCTGTCCTCAAGGAGGGGAAACAGAACTCCACACTCTGAATGTAAACTGTGCATAGTCACTTCCTTCCAAAGAGTACAATAATGGAAAGTGGTAAAAATAATTGGAGAAAGCTGACGAACATAAAATCAACAGTGATAAGTCATGTTGATTTAATGTACCTTTAATATGATGTGATAAAATGTTGAAAATGGCACTTTAGGTCTATGGAGCTTTTCCCCTAAACTCATAACTCTATTCTAGTCATGAGAAAAACACCAGACAGGGGGGCGGGGCGAGATGGCGGAGTGGTCTCAGGAATTCAGCTGAATAGGGAACAAACCATTCTGAACACCTAAAAACTCAACAGGAGATCGAAGAAGAGAGTAGCAACAACTCTCTGAACAGAGAAGCGACCAATTACTGGAAGGTAGGACATGCGGAGATGTGAATCTGAGGCGATATTCGGGAGGACAGACGGCAGGGGAGGGGGCCTCTGCCGGCCAATTCTGGCAAGTGATAGAGTCGCGGAGCACAAAATCAGAACTTTCAGGAGTCGGCTCCGCTGAGGGACGTCACTCCAGTGGCTAAACGGGGGGTGGAACCCTTGCGGGACAGTGTGGTCTCAGGACCCTCGGGGTCACAGAAAGACCAGTGGTGCCTGAGTGCGGCAGAGCTCCCAGGTATTGGAATGGGGAAGCCGGCTGCAGAGACGGAGCCGAGGAGCGGGCTCTCAGCTCGGGGTTGCCATAAACTGTGATCCGCGGCCCAGTCAGGCCACTACTCCTACAACAGGGACCCAACAAGCGGCAGAGCTGGGGAGACTCCCCTTCCTCCCCTGGGAGGAGCGCACCACAGGGATCTGCTGGGTTTGGAGACTCCACACGGGGTCGGGAGCCAGAGACAGAAACACTTGGTCACAGGCCGGGTAAGCACGCGGTGCGGCCGGAAACCAGGGAGACGGGAGTGACTGCTTGTCTCTGGGGGCGCAGCGAGGAGCAGGGCAACAAGTTCTCAGCTACTCCGGGCAGAGATTGGGAGGCCACCATTTTCACTCTGGTCCTCCAAAGCTGTACCGAGAGATTGCAGGGAACAAAAGCTCCCGAGAGCAAACCCGAGCAGATTGCTTACCCCAACAGACAAGGGTGGGTCAATTCCACCTCTGGCAAAGACATTTGGGAACCACGGCAACAGGCCCCTCCCCCAGAAGATTAGCACGAACAGCCAGCAAGCCAAGACCAAGTTTACCGATCAAGGAGAATGGGAGAACTCCAGCGCTAGGGGAATACTGCACATAGAATTCATGGCTTTCTTACCATGATTCATTAGTTTTTCAAAGTTAATTTTTTAACTTTTTTTTTGAATTTTTCTTTTTCCCTTTTTCAACCAACATCTTATCAATCCCTTTTTTAAAAAAAACATTTTTATTTTTCATTTTTAGAGTCATATTTTATCCCTTTATAGTAGTTACCCTTATTTTTGGCATATATATATAAGTTGTTCTCTCTTTAAAATTCTGAGATACAGTTTCTTCTAACAGATCAAAATATAACCTAAATCATTAGTGTATGTCTTTGTTCTAGTCTTCTGCCTGATCACATACTCTCTCTTTTCTTTTTTTTTTTAAAACTTCTTCTTTCTATTTTCAAAAAACATAACAATTCCTTTTATAAAATCTTTTATAATTTTCATCTTTACAGTCATCTTCCATCCCTTCATTGTATCAACACTTATTTTGTACATATATGTCTTTCTTCCTTTAAAATTTTAGGAGGCACGTTCTTCTAATAGACCAAAATACACCCAAAATCTAGTGTGTGGCACTGATCTATGCACTAGCCTGATCATATTTGATCATATTCTGTTTTTATTGTTTTGTTCTGTTTTTGTATATTTTTATTTTTTTCTTTTTCTCTCTGTTTTTTTTCTTTCCCTTTCTTTTCCCCTGGTTTCAGGTCTTTTCTGAATTGTATAGAGTATATTTGCTGGGGACGTTGTTAACCTGTTAGCATTTTGTTCTCTCATTCATCTATTCTCCTCTGGAAAAAATGACAAGACAAAAAAAATTACCTCAGCAAAAAGAACAAGAGGTAGTACCGTCTGCCAAGGACCTACTAAATACGGATATTAGTATGATGTCGACCTAGAGTTCAGAATCATGACTTTAAAGATACTACCTGGGCTTGAAAAAAGCGTGGAAGTTATTAGAGAAACCCTTTCTGGGGAAAAAAAAGAACTAAAATCTAACCAAGTCGAAATCAAAAAGGCTATTCATGAGGTGCAATAAAAAATGGAGGCACTAACTGCTAGGATAAATGAGGCAGAAGAGAGAATCAGTGATATAGAAGACCAAATGATGGAAAATAAAGAGGCTGAGAAAAAGAGAGATAAACAACTACAGGATCATGAGGGCAGAATTCGAGAGATAAGCAATAAGATGAAACAACATTAGAATAATTGGGATCCCAGAAGAAGAAGAAAGAGAGAGAGGGGCAGAAGGTATATTGGAGCAAATAGTAGCAGAGAACTTCCCTAATGAGGGGAAGTAAACAGGCATCAAAACCCAGGAGGCACAGAGAACTCCTCTCAAAATCAGTAAAAATAGGTCAACACCGCAACATCTAATAGTAAAACTTACAAGTCTCACAGACAAAAAGAAAATCTTGAAACGGGCTTGGGAGAAGAGATATGTAACCTACAATGGTAGAAACATTAGATTGGCAACAGACCTATCCACAGAGACCTGGCAGGCCAGAAAGGACTGGCATGATATCTTCAGAGCAATAACAAGAAAGATAGGCAGCCAAGAATACTATATCCAGCTAGGCTGTCATTAAAAATAGAAGGAGAGATAAAAAGCTTCCAGGACAAACAAAAACTAAAGGAATTTGCAAACACGAAACCAGTCCTCCAAGAAATATTGAAAGGGGTCATCTAAGCAAAATGAGAGCCTAAAAGCAGCATAGATCAGATAGGAAAGCAGACAATATACAGTAACAGTCACCTTACAGGCAATACAATGTCACTAAATTCATATCTTTCAATAGTTATCCTGAATGTAAATGGGCTAAATGCCCCAATCAAAAGACACAGGCTATCAGACTGGATTAAAAAACAAGGCCCATCAATATGTTGTATGCAAGAGACTCATTTTAGACCCAAAGATACCCCCACATTGAAAGTGAGGGGGTGGAAAACCATGGACACCAAAAGAAAGCTGGGGTGGCAATCCTTATATCAGACAAATTAGATTTTAAAACAAAGACTGTAATAAGAGATGAGGAAGGACACTATATCCTACTTAAAGGGTCTATCCAAAAAGAAGATCTAACAATTATAAATATCTATGTCCCTAACATGAGAGCAGCCAATTATATAAGGCAATTAATAACAAAAGCAAAGAAACACATTGACAACAATACATTAATAGTGGGGGACTTTAACACCCCCCTCACTGAAATGGACAGATCATCTAAGCAAAAATCAAAAAGGAAATAAAGACTTTAAATGACACACTGGACCAAATGGACTTCACAGACATATTCAGAACATTCCTTCCCAAAGCAACGGAATACACATTCTTCTCTAGTGCCCATGGAACATTCTCCAGAATTGATCACATCCTAGGTCACAAATCAGGTCTCAACCGGTACCAAAAGATTGGGATTATTCCCTGCATATTTTCAGACCACAATGCTTTGAAACTAGAACTCAATCACAAGATGAAAGTCAGAAAAATCTCAAATACATGGAGGCTAAAGAGCATCCTACTAAAGAATGAATGGGTCAAACAGGAAATTAAAGAAGAATCAAATAAATTCATGGAAACCAATGAAAATGAAATTACAAGTGTTCAAAATCTTTGGGATACAGCAAAGGCAGTCCTAAAAGGAAAGTATATAGCAATACAAGCCTTTCTCAAGAAACAAGAAGTCTCAAATACACAACCTAAAACCTACACCTAAAGGAGCTAGAGAAAAAAACAGCAAATAAAGCCTAAACCCAGCAGGAGAAGAGAAATCATAAAGATCAGAGCAGAAAGCAATGAATTAGAAACCAAAAGAACAGTAGAACAGATCAACAAAAGTAGGAGCTGGTTCTCTGAAAGATTTAACAAGATTGATAAACCCCAGGCCAGACTTATCAAAAAGAAAAGAGAAATGACCCAAATCAACAAAATCATGAATGAAAGAGGAGAGATCACAACCAACACCAAAGAAATACAAACAATTATAAGAACATATTATGAGCAAATCTATGCCAGCAAATTAGATAACCTGGAAGAAATGGATGCATTCCTAGAGATGTATCAACTACCAAAATTGAACCAGGAAGAAATAGAAAACCTGAACAGACCTATAACCACTAAGGAAATTGAAGCAGTCATCAAAAATCTCCCAACAAACAAAAGCCCAGGGCCAGATGGCTTCCCAGGGGAATCTTACCAAACATTTCAAGAAGAATTAATACCTATTCTCCTGAAACTGTTCCAAAAATAGAAATGGAAGGAAAACTTCCAAACTCATTTTATGAGGCCACCATTACCTTGCTCCCAAAACCAGACAAAGACCCCATCAAAAAGGAGAATTACAGACAAATATCCTTGATGAACATGGATGCAAAAATTCTCACCAAAATACTAGCCAATAGGATCCAACCGTATATTAAAAGGATTATTCACCATGACCAAGTGGGGTTTATCCCTGGGCTGCAAGGTTGGTTCAACATCCGCAAATCCATCAACGTGTTAAATACATTAAATACATTAACAAAAGAAAGAACAAGAATCATACGATCCTCTCAATAGATGCAGAAAAGAATTTGACAAGTACAGCATCCTTTCTTGATCAAAACACTTCAGAGTACAGGGATAGAGGGTACATGCCTTAATATCACAAAAGCCATCTATGAAAAACCTACATCGAATATCATTCTCAATGGGGAAAAGCTGAGAGCTTTCCCCCTAAGGTCAGGATCGCGGCAGGGATGTCCACTATCACCACTGCTATTCCACATAGTATTACAAGTCCTAGCAACAGCAATCAGACAACAAAAAGAAATCAAAGGCATCCAAATCGGCAAAGAGGAAGTCAAACTCTCACTCTTTGCAGATGATATGATACTGTATGTGGAAAACCCAAAAGATTCCACCCCAAAACTGCTAGAACTCATATAGGAATTCAGTAAAGTAGCAGGATATAAAATCAATGCACAGAAATCAGTGGCATTCCTATACACCAACAACAAGACAGAAAAGAGACAAATCAAGGACTTGATTCCATTTACAATTGCACCCAAAACCATAAGATACCTAGGAATAAATTTAACCAAAGAGGCAAAGGATCTGTACTCAGAAAACTATAAAACACTCATGAAGGAAACTGAAGAAGACACAAAAAATGGAAAAATGTTCCATGTTCATGGATTGGAAGAACAAACCTTGTGAAGATGTCAATGCTACCTAGAGCAATCTACACATTCAATGCAATCCCCATCAAAAGACCATCTACTTTTTTCAAACAAATGGAACAAATAATCCTAAAATTCGTATGGAATCAGAAGAGACCCCGAATAACCAGAGGAATATTGAAAAAGAAAAGCAATGCTGGTGGCATCACAATTCCAGACTTCCACCTCTATTACAAAGCTGTCATTATCAAGACAGTATGGTACTGGCACTAAAACAGACCCATAGATCAGTGGAACAGAATAGAGAGCCCAGAAATGGACCCTCAACTCTATGGTCAACTCATCTTTGACAAAGCAGGAAAGAATGTCCAATGAAAAAGGACAGTCTCTCCAACAAATGGTGTTGGGAAAATTGGACAGCCTCACGCAGAAGAATGAAACTGGACCATTTCCTTACACCACACGCAAAAATAGACTCCAAATGGTTGAAAGACCGAAACACGAGACAGGAGTCCATCAAAACTCTAATTGAGAACACAGGTAGCAACCTCTTCGACCTCAGCTGCAGCAACTTCTTCCTAGAAACATCGCCAAAGGCAAGGGAAGCAAGGGCAAAAATGAACTATTGGGATGTCATCAAGATAAAAAGCTTTTGCACAGCAAAAGAAACAGTCCACAAAACCAAAAGACAACCTACAGAATGGGAGAAAATATTTGCAAATGACATATCAGATAAAGGGCTAGTATCCAAAATCTATGAAGAACTTATCAAACTCAACAACCAAAGAACAAATAATCCAATCAAGAAATGGGCAGAAGACATGAACAGACATTTTTCCAAAGAAGACATCCAAATGGCCAACAGACACATGAAAAAGTGCTCAACATCGCTCAGCATCAGGGAAATCCAAATCAAAACGTCAATGAGATACCACCTCACACCAGTCAGAATGGCTAAAATTAACAAGTCCCGAAATGACAGATGTTGGCGGGGATGCGGAGAAAGGGGAACTCTCCTACACCGTTGGTGGGAATGCAAGCTGGTGCGACCCTCTGGCAAACAGTATGGAGGTTCCTCAGAAAGTTGAAAATAGAGCTACCATACGATCCAGCCATTGCATCACTGGGTATTTACCCCAAAGATCCAATGTAGGGATCCGAAAGGGTTCGTGCACCCCAATGTTTATAGCATCAATGTCCACAATAGCTAAACTGTGGAAAGAGCCAAGATGTCCATCGACAGATGGATAAAGAAGAAGTGGAATATATACAGAATGGAATATTATGCAGCCATCAAAAGGAATGTGATCTTGCCATTTGCAATGACGTGGATGGAACTAGAGGGTGTTATACTGACTGAAATAAGTCAATCAGAGAAAGACATGTATCATATGACCTCACTGATATGAGGAATTCTTAATCTCAGGAAACAAGCTTAGGTGTGCTGGAGTGGTGGGGGGTGGGAGGGATGGGGTGGCTGGGTGACAGACTTTGGGGAGTGTATGTGCTATGGTGAGTGCTGTGAATTCTGCAAGACTGTTGAATCACAGATCTGTACTTCTGAAACAAATAATGCAATATATGTTAAGAAAAAAAAAGAAGAAGATAGCAAGGGGGAAGAATGAAGGGGAGTAAGTCAGAGGGGGAGACGAACCATGAGAGATGATGGACCCTGAAAAACAAACTGAGGGTTCTAGAGGGGAGGGGGGTGGGTGGATGTGTTAGCCTGGTGATGGGTATTGAAGAGGGCACATTCTGCGTGGAGCACTGGGTGTTATTCACAAACAATGAATCATGGAACACTACATCAAAAACTAATGATGTAATGTATGGTGATTAACATAACAATAGAGAAATTAAAAAAGAATGAAGAAAAACACCATACAAATCCCCATATAATGGTTTTCTTCAAAATAAATGACCAGTACTGTCAAGTCATCAAAAACAAAATTTAAGAAACTGTTATAGCCAATAAGAGCCCAAGGAAAAATGACAATTAAATGTAGTGTGTGTATTCTGTATGAGATCCTGGAACACAGAAAGGATATTAGGTAAAAATTAAGACAATCTGAATATAGCATAGATTTTATTTTATTTATTATTCTTATTCTTATTTAGAGGTGGGGGAGAGGCAAAGGGACAGAAGAATCTCAAGCAGGCTCCAGGCCCAGCACAGAGCCTGATGTGGGGCTCGATCTCACAACCCTGAAATCACGACCTTAGCCAAAATCAAGAGTCAGACTTTTAACTTACTGGGCCATCCAGGCACCCTAAGTATAGATTTTAGTAAGTAATAATATGTCAACATTGGTTCATTGATTATGGTAAAGATGTTAATAATAGGAATATTATTGTGTAGATTATATGGGAACTCTCAATACTATCTTTGCAATTTTTCTGTAAATTTAAAACCACTGTATATATAAAGTTTATTTTTTAAAACATCACCACATGGCCCAAGAGCAGAATGGAGATAACAGAAGAAAAAGTCAGTGAACTCAAAGATCAATAGAAATTAACCAATTTGACCAAGAGAGAAAGAAAAATTGAAAAAATGAAAGCCTCAGCGAGCCTTGAGGCAAACCAGAAGACCTGACATTCATGTCATCAGTCTTCCAGAAGAAGAGGAGCAATTGTAGCACGAAAAAAGTGTCTGAAGAAATAAA